>NC_056523.1:191545904-191566015 GCF_019175285.1 Sceloporus undulatus
CATCCTTTATCCAGAATTCCAAAATCCGAAATATTCCAAAGTCCAAAATTGTCCACATGGGTGGATGATAGTGACACCTTTGCTTTCTGATGGTTTAGTGTATCCAAACTTGGTTTCATGCACAAAAATATTTAAATATTGTATAAAATTACCTTTAGGACATGTGTATAAGATGTGTATGAAACATACATGAATTTTGTGTTTAGACTTGGGTCTCATTTCCAAGATATCTCATTATGTGCATATGTGCAAATACAGGTATTCCAAAATCCAAAACATTTCTGGTTACAAGTATTTTGGTTAAGGGAGACTCAACCAGTATTTTGGTCATATTGAAGGTTGGCATTCCCTTCCTCCTTTGCAATGACCAAAGCTCACGTGGACTCACCAAGTCCCTCCAACAGCACCCCCACCAGCCATTTTGTGGCTGGTGGAGAGCAGAGAGGAGAGAATTGTCTGGCAATGTTCCCATAGTGAGACAGGCCAAAGACATCACTTGGTGGACCCTGGTGGAAGATGCTTTCTATAACCAGATGCTTCTTTAATTCTCTCCACCACCTACATTGGGAGAGGGATGCCGAAAGAATATAGTGAGTCCTGTGGCTGGGGAGAGCCATGGTGGAGTTCCACATGCAGAACTCTTATGCTACATGGATCTCATATAGGATCTCAGACTCAGGAAGGTCAAAGAGTGGTTAAAGGATGGGTTTGTCCCCATGTTCGTAAATGGAACACTTATGAATAAAGTGAAAAGCCTGTAAATCTGAATCAGGAGAGTGGCCATTCACCACTCACTTTGGATTGATTAATTAATTATTAGGATATGGTTAGATCAAGGAGAAGCAACTCTGCCAGCAACTGTTCACAAGGAGGACAAGTTTATACTTAAGAGATCTACTGCTATGAGGATAGGGAACTTTTGGCTGTCCAGATGTTTTGGACTCCTGTTCCCAGAATCCTTAATTAACATGGCCAGTGGTAGTGGTAGTTGTTGTTGCATCCCGTCATGTCATTTCGCATTATAACGGCCCTAAGGCAAACCTCTCATGGGGTTTTCTTGGCAAGAGTAATTCTGGGGAGATTTGCCTTTGCTATCCTCTTAGGCTAAGAGCATATGGCTTTCCTAAGGTGGGTTTTCCTGACCAAGTAGGGATTCGGATCCTGGTCTCCAAACTCCTAGTTGAACATCCAAACCATTACGCTAGGCTGGTTCCTGGGTATTGGCCCTTGAGTTTATTGGCTTACAAGTGTATGAGTTCAAACAAAAATCCACCAAACAGTGATACCTTTATTGGCCAACTGAAATGCACAGTATACTTGTTGCAAGCTTTCAAAGCTCCACTGGCTACTTCGTTTAATTTTCTAAATGGCCAATAATAGCAATAATAATAATTATTTATTTATAGCCCGCCTTTCTGTGCAACACAACCTGGGCGGCTTACATGTTAAAACACAGAATCCATTGCCTAACAACCCACCCCCAACACAGCCACTCCTGCATATTTTCTGAAGTGTATGAGCTGTAGACCAAAATACCTGGAGGATCAAATGTTCTTGCTGTATACAAAACAGAGACACACTAAAAACCAAAGAAAGAGCAAATATGTACCTTTAGTTTGCATTTGGGCACAGACACATTTCTGGCTTCTGGCCCACATTTACTAGCTTATTGAAAACCTTTTTCTCACTGGAGCCTGAAATGAATTCCCTCTCTTAGCCCCTGTCCCTTGCACTTTCCCCATCCAACTGTCCCTCCCCTATTCTTTCCCTTTGCAGCTGGCAAGATACCATGGATGGAGCCATCTCGATGTCAGCCGGGAATTGCCTGTGGTGTTAAAAAAAGAAAGAAAGATACAAAACAAACAATAAACCAGCAAAAAAAATGCTCCCCTGCTTCCAATTTCCTTCCCTTATTCTCTCTTCACCCACCCCCATCCCATCACTGCTGCTTTCTGCTTACTCATGGGGACTGTAGCAACACATGCAGCTACCAAATACAATCTGCCTTTCCAGAAACCCTTACCACCAAAGTAAAGTAGGGGAGTAAGAAAGGAACCTACCAACTAACCTTTAGCTATTTTAGTTTATCCTTCATTATTTTCCATAATGTCCATCAAGGAGTCATACAGAGAAGCATTTAACATACTTGCTATTCGTCAGTGTCCATTTTATAGGATTGTTTCCTTCTGGAAAGGGTACTTGTAGTAGGTCTTGCCAAACTTTTGGGTCACTTAAGGAAGAATGTAGATCTAAAATCCAGAACGACCACATACTCAGAATAACGTACTCAGAAAGTTGGTCAGAAAATCCAGCATGATAGTAAGATCCTCAACCAGAATCCAAGTATGGATCTGACAGGTTCACATAGTTTCAAATTCCTTTGAAGGATCCAATCTCTTAGGAACATCGCCGTCAGGGTCCTAAAAATGGAAATAAGTCATATTAATCAAGATAATAGCATTCTCACTCCATATGCCTACTTACAATATTGGGGTCAGGAGTGAAGGAAATGCAATAGATCCTACAGGTGGACATTTATTATTGTCCTGCACACTTTTATAGTTGTAACCATCATTGGTTAATTGTCATTTTGAAATGGAGGATGTGCTGCAGATTTAGTTCCCTCTTCATTTGCATGAGGCACGCATTCAGGAATACTACTGAATTCCTGGAAAGGAGCTAAAGCTGCCTCCCTTTCCTGGTGAATCCAGAGTAGGGGAGGGTTGGCCTTTCCAACAGTGCTCCGGATTTCAGAATGGGATAGACCCAAGACCCACTAGTACTTCTCCCCTCTCCTAACTGTAAAACTATTGTAACTAGCAGTTTGTTGCCCAAAATCTGTTCTTCAGTCTGACCTCATGTTAGGCATCAGGGGTGTAGCTGTTGTGCGGGAGGCAAAGCAAGAGCATCACACACACACACACACAAATTCTTTCCTCCATTAAATTTTCCTTCAGTCTTCTAATTTCTAGCATTGGAGTGACTTAAAACTGCTGTTGAACATTTAGGAACACAATTTCAGTATTGAAAGAAACAGGACAGGCACAATTTACCAAGGGAACAAGAACATAACAAATATATGAGTTCTAGATGTTAAGGATGATTAGCAACTCTGCATTGCTAGGAACCTGGGAGATGAAGAAACATTTCATTTGGGGACCAGGTTTCATATTTATAGGGTAAATGCCCCCCACCCACCCCTGGTGTTACAACCTTGGAGGTGACTTCTGGCAGGCCATTTTACTTTGTACTCCTGAACCTACTAAAAATCCACTGAGAACTGAGGTAGCTTTCAAAGTGCCACTCCATCATCCCCATAGCCCTGGCTTGGTCTTCTATTTTTTTGGCCAACTTCCTGAGCAACCAAGCCTTTGGCTTTTATATAGTGATTAGCTTTAAACACTTGTCCTTGCATAGGGAGGGGGACCTTAGCTCATCAGTGGAGTCCCATAGTGGCTTGGAAACTCGAGCTTAAATTTCAGCCAATGACCAAGACTGACCCAGACAGCAGGACCCTTGAGCATGTCAGGAACTGTAGCTTGGTAAGGGTGGGGAAGATTTTCTGTCATACTACTGTCAAGTCACTTTATGCTTGTAGTGGAAACATAGAAGACAAATGTCCCATTTCCCTCTAGCATTTCCTTTGTTCAGTTCCCGGCACCCCTGAGCTGCTAGTGCAGAGGAATACTGAATGATGCATTTCTAACATAGGCCTAACGGCCAAAAAAATAAAGGTGCTCGCTCGCTCAGCCCCATGCTTTTCCAACTCAACCTGCTGGCTCATCCCTGCTCACCCCTTTTCTGTGTCTTAACATCTGCTTTTGGCCAGGGCAGGGGCAAGAGGGCAGCTCTGCGAGGCATGGATGGAGGCACCAATGACACCGCATGAACTCCTTCTCATCAACCTCCTCTTCCCTCGTCTCCTCCCCCCAAACAGCAAGGATGGGCCTCAATACTCGAAAGTTTACCGTACTGTTGCAACAATGCATGGGGTCTTTCTTCTCTTCTCTATCCCGAGGCTGTGATGAGAGGCATCGTTCACTGTCTGTTTGTGCTGTTTTTGCTTTTTCTGAAGTCACTGTAGTTTCTGGGGGTTGGAGGGAGGGAGCGTTTCTTGCCTTGTCTTTCTTTCAGCATGAAAGCAAGCCCTCCCCACTCATCTCTGCTTCCACCATCCACATTTTGCATTCTCCCAAACAGGCTTTTTGCTACATGTGCCGGTGGCTGCAAACCATGTCCTGTCTTACGTTTTCATCCACACAGCACCATGTTTTTTCCCAAGAGGTCAGCTTGCCACATTGGGGCCATGGCTTGGTTGTCAATCAAGTCTGATGGTACTGCCAGCTTCCTTGAAACCAAACAATAAACAGAAACCATGCCCACAGATGAATTTCCTTTTTGAAATCCTGGTTATGGTTGATTCCTCACCAGTGCCACCCTGTTTGGGCAAGAAAAATAGATAACCAGCCTTTTGTTGAGTTTCCAGACATTTTAAAAATCCAAAGGATGCTACAATATCATTTTATTCAGCCTTGCCCGACTCCTGAGGTTGTGCCACATTAACCAATTATAGAGTTAGGAATCCACCTTAACTGCCATGACTGCATTCTATGGTATCCTGCGGTCTAAAGTATGTTGTTAATGTGCTTTCAAGTCAACTCTGACTTACAGCGATCCTATCCTATGGTTTTCTTGGCAAGATTTATTCAAAGAACTTTACCATTGCCTTTCTTTGAGGCTGAGAGAGTGTGCATTGCCCAAAATCACCCAGTGGGTGTCCATGGCTTAGTGAGGATTTGCATACCCGTAGGCTTGCCATATCCCGCCTGGGGGCGGGACTTTCCCGGTTTGGGGCGGGTCCACATGGTCCCGCCCCGGTTTGGCCCCACCCCCAGGATTCCCCCCCCAGCGAGGCCCTGGAGGCGGCTCCGTGATCGCGGAGTCCTCCAAGGCCTCGCTGGGGCTTGGGAGACGCTGTCTCCCAGGCCCCAGGGAGGCCTTGGACAAGGTTTTAAAATGTAGGACCTTTTTTTTTTAATTTCCTGGCAAGGAAATTTTTTTAAAAAGGTCCTACATTTTAAAACCTTGTCCTACATTTTTCCCAGTTTGGAGGTGCTCGGGGATGGCAACCCTACATACCCTCCACCATTTAAGAGGTGAAAATTGGGATGCATATGGCCAAGCAACCTCAATGTATGGTCAAGATGGCAATAGCTGTCTTGAATCCCATTTGGGGAGAAAAGCAGGATATACAAAAGTTATTAATGAGGAAGAAATAGCCAGTGTGGTGCAATGGTTTGAGCACTGGACTACAGCTCTGGAGACCAAGGTTCAAATCCCTGCTCCTCATAAAAAGAGGATGAATCAGGATTGTCTTTGCTATATTAGTACAATTTATATCCTGGTCTCCAGTAGTCCCAATTCAACATTCAAACCATGCTGGCTCATTTACAGTTTAGGGAGGTATCATGATGATAAAGTGGAGGTTGTCATACTTTGGTCAAAGCATGAAAAGTAATCACTGGAAAAGACAATTATGTTAGGAAAGGTAGAGGGAAATACAAAAAGAGGGAGGCTGTATGCTAGATGGATCTATTCTATTAAGGAGCTCATGTGCATGAATTTAAAGGACCTAAGCAGAGCAGTGGAAGTCAGAAAGTCCCATGGGGTCACCATGAGTTGGGACTGATGTGAGAACAACAAATTCAGAATGTTCACCTGGGAAGCACTGCTGGTGCATCTGACCACACTACAACCCCCAGGCTCCATAGAATGCAGCCATGGCTGTTAAAGTATGAATGGGCCCCTGGTCCATATGTGTTAACTGTGGCTTCCCTGGTACTTGAGAACAGCAAGCAAACACCAAACAAATAGGGAGTTTGCATTCAACTTGGTGGTGCACAAATTGCAGAGGCCTAGTTTGATTCATATCATTGCAGCAAGGCAGGTGATGTGCTTACAATTCCTATTTGGCACAGGAAGAATTGACATGAGCAGGTCATAATTTCTGTCCCCCATTTACTCTTGAGTTTTAGAGCCAAACTACCCAGGAAATAAAATAATGGTTTTTTGTTTTGTTTTTTTGGTCTGTTGTTCTTTTTCACCATTCGGCCTGTGACAGTTTTTTCCCCTACTAAAAATATCCCCTCCCCCCCCCAAAAAAAACCCCCCCCTAACAAGTAATCCTGGGAACTGGGGGCGTCTGGGTTTTGGTTCCCAGATGTTTTTTACTGACCGGAAATCCTAATGGACCCAGCTTCTGGGCAAGTAACGTATAAGAAGAATAAATACATGGAACAACATCCCTAACTGAGCAGTGGTAGAATGATGCTCTGGGTCCCACTACTTCTCAGTTATGGGTGGCTTCAGTGTGTCATTATCAGCTCTGATGAATCTACCTACAGATTTAGAATTAATCTACCATATAAATGCAGATTTACTGAGAAGCCAAGCTTAGGTACTTACCTGAGACATTGACTCAGCTGTCAGCAGGAGAAGTAAAGAATGCTGGAACCAAAAAGGAATAGCAATAATTCAACACATTCAAATCAAATTTAAGACAGACATTGAGGCTGCATAGTGCAGTTTGACACCACTAAAGGCTATGGTTCAATGCTATGGAATCCTGGGATTTGTTGTTGATATCTCACAAAAACTGCAAATCCCAGAATTATATAGCATTGAGCCATGGCAGTTAAGGCAGTGTCAGACTGCATTATTTCTGCAGGTCAGATTAGACCTTAGCCTCAGGATGTTTTTTTTTTTTAGAGGTTAATTCCTCAAATTAGCCCAATGCACTTCAGCAAGAAAAAGTCATATGTTAAAGAAAAAGGAGGAGGGACAGGACATATGATACAGAATAAAAACTGGAAGGGGTTCCTGTAGTTTAAATGGTTGTGTAGATTATCAAGAACTGTTGTTTGTCTTGCAACCGAGTAACAAGCAACATCTGCTGATAATTAATTTTTTTTACACAATCATTAAAAGTACAAGAGTCTTCTCCAGTTCTGGCAGCCCTATATATGAATTAATAAATGTAAGCAATTATTATTAAAAGTCTTCGGCCTCATCTGTCAGAGAGCTCTGGTGCCTCTGCCTACAGATCCCAGTATTCTATGATTCTATTCTGTAGAATAGAGTCATGGCAGCTGAAGTGATATCAAACTGCTTTATTTCACCAGCATGGAAACACTAGTGGCAGAGAAAGCTCGTTCCCACTATAGTATTGATTAGGTTGAAAATTTGTCTGATTTCTTCAAGCTCCTTTTGTGAGGCTGTGGGAAATCCTTTGGCTCTCACACGTAGAAAGATCAGATTAGATTTATCTGCCTGTGGCATAGTGTCCGTTACAGACCAGGACTGTATTCAGCCTGGGCTAGATATAATCCCTGATGCAGGAATTTGCAAACCCACTCCTTTGCCATTCATACCCACAATTTATTAAGTGGTAACTTACCACAGTTTGCATGCAAACTGGATGGTCTCTGTTGTCTTGCATTGCCTAACAAGATGTTCACTTCTCTCCTGCTTCCCTCGACTTCAGGTGCGGAAGTATGAAGATCTTCACAGCATGTTAGGACAATTCAGATCATTGACTCTTGGCCAAGTGGTGATATGCACACGATGGTAACTTGCCACTTGGTAAAGGAGTGTATGAATCCCTATAGGACAACTTTAACCAGAACTGCTAAATAAATAAATAAAAAGATTTGGGTCCTAGTTTTGTTTTGCTTCTGTCTGAAACCAAAAATCAATGGGCAGCATTCCAGTGCTAGATCCATATTTCTGTCATTGCTGTCTATAGCAATGAGGAGTACTGATTCTCTTCTCACAGAAAGTATGACATACTGTACATCCACTCAAACTCCCAGTACAGAAAATGTTAACTAAGGAAACACAGTTCACTTGTCATGTTCTCTCTTACTACCACCATATTTACTTGCTAAACAAGATTTGGGGATCTCATCCAGTATTTCTGCCATTCCTGCATGCTTCTGGATTGTGCCCCCCCACACACACACTTTTGTTTGTATTGTTTTGTATTGCTTTGGTTTTTTGTATGTCTCTTCTAGGCCTTCTGCTCACCCCAGCCCTTTAGAAAAGGGGCTGGATTTGGAGTGTATAAAGCATGGTGTAGCATGAAGAAATTCAAATGCATGCGTTTTTGCATACAGTCTTGTGCCTCCATTCTCCTTCTGTTCACTGAGCCTGCAGCCTGTATCTCTTGTCCATCAACAGTGTTTTGGGCACTTTTCAAGATGGACAACTCTTATCCCTTTTCCAAGAAGACGTATGACACAAGACATCCCCACCCTTCTTCCACATCAACATCTGCCAGGAATTATAGGCCACTAAACAACCATACTAGGAGCAAAATGTCCTAGATTTTATTTTGTTTATTTTTTTGCCCACAAAACACTGCAGGAGCAGGATCTTTCATTGCATCAAGATGAAAGTGGCAGCAAAAAAAAAAAAGAAAGAAAGAAAGAAAAGAAAAGAAAAGAAAAGAAAAATGCTGCTTATTTTATTTATGTGCTAACTTTCCAAACCTGAAAGATGCAGCAGCAGGTCCATTCTCTGCTCCTGAAACCAGAGCAGTGAGAATATTTTAAGCTTTCCCCTGAAGCTGGGGAAAACAGCTGCTGGCAAATCACCATCTGATGAGTTAGCTGCTGCCATGTTCTTAAACAGAGAAGACATTTAGAAAAGACCAGATGAATTTTAAAAACCAGTGTCAACCTAGATTAGCATAGGGGTGGTGCGAGGGGGTAGTCAGCAAGAAAGACCAGCGTAGCCAGGAAATACTGTTCCCCCCAAAACTGTCTAAACCAAAAAGTCCAAGATTTTTCTTATGAGAAAAAGTAGATACACATTTTTCTCCTCCCGATCCTGCTTTACTTTAAACTCATTTCTACTCTGCTCCATGCAGAGCTGCTAGATTGTTTACACCTATTATAAAAGGTGTCTGGCCACCTACCACTACCACACCTTTCCATTCCATTTCGCCATTCCCATTTCTCGCCTCTTCTTCCATTGATGGCTCTTATTGTTGATTTGTTTTGTTTTTCCTTGCTCTTTCACACCCCTCCCTTTTTCCTTCAACCCCCTGTTCATTAATATCTACCATGAACCATTAAAATTTCCAAAATATAGTCAGGCCATGGGGGGGGGAAATAAACTGTTTATCTTGCCGAACAAAGGAAAGCAACATAGGCTGCCGTTATAAGTGATGAGGGAGGCAGGTAGGCTGACAGTTTCTTGGGATCCTGGAACTGCTATAAAAAAGAGAGCATGTTACCCATGGCAGAGCAGCTGTTTAACAAAAAGCTGACTTAGATCTCTTGGCTTTGGCTTGCCATAAACTGTGGAAGGTGGATAAATGCAGTGCTTAGCGGTAGCACAGATGAGGTCTAGCTTTAATATCCTCTGTTAAAAGCTCTTCGTGTACATTGCCATCATAGCACTGGTTGTAATCATAATTCATTTCTCTTGGTACTGCTAATTCTCTAATTGGACATAGAGACACTTTAGCGTCCTCACCAAGCTGCAGTTGCCAGGATCTTTTGAGCATTAAACTGGTATAAAGCTGTGATCATCTTGACCTATAAAAGGAGCTCATGGGGCCCAAACAGACAGGCCAAAATAAAGCTACTTCGGGTCACTTTGGAGGTATGCTGTTTAAATGATGCATGCGTCCTAAGAGGCTGGAAGCTGTGCCAAAGCCACGTTCCAGTCCTAAGGACTGGAGCACAGCTTTGGTGCAGCTTCTGGCCTCTTAAGGTGTGTGTGCCATTTAAACAGCATACCTCCAAAGTGACCCAAAGAGCTTTATTTTGGCCTGTCTGTTTGTTAGCAAGGCTGGGAATTAATTTACTAGAAATGCCTTCAGGACAGCTACTGATAGCAACTGAGCTATAGTGCCTTGTCTCTCATGGCCAGGAATTTATTTATTCAATTTATATCCCACTTTTCTCCCATATGGGACCCAAAGCAGTCTAAAGCAGAGTGAGGGAGAGAGTTAACTGGTGGGACTATAGAGTCCCATCCCATCTCGTCAGTTGTCCCTTTGACCAAGACAAGATGGCAGAGGGTCATCAGTTAGCAAAATCGTCAACCACAGCCTCACATTGGGTTCAGCAGCTGTGAGTCAAGCTCTCATTCTTTCTCTCTCCTTCCTTCCTTCTGGCCTTCCCTGCAGATCCGCGTAGTGAAAGCGTTCCGTAGCTCGCTCTACGAAGGGCTGGAGAAGCCAGACACAAAGACCTCCATCCATAACTTCATGACGACGCCCGAGTTCTTGATCAACGACTACATCCACAACATCCCCCTCATTGATGATACAGACGTGGAGGAGAGCGAGGGTCTCCCGAGACGGCGCTTCCGGGCCAGCCCCCCACCATCCCCCAACAAGAACAACAATGCCATTGACAGCGGCATCTACCTAAACACCGATGTCAGCAAGACACCTACCTCCTCGTCCAGCCCAGTCAGTCCGCTCCACAGCATGGAAACCTCCCTCTAACACAACCCCACCATGCAATCGGTCAACGTGACTTTGTGCACAGCAACAGGGGATGTCCGGTTCCTCCTGGGAGATAAGGACTAGCTGAGTGAGTCAGGAAGGAAAGCGGGCAGGAGATGGCCTTTCTCCTCTTGACGCTGGAGGCTTTTTTCTCTCAGTGGGGTACAAATGGACACGGTTTCTGCCACTGGATGGCTCAGGCAAATAGAAGAAGAAGAAGAGAAACTGAGTGGATTCTATGAAAGTGATGAGACATACTGTGTGTGGGGAGGGGGGAGATTTGGTTTTTTTCAGAGCCACCCGCGAAGGGTTTGGGCTGAGTCCCGGAGGGTGTACAGGAAAAACCACCCATTTCTCTAGTCTGTTCTTTGTTTCTCTTTGGACACAAAACACACTCACCAAACCCACGATGATTTCCCCATTTGGGGGGGTTGCTTTGATTTATTTCTGGGACCTCTATTCAGTTTGGGTTTTTTTTTTCTTCCTTTGTCTCCAAAGTTTAAAAAAAGGAACTATATTTGCACCGGAAAAAAAAGAAGAAAAAAAGAAAAAAAAGGAATAATCTAGACATCTATTATCCTAAATATATATATATATGATACCAACCGACAGATGTATTAACAGACCTCCTGACCATAACGCATGCCTGTTATCAAACCCTTCTTTCTTCTTATCCCCTGTTCCCTTCACCTGATGGAATTTCAGCCTGGGGCAATTTTGTTTTGGTTTTTTTAAAAAAAATCATTGCTCGCTGTAGCTTGTATTTTATATCAGGGTTTGCCGGGAAAAGAACAAGGATTATATCCTTTAGGGAGGGGGAACTGACCATGGGGCAGATGCTGAGTAACTTAAAAAACAGAAGCACAGTAGGGCACAGTGGTGCACAGATGCAGAGTGACTTAAAGCAGGGCCCTGTTGTAGTGACACCAATTGGGAAGCTCTGGGGACAGGTCTTTAGAAACAATAGGACACCCCCCCCCCCCCAAAAAAAATGGTTCCTCTTTTCCTTTACTAATGCTCAGATCCAAATGCTTCCTCTAGCTTGTAATTTTAACCAAACTTCCAAGAAGTATCTGAAGAGTATTAGGTGGGAAGGTGGGAGACCCTATTATATTGTTTGGGGATTCTTCATGCACTAAAAGAAAGAGGAAACCTATTTTCTAGTATTTCCAGTTACGAACTCAGACCATTAGTCAGGGCTGCCCGATCTGTTAGTCAGCAAGTAACCTGGGATCTATCAAAAGTGTATTTCTCAGAATCCTATCTTTCACTTCCAATACAAAGTCATAAATCCCAAGCTCTTGTGGAATTAGAGACCATAAAGGCAGTGATGGCAGGTGGCTGCAGTGCCCATAGTTACAACAGAGTCGTCCCTCCTATGTGACTTCTACTCCGTTTGACTTAATGACACAGATTTATATTCAGCATGATTCCAGAGTTCAGTCATGTTACCATGCCTTCAAAATGCCCTTTTATTTGCACTTTTGGGGAGGATTCCTTCCTCCTGACCCAATCACGGTACATGAGGACTCTGGGCTGGGAGAAACAAGGCTCCAGGAGGTTAGGACACCTCCCAAAGACTTTTTTAGAACAGATAGTTCATCATTACATTCTTGTAAAAAAAACAAAAAACACCAACGACCTCACATAGTCATAGAATCATAGAGTTAGAAGAGACCTCAACAGCCATAAAGTCCAACCCCCTGCCATAGAGGAATACACAATCAAAGCACCCCCGACAGATGGCCATCCAGCCTCTGCTTAAAAACCTCCAAAGAAGGATATTCCACCGCACCCCAAGGCAGCATATTCCACTGCTCTTACTGTCAGGAAATTCTTCCTCATATATATATGTGACCCAGGAAATCCAAGTTCAGCCCCAGCAGTTCTCACAACCAGAAAATCTCACAGATTACTTTGAAGACCTTGCCCACGAAGCATGGCAGGGCCTTCAAGATAAGGCACCCATCCTAAATAGAGGATGTAGGGTGCCAGTGATGGAGAGGCAGAATGAGAGAGAGGCACAAGTAGTCAGTTGAGCACAACCCACTGAGAATTTTCCTGTACAGATACCGCTGAGTGCTTTGAGGGTTTTGTGCAGCCCCTGAAAGTTCAACAAAGTCTCTTTGGAGGATTTTCTGGTCCAGTGTGAGCTTTGTATTATTTAGCAAGAGGGGAGTGCTTCTCACTTGGACTTCCTGCCTCGTGCACCAAAATGGACAGGACAACTTTGGAGATGGCAGAAGCAGTTGCTGTTAAACTGAATGTATTCCTGGCCCATGTTATGCAGATCCTATGAGTAGTGCCGTGAAGCATGCACTTCATATATTTACTTCTATCCCACCCTTCCTCCAAGGAGCTTAGAGTAGTTTGCAAGGAGTGATTCCACGTTACAACAGCTCTGTGAGAGAAAGCAAATCAATGATTGTGAAGTTGAAGGCTTTCATGGCTGGCATCCATAGTTTTTTGTGGTTTTTTTGGGCTATGTGGCCATGTTCTACAAGAGTTTATTCCTGACGTTTCGCCAGCATCTGTGACATCTTCAGGAATAAACACTTGTAGAACACATAGCTCAAAAAACCCACAAGAAAACTATCAATGATTTGCCCAAGGACTCAAACACACTTCATGGTAGAGTGAAGATCATCCTTGTCTTAAGCATGATACATTAAATGATATACCTTTGTGGCTATCATATGCAGCCCTCATATTTTTAAGAGCCCTCACTTTATTGCAGACTAAGCCATAGAAAATGAACTGGTATAAGTGCAACCCCCATATCTTCGAAATTCACTTGCCCACATCTGGAAAAAAAAATGTTCTCTCTAGGCATTATTAGGTCCTCCAGTGCAATTCTATGGTCAATTTCTGGCCTAAGTATACCATAGAATTGTGCAGGTGGACCTAGGAATGCCTAGAGGAAATGTTCTCTCTAGGCATTTCTAGGTCCTCCAGTGTGAATCTGTGGTACGCTCAAGCAAGAAGTTGTCTTATTGAAAGTAATAGGGTTCCCTGTTATTCACAGTTTCAGGTACCCATGGAGGAGTCTTGGAACATAACCACCATGGATATAGGGGTTGTACTGTACTGAGGTGTATGGCCCAGCGACAGCACAGTAGTGACTAGTCCAGGGGTAGGCAACCCTTTTGAGTCGGGGGCCGGGTTGCTGTCCCTCAGACAACTGGGGGGCCGAAGCCAAAAAATAAATAAATAAATAATTTTTAAAAAATTAATGCAATAAATAAACCGGGACAAATGTAGGACAAAATTTTCAAATGGAGGACACTTTTTAAATAAAAAATGGAGGACACGTGAAAAAAATTGCTGATTTTTTAAAAAATGTTAAGATAAATGCATGTTTCTGAGGCTTCTATAGACAATTGCCCCACCATGCCCCTCGCGCGAGACGCCAAAGGCCCCGGCGGCAATTGGCGGCAGAACCGGGCTGGGGCCGGTCCCAAGGCCTCGCCGGGCCGCATCCGGCCCGCGGGCCGCAGGTTGCCTACCCCTGGACTAGTCAAACATCAAGAACCAATTAGTTGGAGACTTGTGACATACGATTTGAAAAGCTCCTTAACTGCCAGGCATGGAGAATTGTTTCCATCAAATCAAAATGGCTTTGACCTCTCCCACTGTCTCTAAAACTGCCTGAAATGTACCAGGTCACGTTCTATAACTTCATTTCTCTCAGAAATGATCTGCAAGAAGCTCCAAAATGTCAGTGACACTCCATGGTGGTTGATAGAGATGTGGGTAAAGAGTGTAGGTCTCACACAAGTTAGGACCAAGGATAAAGCATGGGCTTAAAGAAATGAGTGGCCAAAGCATCTGAGGTGGAGGACAGGCAGTTTTGTTTTTCCCAATGTGCCAGAAAACAGTACCGTATTCATGCCTGTTGGCTACGATGGTCTCCTTCTTTCTTGGGAATGCTCCAGGGACTGGCAGCTGATGGTTCATGGACCGGCACTGGTCTATAGATCACCAATTTGAGCAGCATTGCTCTTGAAGTCTTTGGTGCCATGGCCTGCACAGATACAACTCTTAAACTACATGGAGGCCGCCCAAAACTATTTGCGATTCTATCATAGGTGACAATGGAAGAGCAGTACTTAGTGGTTAGAAGCAGGTGGGGCAGAAGTTTGACAACATGGGTGCTATCCTTGCCTGGACTGTTTTTGTCATGACGTGCAAAGATGAGGCAGCCTCAAAGTCTGGCAGCCTCACTTTCCACGCGTACAAAACCATGTCAAAAAGCTACAATGTATGATTTCTGTGGACTATACTCTGCATTTTCCCTGGGCAAACCTGCTTGAAAATACCAGCTGCAGCACTGTCAGAAAAGCCATCCCTTCTTCGGAAGGGCAAATGCCAAACCCATCTGTAAATCTTTTTGTCGCCATCTTTTCTTTCCAAGAAAAACAACAAAAACAAAAACAAAAAAAGAAAACAAAAAAGAGAAGTTTCTTTTTCCTCATCTGAGTGTTTAAAGAAGAAAATAAAATCCAAAATCTTCAGTGTTTAGTTTTCAAGGAAAAGGAACGGGGCAAAGAAAACCTTTAGTCCCAGCTTGGGCTTGTTTTCATTCAATATTGTAGATATTATTGATAGAAAAAAAAATATTATATATATATTTAAAAAAAATGTTCGAACAAAAAAAGGTCACTTTGCTGCTGTACAAACTCGCCAGCCATCTGCTATTTCACAATGAATTGGGGGCAGCGGGGGAAACATTCACTCTTAAAGGAGGAAGGGGAGATTTCTGCTCTTTGGGGGGGGTCTTTTTTTCTACACCATAGTTTAAAAGGGAGAGGATGAAGGGTTTTTTAAAGAAAAATAATAATAAATAAATTTAAAAAGTGCTTGTACATTTGTCCACATGGAAGGGGCCATCCCAAAAATCACAAAGGCATCAAGCTAAAACTAGCTGGTGATGGTCAATGGCTTTCCTAAATTGGGCTCACCTACCAACCAAAGGTTGGACTATCCTCCCAACTATATTAGTAGCAATACCCATAGAGTTGGAAGAGGCCACAAGTGCCATCCTTGCTGGAATATACAATAAAAGCAGTCCCAATAGATGGCCTCCAGCCTCCGTTTAAAAACCTCCAAAGAAGGAGACTCCACCAAACCACTCTCAAATAGCTCTTACTGTCAGGAAGTTCTTCCAAACATGTAAGTGGATTCTCCTTTCCTGTAGTTTGAATCCATTGCTCCATGTCCTAGTCTCTGGAGCTGCAGAAGACAAGCTTGCTCCACCCTCAACATGACATCCCTTCAAATATTTAAACATGGCTATCTTGCCACCTCTTAATCTTCTCTTTTTCAGGCTAAACATACCCAACTCCCTAAGCTGCTCCTCATAGGGTTTGATGGTTTCCAGACTTCTCACCAAGATGACTACATCTGAACCAACTTGGGGTCACCTATATAGAAAAGGTACTGTCAGCAGGGTTAGGCAAAAGGGACAGATGTTGTCCCCTCCCAGCTGTTTTTGTGGCCTTTAACCCTCCCTGGCTCCCAGGAAGGCCTTACCTCTAGCCCAGACTAAAAAGAAAGGTGAACTTCCTCTCCTGGAAGCCTCCACAATTGGCAACTTAGCTTTTGGATTGGTTCCAGTGTGGAACATATTAAGATGAATACAAAACCAGAGGTGGCCTACCAGATTTCTTTGTTATTTTCAAGAAGACAGAGGCTGCAGGGCAACATTTCCTTGATGTAGCCTAAATATCCACATGTGGAGACATTCTCTGCCAGCACTACAGAACTCCCATAGCAACATCACATAACGCTTGTCATTAACTGGGTGTCCTTGTGCAGTGTGCAGTCACAATGTGCAACATTGCTGCATGCAGACCTGTGCATGGTGCATAAGATCACCCTGCATAAATAGCATGCCTTAGTCATGTGTAGCATGGTGTAGTGGTTTGAGTGTTGGACAACGATTCTGAAAACCAAAGTTTGATTCCCAGAACAGCCATGAAATCGATTGGGTGGCCTTGGGCAAGTCACACGCTCTGAGCTTCAGGGGAAGGTAATGGCAAACCCCCTCTGATGAAATCTTGCCAAGAAAACCCTGTCACAGGTTTACTTTAGGGTTGCCATAAGTCGGAAACAACTCGAAGGCACATAACAACATAAACAACAATGCTGCTAATAAGATTCTATCCAGAGTATAAATTTACACTCACAAAGTTATCTGACAATTGTGTATCGCTGAATTGCAGCACTATACAAATGAGCAAACAGAGGTGAAATGCACAACGACAATACTCAATGCATAGCTACATGAACAATGTGCAAATGTGCATTATATTATTTTTCTATCTGAACATGTGCAATGCCATTGCATGTTCAACTTTGCTTCCACCACCTTGGACATGATGGCACAGCCAAAAAAGCACAACCATATTTGAACCATATTCAACAGGATGCCACCCTTGGTGATTTTTTCTTGGTGATTTTTTGGAAGACTGTGCAGTGCCTGATGATGATGATGATGATGATGATGATGATGATGATGATGATGATTTTAAGTCAAAGGGTTTCATGGCTGGCATCCATAGTTTCCCAGCAGACAATGGATCATTAATTAAATAGACAGCCTTAGGCCTTGCCATTCAACAACAGAACAATACACAGATTAACATGTAAATTGCTTCCTCTCAACTAACAGCTTATATACCCCACTCTCTTCCATTCCAACATTCTCTGAAGATGCCAGCCACAGATGTTGGAGAAACATCAGGAATAAACTCTGCTAGAACATGGCCTCATAGCCCGAAAAACCCACAAAAAACCACGATGATGATTGTTGCTTTTGTTGTTGTTGTTGTTGTTGTTGTTATTTCTCCACTTCTCCCCATGGATCGAGGTGGGAACAACAACAGTTAACAGACAAACCACATCAGTTAAAACAAACATCAGTTTAAAAGGGCAAATAAGATATACACATATAAAATGATCCATCATCATTTTCAAATTCACAATTTAAAAATCATTTGAATAAGCCTGATGGAAGAGAGTGCTCTTTTAAATTCAGAGAGTGTGTTCAGCTATTGAATCTCTTCTGGCAGGTCATTCCACAGTCTAGGAGGCAGCTGAAGAAAAAATCCTCTGGATAAACCTTACAACCTGGTCCTGGCTAACTGGAGTAAATATCCACCAGAAGACCTGAGTGTTTTCCCCACAGGGAGAAAGCTGGCCCCTAGACTCACTGCAAGGGGCAAATCTTGCCATGTAATAATAGCAAACTTATATTCCGCATGGTAGTCTTTTACAAGAGAGGTGATAATAACTTGATCACAGAACGCATGTTGTGCATGTCAAACGTTCCATGTTCAGTCCCTGGCATTTCCAGGAGAACTGGGGAACACCGCTCTCTGAGATTCTGGCAAGTCAATGCCACTCAGTGTAGGAAACACTGAACTAGATGAGCCAATGGTCTCACTCAGTGACATTTACACATCACAAAAGTCATGGTGTGGTTTGTTGAGATTTGCTTTGTTGTGGTGTAGCCCTCAACCACTGCTAGCAAGGTATAGTTTTCTAAACAGTCACAAGCCACACTGTGACTGTGACTTGTTTAAACCAAGGTTTGTTGTTCTATTTGGACCAAGAACTTCGCTTGTTCATGGCTTGCTTCCCTTGCTACACACCCTGAAACAGAGGGCGACGAAAGAAGAGAGAAACAAACCAGAAATGAAGCAGGTAAAGTCCTGGTTTAGTTGATCATCACTTAGGCAAACCTGAGAAACCATGGCTTAACACAAACTCCTGGTTATAATGACATCTAAATGTAGCCAGTGTTATAGCACCAATACATGACACCGCCACATGACAGAGCTATAGGACATTTGTAGAAATACAAAATATTAAATGGGGGAGGGATCAGAGGGAAGGAAGCATCTCAAAAACAGAACAGTGAAGATTGAGCAAATGACTGCCAAAATGCCAGGTTCCAGAGGGCACTCAGAACCAATATTTAATAAGGGCATGGTATTCGAACAATTAAAGCTGCTGAGAGGGCTTTGGGCAACTAAAAGCAAGGATCAAATCTGTGTATATTGGTTCCTAGAAACAGAACTCCAGAATGGAAGGTCCAAATGTAGTTCTATTTGCACATCAAAGAAAATCACCACTCACACAGAGACAATCGCTCATGCACACATCCAAGAACTAATGGTATAAAAGGTGGTAGCAGATAGCAACTTTCAGGACTGCAGAGGGTAGTGCTTTACTGATTCCAAAAGCAGAGGTTTCAATTGGGGCATTCTGTAAGATGGGGCTCAGCACACTGTCTGTGGATCTAGGGGTGGCCAGCAATTGCTGAGAAGTCAACTGAGATACAGACAGAGCATCTGTCTTACCACATAACAAGACCAGATTGGTGATGCCTAGGCAGGCATATTTATGGGGCAAATTGTATTCCAGGGCAGATTCTGGGATTAAAATTAAGTTTCTAGGACAGAAAAATGAGAAGGGAACTTGCAAATGGCTGCGCAGTCAGTGCCAATATCTCTGGACAATGCAGGATTTCCTCCAGAGGGGAGTGTACTTGGGCTTCTGTTCATTTGTAAGCACAAGATCTATCACCCACCATCACTCCTATTAATGAAGGGATTATGCAGATACTGATCTTAATTGATCTATCCTGGCAGTGTGCTTTCATTTCCCCCAATGCTGAGCCAGTCTGGTCTCCTTATATCTTGGCTATTTTCCTGCACTGGGGGCACCCTCTTGGCTACATGCCTAAAACATCCCTTTTGATATCAGCTTGACATTGAAAAAATGGAGCGGTGCTGAGGGCCAGACCTCGGGGTAAAAGAAGAGTAAGGGGGGAAATAAAGAGGAAACAAAGAAGATGGAGTATTGTAGAAAAAAGGTGTGCCATTTTGTGTGTAAAGTATCCCCAATGCCATCTTTCTTTCTTTCTTTCTTTCTTTTCTTTCCGTTTCTTTTCTCTTTTTCTTTCTTTCATTAACCAGAAATTTCTCTTCTTTCTAGTTTCTTTCTGTCTCTCTGTAGGGCACCCATGGAGGAAACAAATTGCAATTGCCCAGCAGCTGTAGGTTAATCTAGAAAAGCGGTTCCCAACCTTTGTTGGGCCGCGACCCCCATTGGGAAGGAAAGTTGCAGTTGGGAGGCCAGGAAGGGGCGGGATTTTTTGGCTGCATACAAGCCCCAGTAGGCTTTGCGGCTGAAAGTCCCACCCCTTCCCAGTCTCCCAACCAGTTAGGGAAGCCATCAGGGGAAGGGGCGGAATTTCTAGCCACAAAGGCCTCTGGGACTTGCAGTCCCGTCCCCCTTCTCCCCGTGGTTGCCTGGCAGCCGCGGGGAGAAGAGGAGGAGGCAGCCCTGACCGTCCCTTCCTGCCCGCAACTGTCTGGCACCCGGGGTAAGGGAGGGAAGGAGCAGGAGGCAATCCCTCCATTCCGTCCTCCCCGCGGCTGTCTGGCAGCCGGGGGAAGCGAGGGAAGGAGCAGGAGGAGGCCCTCCCCATTCCGTCCTCCCCGCGGCTGTCTGGCAGCCGGGGGAAGCGAGGGAAGGAGCAGGAGGAGGCCCTCCCCATTCCGTCCTCCCCGCGGCTGTC
>NC_056523.1:191566025-191578525 GCF_019175285.1 Sceloporus undulatus
CGAGTTCTGTCTCCACCCCGACCAAATAAATAGCCAAGTAATCTCAAAAGCATGACAAGAGACAGACAGGAAGCTCCAAAGCATCTATTTATATTTGAAAGGGATCTGGGAGTCCAAGTAGACCACAAGTTGAACATGAGTCAACAGTGCGATGCGGCAGCTAAAAAAAGTCAATGCAATTTTAGGCTGCATCAATAAAAGTATAGTGTCTAGATCAAGGGAAGTAATAGTGCCACTCTATTCTGCTCTGGTCAGACCCCACCTGGAATACTGTGTTCAGTTCTGGGTACCACAATTCAAAAAGGACATTGAGAAACTGGAGCGTGTCCAAAGGAGGGCGATTAAAATGGTGAAGGGTCTGGAAACTATGTCCTATGAGGAACGACTGAGGGAGCTGGGTATGTTTAGCCTGGAGAAGAGAAGGTTAAGAGGTGATATGATAGCCCTGTTTAAATATTTGAAAGGATGTCATATTGAGGGAGCAAGCTTGTTTTCTGCTGTTCCAGAGACTAGAATGCAGAACAATGGATGCATACTACAGGAAAAGAGATTCCACCTCAACATTAGGAAGAACTTCCAGACAGTAAGGGCTGTTCGACAGTGGAACAAACTCCCTCGGAGCATAGTGGAGTCTCTCTCCATGGAGGTCTTTAAACAGAGGCTGGATGGCCATCTGTAGGGTATGCTTTGATTTAGATTTCCTGCATGGCAGAATGAGTTTGGACTGGATGGCCCTTGTGGTCTCTTCCAACTCTATGATTCTATTTAGACACTGAAGATAACGGGTAGCCCAAACCAAAAAAAAAGCAACATCCTAAGGCAATGGAATTGATAAGAATTATTATATACACTGGTGCCTCGGGTTACGAAATTAATTCGTTCCGCCATTCCTTTCGTAACCCGAAAATTTCGTAACCCGAAAAGGCTTTCCGTTAGCACTGGAAAGCCTATAGCTGCACTTTGCAGCATTTGAATTTCGCGCCGAAATGAATTTCGTAACCCGAAAAATATTTCGTAACCCGAAACAGTTTTTGCCAATCCAACTTTTTCGTATCCCGGAAATTTCGTAACCCGATCATTTCGTATCCCGAGGCACCACTGTACTGGCAAGAGATACAGCTGTTTCACCTGGATCTACTCTCTTTTAGTGCAATTGGATAAAACTGAGCTCCAGTGCTTTGGAACAGTATGTACACACTTTCCTCCCCTACTTAGTCTGCCTCCAGTTTCATAAGGTTCTACACCAATGTCCCATAACCTTAGTGTGGTTTTCTAAAACTACCAGTGAAATCCTACATGAGTCTGTTCAGAAGCCCACTGAATACACTGGGACTTTGTCCTGAGTAAACATGTAGCAGATTCCACTGTAAAAGTGACCGCTTCCACAGTTTCTGACCCCATTATCTTAAAAAAAATAAAACACACACAAAGAGAGCTTTCTCAGTCCAAAATAAAACCCAAAATCCATAGTTGGGTAATAACTTTATTAGGATTGCCAAAAATGCCACAAAAGGATGCAAGTTACTGAATTCTTCAGAACTCTTTACCAGACTAAGGCTGCTGCCGAACTTCAGAATTAATGCAGTTTGACACTGAAAGCATGGTTCAATCCTATGGAAACTGTCGTGGTTCCATCCTATGGGACTCTGAGTTTTGTAGTTTGTTGTGGCACCAGAGCTCTCTGACAGAGAAGGATAAATATCTCACAAAGCTGCAAATCCCAGGATTCCACAGCATTGAGCCATGGCAGCTAAAGCAGGGTCCAATTCTGCAGGGTAAATGCAGCCTAAGTGGTACCAACAGTAGGGTGTGTGTGTGTGCAATAACCTGCTGAAGAGATCTGACTTCAAAAGCTTTGTTTTTTGTGGCAGTCCGGTTATTCCTAATAAAGGCATCGCCCAACAGTTGTTTCTAATCATTTTACTGGCCTTTTTACTCAGTCTACAACTGTAAACATAGGGCCCAAGAAGGAAAGGTAGAGATTCAATTCCCTGGACTCAAATGTTCTGCACTGACCAGACTGGGAACTCAGTACTTGTCACAGAATCTAGACTCCTGGTGTAGAATTGAGGCTGTGTTTATGTTGTTGTGTGCTTTTAAGTCGTTTCTGACTTATGATGACCCTAAAGCGAATCTATCATGGAGTTTTCTTGGTGTGTTTCTTCAGAGGGGGGTTGCGATTACCATCCTTTAAGGCTAAGAGAATGTGACTTGCCCAAGATCACTCAGTGAATTTCATGGCCAAGCTGGGATTTGAATCTTATTCTCCAGTCATAATCTGCTGACTTCTGTATGCTACTTTTCACAAATAGAGGAGAATATACAAACAGCCATAGAACCTAGTGCTTTTGCCATGTATTAGCTTTGGTTTATATAAAAAAGGCAAATTTCTAGCCCCTGTGAATTATGGAACTGTGCTTTAAGGGTAGCCCATCAACCTTTCACTGTGACTAATCCCTAACTAGAACTATGCTAGATTTCACTGTTTGCAAATACTGTTCAAGATGCATTATTTCTAAAAGCCCCCGTCTCCTGGGACAAAATTAGGATTGCCTGGAATCTACACTTTCCTATCTTTGGCCAGAAGTGCACATGAGTAAATGGATTAGTGTCCCTTGTCTTAGCACCAGAAAGCCCTTCTTGGGCATAGCAAACTATACCCTTAATCTTTATTTCACCGTTTTGTCTACTGTACCAGGGAGAGGATACCAGTTTTAAGTTCCCAAGTCTCCAAAATATACTGGCAGTTTCTGGTAGAGGCCCAAGGCCATTTCACACATTATATGGCAGCAAACCCAAGAGCATTCAACTCATAGGGCATGTTAGTCACTTGGGGTTCTCCAGGAAGCCTGTCTGTGCGATGCTTACTTCATTAGCATTTTTAAAATCATGCAGCGGGGCATGCCCCCCTAAAAATCACACATGGGGTGCAAAGGTAATCCACTTTGACACCACTTTAAGTGTTGTAGTTCTGTGCTACGGAAACCTGAGATTTGTAGTTTTACGATGTCTTTAGCCTTCTCTATCAAAGAGTGCTGGTGCCTCAAAAACCTACAAATCCTATGTTTCTGTAGGATGGAGGCATGGCATTTAAAGTGGTGTCATACTACTTTGTTTCTGCAGTATAGATACAACCTGAGACTCCTGGAATATCCTCCAAGACAAAGAGAAAACAACCTTGCTTAGAATAACCTTCCTATGCCCCTTCTTCTTTTCCTCCTCCTCCTTCTTCCCTGTGTTCTCTTCCATTTCCAAATCAAAGCCTTCTTGCCTTTATCTCATCCAGGGTTTCTAAATCATGGAGGAGGGAGGAATACAAGAGGTGCACCCTCTTGCCTGTAAAATGGGCTTTAGAAAATGGTATGTGTGGCCTGTCTAGATCCAGCATAGGGAATCTGTGGATCTCCAGGTACAACCTCCATGACCCCCAACACTGATATGCTGCCTAGGGATGAGAGATGCTGTCCAACAATATCTGGATGGCTGGACTAAATCTTTGATTCTACAAACATGTAAACAGACAGAGACAGACAGATGCAGACACACACAAGCCACCTCTGGAGAAACCTTTTATAAATCTGTGTTCAGGAACTTTATCCATTCACTTTAGTACTTCTCTGAACATGTCACACCACTGGAGTCAGAAGCAAAAGCAGCACTCCAGTGCAAGTCCCATTTCCCCATTCCATTTACTGAAGAAATCACATCAGTGACATCAGCCTGCACACTGCAAGGTCTCAGCAGCTCAGGACCACAGCCAGGATTTACTCCAGTCTAACCTGATTATTGCAGCAGCATTGGAGCAGGAAAGCAGGGGCTGTTCTGTCACTTTGGGCAATAATACCAGAGAAAGAGGTGGAGGAAATATCCTGGCAGCACATTTCATGTGTAACTAGTGTGAACATGTAGGAGAAAACAGGGATCGTCCCCCTTATTTCCTGCAACCCAAGATTCCTAATCCAGCATTAGAATTAGCAGGATGAACAGCTTTCTGTTGGTTGAAGGGGAAGACTGGAGATGAACCATGGATCAGAGGCTGATTCGGGAACAACCCAATCCAGAAGTGTAGCATCTCTATTGAGCCATAGATGCGGATCTGAACCTGATTCTGTTCAGATGGAAGGCTCAAAGCGATGCAAGATAGTAATCTGGTGCCGGTCTCTTCAGTTGGGGCGGGGGCATCTTGTTACCTCCTCAAGCCCTGTTTGAAGTGACCAGTTCATTGAGGACACTCAGCCACCCGTATTTCTGCACCTAAGCAATTTCTGCATCCAATGTATAGATCTTTATCAAGTCCAAGACGATCTGATCAATTATGCTCTTGGAGAGATCTTCACTGAACACCTGTAAAAAGCCAGGAAAAGCAGATTAAAGGGAAGAAGGCTCCCCAGATCAGGAAGGTAACTAAGGCTACGCATATCACAGTTCTCCCATATAGTTGCAAGCAGTCTGAAAAGGAAATCATGGCTTCTACCATATTCTTCCTACTTCCTCCTGTTGAAACAGCTTATAAAGGGCTGACTTAGAGCTTGGAAAAGTCTCTTCTGAGGCTGTGAATCAAGTCCACAAAAAGATCCCACACAGGCACACTAAGGGTTTGCTCATATCGGACAAATAAAATGTCCTCCTCCTTTCCTCCCAGCGAGCAGTGTGGGCAACACAGGCTCCAGTCCCCAGTTCTGGTGCAATCTGCCTGGATGATGTATGGCCAGTTCAGCATGGAACTCAAGGTAGACACCTGCCCCCACAATAATGGTTTAAAACCTTTCGCTCCAGATATTTTAGGAAGATCCGGAAACTTCTGCTACAACAATGGGCAGCTGTTTACAATGTGCCCTACTGTGCCAGCCGTCGCCACCGCCATATGATCAATGCTGGGCATAGTTTTCTGGTCTCAGGGCAAGTTACCTGCACCAGAAGTGGCAGTGGTAGCTGGCATAGCAAGACACCCATGTGAATAGCTCCCTCGCATTGCCATGGAAGACTCCAGGTAACAAGGGGACATTGGAACAACTTTGGGGCCAGAATACTTGGAGTATACTGGCTTGTGTAGACCTGCCTAAGAGACCAGACTCTGTCTCAGGATATAGAAACCATTCTTCTCCCAGCCAGTGACTTGCTTGAACTGCACTCCTCTGCTTCCCACATGCTGCCACCACCACCCCACTCTCACCTGCCACCAAGGCCGTTCAGCTTCCACCTCCGCTGGCACCTCCACCCCATAACACTGAAGAGCAAGGTAAAGGACAGTGACAGCAATATGCTGTGGGGCGTGCCGGAGGCACAGGGGCCCATGATAGCTGTCACGCAACAGGGCCCATGCTGCTACTGCCACCGGGGTCCGGTCCCAGCTGTGCCGGTTCATCCAATGCTTCAGGGAGAGTAAATAGTGGAGAAGGTACTACAAAAGAGAAGAGAGCGGCTGTCAGAGATGGCTGCAAAGGAGGGGTGAAGTGGAGGACTTTATCAACATCTCTGGTGAAAAGGACATTAATTTCCAGTGCAGATTAGGGCCCACATCAAGTCTCCAGCAGCGGCAGTAGCAAAAGATTGCCTTCAAGAGGCCCTGCATCCCAGCCCTGCACTACTGTTCCTCACAGCACACTATTACCTTCCTTTCTACCTCTTCCATTTTATCCTCAGTCCCCCTGCAAGGTAGGTTGGTCAGAGTGACTTGCTTAAGGCCACCCATTTCTCTCCACCCCAACATTGGATCTGAACCCAAGACTCCAGTCCAACACCCTGCCTCTGGGATGTGGAGATGTGTGGCTTTTCAGTTGCTGCCGGACTACAACTCCATTCAGCTCTAGACAGAAGAGATAATAGTGATGGGTGATGGGAATAGCAATCCAACAGCACTAGTCATTCATTTCCCCTGTCACTGCTAGAAACCACCACTTCACATAATCTGTTTCTCTGAGCATTTGTAAGTATCAGATTAAGGGTGCATCTGTATAAATATAAATACTGCATAAATAATGCAGTTTTACACCACTTTAACCGCCCTGGCGTGTCAAACTTCATTATTTCTACAGTGTAGATGGATGCTGAAGTCCACCTGGCCACTTTATACAATCTCAATGCAACTCTTTAAGGTTTAATGATTTATCCCCATTTAACCAGCACTCCAACTATGGAACCCTCTTCCACAAAAGATCTGTCCCACACACTGCTGTCTTTTAAGATTCAGTTAAAAACATATTTTCATTTGTAAAAGCTTTTGAGATGTAGGTAGTGGCACACTTCCTTTCTCTCTGGATTGTTCTGCTGGTTTTTTTGCAAACAGCTACCAGTGTGGCACAGTGGTCTGAATGTTGAACTATGTCTCTGGGGACCAGGTTCAATTCCATGTTTGGCCGTGAAATCCACTGGCTGACCTTGGGCAAGTAATTCTCTCAGCCCTAATGGCAAACCTCCTCTGAACAAATCTTGCGAAGAAAACCCCATGATAGCTTTCCTTAGGATTGCAATAAGCTGGAAACAACTTGAAGGCACACAACAACAACAACAACATATTTATGGCTTTATGAGATCTGTTGTATTTTAGCTACTTTGCCAGCTACTCTGGGCTCTTTCAAGAACAAATAGGACATAAATTAAATCATATCAAGTAAATTTATCCTCACAATAAATTAATACTTTGCATAAATGCGGTGGGCAACTATAGGTTGTCACATTACAATTTCCTAGCCAATATAGCCACTGGTGAGGAATGATGGGTGTTGCAGTTCAGCATCAGCAAGAGGGCCAGAAGTTGCCAGTTCCTAATATGTACAGAAATAAAAACTAACAAAATCAAAAACCCTTTCCTTCCAGGCAATTTACACACCCTACTTCCTCCCTAAGCCCCATGCCATTCAACTTGGACCTTATGCGGGTGCTGGAAGGAGACACGGAAGCAGAGCATCCGTAGCATGAGCAGCTCACACTGGACAATGCTGTCCCTCAACTCCCAGAAATGGGTGTCCAGCTCCAGGGTGTCACTCCGGGGGTGCAGGTACCTGGTGGGAACAAAATAGAAGGCCAGAGGTTAAGGCACTCTCTTTCCTGCAAGTAATTTCACTTTGCCCTGGCTCTAAATAGCCACTCAACCACCAGTGGCCAAAAAAACCCAGGCATATGCAAATTTTGCACTTGATCTATTCTGGAAAGAGGTTGCACCCTCTTTTGCCAGGAATATAAATAATTACACATTTCAGATTCCAGCAAATATTTGGGAAAACCATTTTGTCAAACTTTACGACCATGCCGACAACTCACCCGCAGATTTGAGGATAAAGGTGTCCTCCCTACCCTCATGGCCTCCTGTTTCCCAATCAGAGATCAAGAGTTTAATTAGTCAACTTAAACCAGCCAGAGCTCCTGGTGCTGATCATATAACTGGTGAAATGCTAAAAAATAATTCTGATTGGTGGACTCCATTCCTATCCAACCTTTTCATGGCTATTGACCGATCAATTACCATCCCAGAAGACTGGGGCTTGGCCATCATAATTCCAATATATAAAAAAGGTAACAGAACCGACCCATCTAATTTTCGGCCTATTAGTCTGTTGAGCTTGATCAGCAAAATGTATGCAAACATCTCTTAAATAAATTCCTGGACTGGCTAGAATCCAAAGACATTCTCCTGGCTGAACAGGTAGGCTTCAGGCCCGGACGATCCATTATCAACCATGCAATGGTGTTACAACATCTCGTCGAAAAATACTCCCATTCCGGTCAATCAATACATGCGGCATGTATTGATTTTAAGTCTGCATTTGACTCTATAAATAGAAGTAGATTGTGGAAAAAACTAATGTGCACTAACATTGATAAACGTCTTCTCTTGCTCCTCATTAAGATACATGAAAATTCTAGTATAAAAGTCAGATGCAGTCATCAAGGACATGTTTCTAAAGAAATCCTTGTGAGATTGGGTGTAAGACAGGGATGCGTTTTGGCCCCCTCGCTATTCAATTATTATATCAATTCTCTAATTCCTGCGTTAAATAACATCGCCTTTCACCCCCCAAAGCTAGCTAATAGACATATTAGCATATTACTTTATGGCAATGATGCTGTTATCCTTTCCCTGACCCCCATTGGTCTTAAAAGAGCCTTAAATTCTCTCGCCCTGTATTGTGCTGAGGAGAAATTAATAATCAACTCCTCTAAGACCAAGATTCTCATTTTTGCTCAACATCCCAAACTGAGACAAAGGCAGCACATTGAACAGGTCAAGATCTTTAAATACCTGGGTATTGTTTTCCATGCCTCCGGGAGAAGAAATGCTCATTCAGAGTTTGTCATCCAGAACGCCCAAAGAACTGTAACCGCCATCCTTAATTTCTTTTTTACTAAAGGTGCCCAATTTATCCCGGCCGCAATCAAGCTATTTACTGCTAAAGTTCGCCCGCAACTCCTATACGGAGCTCAACTAGGGCCATATAGCAATATAAATGCAACTGAACTTGTACAAACTAAGTTCCTGAGGAAAATATTCCAAGTTGCTCATTGTACCCCAAATGTTGTCCTTAGGAGAGAAGCTGGGATTAATAAAATAGAATCTAGTCTATGGATTACTATATTCAATTACTGGTTGAAATTGCAGAAAACATCTGGAGAAGTGACACACTTAATCTTATTAGACTCCTATAAATCCTCTTGGGAAACAGCTATAACTAAGAAACTGAATGAGCTAGGCTTTAACAAAGATGCAATCTTAAAATTCGATGTAGATAAAGCCAAATTTACTATTAAACAAAAAATCCTAGACATAGAAGGTCAAATGGAAACTGTTTCCTTCCCTAAACATATAGTGGTTAGTGATCAGGTCTTGGTTTCCTCTCCAGCTCCATATCTGTTTCATGTCACCTTACCTAAGTTCAGAAGGGCTTTAACTCTGGCACGCTTTAATATGTTACCCACAGCCGTATTAGAAGGAAGATTTAAGAAAATTCCATATGAGCTCCGACTATGCCATTGTGACTTAGGCGCCATTGAAACTACCGAGCATGTTCTTCTTTACTGACAGTTTTATAGGATGTTCGTAACCAACTGATCTATCCGATCATAAACAAATTACCAGGTAATACCGATCTATTTTACTTACGCCTCCTTCTGGATAGTCATGACCCTAGTATGATCCATAAGGTGGCCAAATTCTGCTACATTGTGTGTAAAGTCCGCCCTCAATTGGTAAATGAAAATTTTACTGCTGCATTGATGATTTGACCCAGCATTATTGTAACTGCAATTGCTTAAGTACTATTCTTGCCCAGGTATCTATAATGTATATTTTAAATTATACTGATGCTGTTTTTCTTTTCTTTTTATTTTTTATACTGGTCAAAGATCGAATAAACTATATTACATTACATTGCACTTGATCTAAAAGTATCAGCCACCTTCTTCTCCTGGGGAAGCCAAATTCCTCTCCCTCCTCTTTCCTAAGGTGACTTTAGGTTCCTTGGCAAAATTTATGACTGTGCCAGCAATCTTTAATCAGGGGTTGGGCAAAGTATTATTATTATTATTATTATTATTATTATTATTATTATTATTTCTTACCTCCCTCTTCTCATGGTTCAAGGAGGGAAACAACAACAATTAAGAGACAAACAATATCAGTTAAAACTCACAATTTAAAGGGACAAATAAAATGTACACATATTAAAACAATCCAAATTTAAAATTTCTAATTTCAAATTCACAATTTAAAAATAATCTGAATAAGCCTGCTGGAAGAGACTGGTCTTTAATGCTCTTTTAAATTCAGACAGCATATTCAACTGTCGAATCATTTTCAGCAGGTCATTCCATAGTCATAGTCATTCCATAATCATGGTTACTTTCTTTTTTAAACAAAATGCCTCATCCACCATATAAAACAGATGAAGGGAAAAGTGGTGGAATGGAACCCAAATTCTCAGTAAAATGTGAGCAGGGAATGTTTTCTACCAAAACAAAACAAAAATGGGGAGGGGAAGCCATCAGTGCCCTGCATTTTCTGTGCAAGGTATGCAAACACACATCCTGACATATCGCCTTCAATCAGTAAAATGATCAACTAAAAGTTTAGTAATCTGATTCACTGGTGGGGCCACATTTAAACAGCAAGGCCACGTTTTAATTGGCAGGACAGACTTAATTCTTGAAGGCTGTTCTTGTGTGGCTACTGAATAACATGGAATAAAAAAGGGTTTATTTGTATTTGTTTAAAGAACATTTCTTCTTCCTAACCCCATGTGTGGTAACTTATATCCTGACTCTTTAATGGGTTTTAATAATAATAATAATAATAATAATAATAATAATAGGTTTTATTTATATACCGCCCAATCACTGGGAATCCGAGCGGTTTACAATAGAGGGGATAACAGACAGTTCCATGCCCTTAGGCTTACAATCTAAAAGACACGAGACAAAAGGAGAAGGGAATGGTGAGAGGGGGAAGGAATCAGGTCCAGCATTCTTCTCTCCCTCTGAGGCCTGGACCAAGGCAGATGGACCAGATTTAAAAACAAATCAATTGGTAATTGTTAGCATCCCGCATTAGCTCCCCAGGTATCTCAGTATCAACGCTGCAAGATGAAACTGATGGATTTTTGGACAATATCACACTACATTCTTATAGTATCATTTTATTTAATTGCTACAGCTGCATCCTGTTGAATTGTGGGATTTGCAGTTGAGGGAAGGGCCTTTAGGATTTTTAGCCAGTAAGCTCTTGGACCTCACTAAACTACAAACCCCAGAATGCTACAGGAAGCAGCCAGAGCAGTTAAAGTGGCATAATAGTGCTATAACAGTGCAGTGTGATACTGACCAAAGTTAGTATCTGAGGTCACCTGGAAAATCACAAGTTCCCTGCTCTTGCCTGAGAAGGAAGTCTCATTTGAAGCAAAGGGGCTTTGCTCACATGCAACCCAAACATTTAAGTGTGCAAAATCCTTTTGGGTGGTGTCAGTTGTCAATTTAAACAGGCTCTGCACGTTAAGCTCTGCCCATGAAGTAGTTGTTGTTTCTTGTTGTTGGCCTTCAAGACATTTCTCTAAGGCAACTCTAAAACGAACCTATGGGGTTTTCTTAGCACGATTTGTCCAGAGGAGGTTTGTCATTTCCTTCCCCTGAGGCTGAGAGCATATGACTTGCCTAAGGTCAACCAGCGGATTTCATGATAGAGCTGGGAATTGAACCCTGGTCTCCAGAGTCTTAGTCTAAAGCTATCTCTGCCCATGTAGTTACAGACTTTTAACCAATCCAGTTCAGTATTCTCTTTCTATCTCTCACACGCACAGATGAAATTCCCCCTTCTTTACCTGTGGCTCACATTGATAATGTCTCTTGTCCGCAGATGCTGTTCTTCTACCTTCCCTGCTAAGTAAAGGGCAGCCATGGCTACCAGGTAGGGATCATATGGTTCCAGAGGCACTTCCGTAAAGAATCGGTGATATATGGTACAAGCTGTGGCAATGGGGATGGAGCGCAAGCCCAGCTTCACACCTGTTGGCATTAAGGAGATATAACAAGGAGGCTTCTAGCTCTCACAACCACATACCACCACCTCCACCACCCCACCAGGCCTGGACAAGGGAGGCAATACAAGGTGCAATTCCCCCTTGGCTCTTTATAAATCAGGTTCCCTCAAGATGTGAATAATGAGCACCACTACAAGGGCAGGGAAATGGGAGCCAAGAGGTCACCATCCCATAAGGTTTCTAGGGGAAATATGGCCATCAGTTTCTGCACAGACCTCACTAAAAGGATTGGGAGCTACACAGTAGCATGTGCTTTCCTATCCAGCTCCCAAAGTGAAGCCTCTAACTCAGGGAGTGGAGAATCTGTGGCCCTCCAGACTTTAACAACTCCCATTATCCTGCATGGCCCTGGTATCATCCTCTGGAGGGCTATAAGCTCCCCACCTATGCTCTATCCCATTTTCCTTCTGAATTTACATGGAAAACTATCAAGCACCTAGTTTTACCCAGTTCCTCTCTCAATAAGTAAACCAGCTTCCAGTAACACTGAGAGCTGCATCATTTGTTTCTGTAATTTTGAAATGTCAGTAAAATTTAAAATATGATTAAAGTTACTAAACAAACTAAATTAGAGTCACACCCCCCCCAATCCACGGTTTGAAAATATATTTAAAATATATACATTCCAAAAAGAAAACTTTGATTTTTGTCATTTCTACAAGGGACATCATCTTATTGTGCTATTATATTCAATGGGACCTGAGCATTCATGGATTTTGGTATCCACAGGGAAACAAAAATACATTTCATGTTTCTCCATTCATGGTGGCACAGTGGTTAAATGCTGATACTGCAGCCACTCGGTTGTGAGTTTGATCCCAGGCAAGGTTCCAGGGTCGACTCAGTCTGGCATCCTTCCACAGGTCGCTAAGCTTGTTAGGGGCAATTAACTGACACGTTGTAAACAATTAAGGGAATGCTTAAGTGCACTGATAAGCGGTATAGAAATATACTTGTTATTGCTATTGCTATAGT
>NC_056523.1:191581025-191588378 GCF_019175285.1 Sceloporus undulatus
TTAGAAATAGAAATCCATGCCTTAGTCCTGCTCAAAATAGAGGACTTTCAAGGAAACTAGAGGACAATGCTCCCCATCAAAGGGGAATACACCCCTAGAAATAGAAACCCAGGCCTCTTGGCAGTCTCAGAATGGAGGACCCTCAAGGAAAATGGAGGACAGAACCCCCATCAAAGCCAAAAACATTCCTAGAAATAGAAATCCTTGGTCAGGCTCAGGATGGAGGACCCCCAAGGAAAATGAAGGACAGGACTTCATCCAAGGGAAACGCACTCCATAGAAATCCATGCCATAGTCTTACTCAAAATGGAAGACCTTCAAGAAAAATGGAGGACATGACCCAAGAAAAGCTCAGAACACACCTAGAAACAGAAATACACACTCCTTAGTCCTGCTCAAAATGGAGGACATCTGCCTCCCCTGAGGCTGAGAGAACGTGTCTCACTCTCGTTGTTCTCAGGTGCCTTCAGGTCATTTCTTTTTTTAAAACAATTCTGTTGAGTTTTCCAGTATATTCAAAACAAAAACAAGGAAAGGAATATTTTAACAAACAAATGCAATAAATCATAAAAACAAGCACAACAGCCATATATAAATGAAATGAATAAAGTTATTTAAATTGAATTACATTCCTCGATTCATTAAACACCCGGCAAATCAATGGAATCATTAATTAGCGTTTGGACAGTTAATTTGGACAGTCGGCCATTCTTATACGCTGATGTTTTTATACACGGTTTGAAAATGTCCAAAAAAAGTATAAATTTCAAATATCAAACCTTGATTTTCCAATTTTTATACGGGACACCATTTTGCTAGCTCATCATATTTAATGGGACCTGAGCATCCATGGATTTTGTTATCCACAGGGGATCTTGGGACCAAACCCCAGCGGATAACAAGGGCCCACTGTATATGCAAAAAACCAATAGCATTAAGAGGTTTGCTTGCTATGTTTACGCTGTTCTACACCTACATTTTCTTTTCCTTTTAATCTTTAACCATTCCCATCATTTAACTACACTGCTCCCTCGGGTTACGAAATTAATTCGTTCCGCGGCCGCTTTCGTAACCCGAAAAGCCTTCGTAAGCCGAAATGCCATAGGCGCTAATGGGGAAAAGCCGCGATTCCGTGCGAAAAAGCCGAAAAAAGCACCAAAATTTTTTTCGTAACCCGAAAAAACATTCGTAACCCGGAACAATTATTTCCTATGGGATTTTTTCGTATCCCGGAAATTTCGTAACCTGGGTATTTCGTATCCCGAGGTACCACTGTATATCGTTTTTGACTTATGGTAAGCCTATCAATGGGTTTTCTTGACAAGATTGGTTCAGAAGAGGTTTGCCTTAGACTTCCCCTGAGGCTGAGAAAGTGACTTGCCCTAGTTCTTGTCAGCTGCCTCCAAGTCATTTTCAACTAAGGAGTTGCCATAAGTTGGAAACGACTTGGAGGCACCCAACAAGAACCAGGACCAGTTTTCTTAATGGGGTTTCCTTGGCAAGATTTGTTCAGAGGAGGTTTGCCTTTGTCTTCTCCTGAGGCTGAGAGAGTGTGACTTGCTCAAGGTCATGCAGTGGGTTTTGTGGCCGAGCTGGGAATCAAAGCCTGGTGTGGGCAGGGCTGTGTTTGCTGGCTGCATGGTAAGAGGCCCACGTGTTGCTCCTCCCCACTCTGACTGCACGCAGCAACAAACTTTCAGGCAAGTTGCAGCAAAACATAAACTTTTAATAGTAACGTCCCAACAACCCACCACCCGTGTGTCTCTAAGACCTTTGGGCTGAACTAGAGGCCACTCCTGGGCTGTATCTTCAAGCGTCGCCAACTCAGGCGTCTTCTTCCCTCACCTGCCTCTGTGCTGAGGGCCATCCTCCACAATGTTTCTCCTGGGGCTCTAGGTCAGCTTTCTCCCTCTCCCTGGGCTCTGGGCCAGTTTGCCACTGTTCCCCTTTAGGATCCCACCACTCGCCCTCCAAAATGCCTTTCCTTCCTTGGGCCCACTTGTAGCCAAGGGTCCGTTTAGGGGAATTTTATTATGTTGTTATTAGTCCAAATATTGCAAGAGGGGGCTGGCTACAAGAGCCCACCAAGCAGGGATGTAGCCGGGGGGGGGGGGCCCCCCCTCCATTAGACAAATGAATGGTGTGCTGCGCCCGCCGCACTCAAGACCCATTATAAAGGGCACTTAGTAGGACCCCCCCCTTCTAAAATCCTAGCTACGTCCCTGCACCAAGATCGTCTCCCGATGTGTATACGGAGAAGACCAGGGGATCCCAATAAATAAAGCTGAGACGGATATTAATAACTAGATGTCTAATTTATTGAAATAGGGGAAAAACACATGCGCATACACTCACACACACACTCAGGACTCAGGAAAATCAGGGTTGGAAAATAGGAACAGATTTCAGGCGTTACTAAGGGTGATGCTTACCCGAATGTAGATTCCCTCCGGGAAGCGAATGGAGCGGTGATGGACAGTGAGACAAGTCTGCTCCGCAACCTGGGTTTGAGCAGAAATGCCGGCTACCAGAACAGAGGTCTGACTGACGTGGAGTAAGTAGACCTTGCAAGTGGCGCCCTGAGCAGCCAAAGTTGGGACCTTTTAAGGGCGAAATCTCACCTGAGGGCAGAGAGTTTTGGTGATTGGAACAAAGGTGTTTAATTGCTTTCTTTCACCTGGATGTCTGGATCTGATAATATCTAGGACTTAAGTTGTTCGGACAACAGACTTGAGGAGGGGTGATAGCTTCAGGGAAGGCAAATATTTTACTCTTCCTGGCTTAAGATAATCCCTTCATGCGACTTCCCAGACCTTCTAAAATGTTAATGTGAGAACTCCCTTAGGGGAGGTGTACCTGTCCTCTCGCTTTGCCAATAATGGCAGACAGGCTAGGAGTCTGGCCAGGGGTCATCCAAGGGTTATCATTGATTCCAAAATTTATATAAAACCAGCATGGGTAACACACTCCTCTGCATCTACAAAGGGAAAATCCCCTTCTTCCCAAGGGTCCTGCAGGTGAACCTCCTTGTGGGGCCTTCTACAGCATCCACCCGACCTGGGTTGCAACACCACAGGCGCTCCATCTCTTTCTAGGCTCCGCTTTACCTCACCTATCCCTTCTCTGACGGCAACTCCACCACATTCCCTTCTCCCCAGGCACCTCTCTCCTTCTCCTCATATACCCCTTGACTCCGCCTCTTGCCCCTCTTCTTCCACCTGGTCCTCATTAGCACACTCAGCTCTCTCCCTTAAGGGTACACCCTCACTACACCTGGTCTCCTGGCTTTATTTGGGACCCTACATTGCCCTGTAAGAATGAAAAGCGTATTAGGATGCCATCCCAAACCCCCACCACCAATGAGCCCTTGGTAAACCACAAAGGCTATATTTTAAGTCAGGGCAAAACAAAGCATACCTTTTATTATGGGAGAATCCAGCCCACCATTGTCATCCGATGTGGCAGAAACAGGCATAAACTTAACTTTACTTATACAGATTCTGTACTGCAACAGAGTTGAGTTTGCAGATAGACGCCTGTGCCAGGTCCAGGTGCCAAGTCAGTATTGTGAATAATGCAGCAGAAGTTTACTGAACTCTAAACTGCACAGCCTTTATATAAAGATACTTCCAATGTTTTGTAATACTCCCTCCACCATCCAGCATTGAACAGAACTATAACTGTGTATATTAAAACTCTGTTTGCATAGCCAATTTTGTTACAATATCCTGAATGCATGCATTCTTCCGGTTTGGATCAGTGAAAGCTGTGAGCATCCATGTCAGAGGGGCAATGAATTCACACCATAGTTTTTTGTGGGTTTTTTCCAGCTATGAGGCCATGTTCTAGAAGAATTTATTCCTGACGGTTTGCCAGTATCTGTAGCTAGCATCTTCAGAGAATGCTGACATGGAAGAGATTGGGGTATATATACTCTTTGTTGAGAGGAAGGAAGTGATTTGCATGTTAATCTGTGTATTGTTCTGTTGTTGAATGGCAAGGCCTCCGGGTGTCCATTTACTTAATGATCCATTGTCTGCTGGGAATCCCCCTCATCTTGGGTTTGCATTTGCTAGATTTTGATTTTGGTGTTTTTCAGGACTGATAGCCAAACTTTGTTCCCTGACCCCTTTGTCAATTTGTAGCCATTCAGTCTGCATAGATTGTAGTATTGTGTTGTCTGCGTATCTTAGGTGATTAATGCTCCTAGCTCCAAACTTCACTCCTCCTACCTCTAAGCCTAAGCCTGCTGTGCATATGATATTTTCTGCATATGGGTTGAATAAATACAGTGATAGTATGTAGCCTTCCCCGACCCCTTTGCCAATTGGGAACCATTCGGTTTGCATGGATCATTTGCAGAGAGGAGCATACACCTCTGCAAGCCCTTACCTTGTAGTCTGAGGGCTCATTCCCATTTACGTTTAAACTGGTTTGGGATTTACCTTTGTTCCGTGTTGGTAAATCATTCCCACTATGAAAGCAGATCTTTTCATTATCCCCTTGTAATGGCTTCTTTTTTGGCATGATTGTCATCCCCACCAGTTTGCACCACTTCAAATGCATGTCAATTATTTGTGCATCATTAGTCATGTAAGAGGCAGCCTGGGCAGCCCAGCATGGGAACTCTCTCTATATATATAGATAGATAGATAGATAGATACAAGATTTGATTCATTGATTTTGCAGCTACTTGCAAATAGTGAGGCAAGTCGTTGCAGAACCAATGAATATAATCTTCTATCAATATTTTTTTAAAATAAAATTGATAGAAGATTCGATTCATTGGTTTTGCAACTACTTGCGTCACTGATTGCAATCGATCAAACAGATATCGATCAAAGTAGGATCAGAACCAGTTTCAAAGGGGAATGACAGTCATATAAACCAATGAGCAATTTGCTTTAAATCATAGTGGGAAAGAGCCCTGAGAAGTGGAACACTCTAGACCAGTGGTTCCCAACCTGTGGGTCAGGACCCCTTTGGGGGTCGAATGACCCTTTTTGGGGGGTCGCCTAAGACCATTGGAAAACACCTATTTAATTACAGTTATGAAGTAGCAATTAAAATAATTACATGGGTTTGGGTCACCACAACATGAGGAACTGTATTAAAGGGTCGCGGCATTAGGAAGGTTGGGAATCACTGCTCTAGATACAGGTTCATCCTCTCCAAGAGGGGAATCGTGCCATGCCATATGTGAATTGCAGCATCTTTATACAGTACAGTACTAGAATGGCTGCCCACAAGAGGGCACTGGCTTGAAATTCAGCTAGAGATAAGTGGAGCGAGTGCAGCTACACTTATATGCTTCATAGGGAGAACTGATTGAACCCAGTGGGGCTTCTCCGCAATAAACAGAATCAGGAACTAGGCAGTGGTCTGCATATAACAGCCTGTCCATAGGCCTGAATAACTGCAGCAGTGGTATATATCTTCCCAGTTTGCCGCCAGTCCCTCCATTTTCTTTTCTTGTTTCTCTCTCAATTGTAAGCCCCTTGGGGCAGAGAGCTATCCTCTTGTACTTTGAAAAGCACCATGACAATAAAATAATGAACACTGATCATGCTTAGTGTCTCTGGGGGAACCCTGATTCACTGAAACGTTTTGCTAAATGTTGAGGACTACTGCTATGTGCTGAACAGTCTTGCTTGTTGCTGGGTTACAGTTACAGTTTTATCCCTTTCATCCTTACATCTGATCAAGGGGCTTCTCTTGGTTACTTTTCTCCTAGCCTAGCCGTTCCCAATCTTCACTCATTGGGTGGGGGGATGAATAAGTAGGCAGACTAAGTGTGTGGAGAAACAAGCCAGAGGAACTATATATTGGTTTTCTGAGGATTTCTGAATTACAACCTGGAAAACTTATCCAGTCTACCAAGAGAGAGTTGCAGTATAACTAGAAGTGCAGGCAGGGTGACTAGACATCTTCCCTTTCCAGGACATGCCTTACATCTCAACTTTCTGTCCAGGTGCAATTTCAAAATGTCCTCCATTTGGAGCAGGACTAAGAAGCATGAATTTGCATTTCCATTAGTGTTTTTAGCTTTTATTTGGTGATGTCCTACATTTTTCTTGAATGGCCTACATTTTACAGTGCCTTGTCCTCCTTTGCGATTAGGATATCTGGTCACTCTGAGCACAGGACTTCTGTTGGCTTGTTCCAAGATAGCCACAGGCAGATTGTTCAACCCACGTTGGTTGCAGTAGTTACTTCCATCAGTCATCTGAGGTAACAGCAAGGGAGTGCTTGCCAAAGCAATATATGCATACATACTGAATGATCTGGAATTGGACCATTTTTTCCCCATTTTTGGAGTGAATCATTTCCATTAGATCTCTTTCACACTACACCACATGTATTTAAAGTAGGCTCAAGTCTACAAAAGCTGATGCTACCGACTTCTATCTTTCAGTTGGTCTCAACGTACTACAAGGTCTCTTTGCACGCAACATAATTAGAGCACTTTTATACCACATGAACAGCCATGACTGCTGAAATCCTGGGATTTGTAGTTTGGTGACATGCTTAGAATGTACTGCTAGCGAAGTCTCCCAGCAGAGACTTCTAAGTCTCTCACCAAACTGCAAACCCCAGGATTTCCTAAGATGGAGCCATGGCTATCTTAGGCTGGTACCCCACTGCTGAATTAATACAATTTGATACCCCATGAATGGTCAGCTCCACCCTATGAAAGCTTGGGATTTATAGTTTGTTATGGCATCAGAACTCTCTGGTAGAGAAGGCTGAATGTCTCACAAAACTACAAATCCCAAAGAAGGATTTAAGTGCTATAATGTTGTATCGTGCGAAAGAGACCTTAGATGTATGTTTCCGTGGCTGAGAAAGGAATCTCCACGGACATAGTTCAACACTCAAACCACTATACTATGCTGGCTCTCATCCCTAATCTGTATGGTCTTTTAACATCTGTTAAATACTCAAGTGCTCTACAGGTTATCAAGATAACAACAACCAGAACAAGGATAATAATAGAGCTCAATGAGTGACCTTGCTTAAAATCCCTGTGTCAGAACCTGGGCATTCCAGTGCACTCTTTGAAACCCCAAGAACTAGAAAGCCTTGTGGGTTTTGTTTATAATAATGCAAACTGAGGCTCTTGTGAAACTGAATTCTCATCCAATTCCCAATACTACAACTTGTGTGCCAGTGTACACATACAAACCCTGGCATAGGAAGCCCTGATTGTAGCAATTTATATGAATGGCAAATTTATCCAAGTTATTTCAATACAGTTGCAAAGGTATTATCTGAGGTGGTTGTGAATTGACTTCCAGGGGCTGCTAACCCGGCCTTTACTTACCTATTGGGTAGAAAGAACCTACCTACAAC
>NC_056523.1:191593378-191649935 GCF_019175285.1 Sceloporus undulatus
TAGTGGGGAGGAATACAGACAAAACAAGTCAAAATGAAGAAAAACCAAAGTCCCTTGACCAAAGGGTTTGGTTGTGGAATAAGCCTCTGAAATAGGCAAGAGGCAATGTTAAAATAAAGCCATGTTCAATGCTCAAATGTGCTGTTTGGAATGGGGAGAGGGGGTGGCCAGAAAGGGAAGTACATTTCCGTGATCTGTCTATGAATAATGTCAAAATGTCTTCCATTTTGATCATGCCTAAGAAAGATGCATTTATATTAACATTTCTAAAAAAACCTCAATTTTTTGTGTGTCCTCCATTTTTATAAAATGTGTCCTACATTTGAAAATGTTGTCCTGCATTTGTCCTACATTTGTCCCGGTTTGGAGGTCCTCACTTATGGCAACCCTAGCAGAGTGGGACTTTTGACTTCCACCAAAAGCCCTTTAATTTCTCCTCTTTGTGCCCATTTTCCAGGAGACAGCAAGAATTAAAACTGCTTTTTAGCAGCCCTGCCATGTTATGCCAAGCTGCAGGGATGTGCAGACCAGCCGTGAGTTGGCGCCTGCCCAGTTCCATCCTGCCGTATTCCATCTGTAATTAATACTTCCCGGCTTGTGCTGTGCACGGCTGCCATTGTTCAGAACAATGCAACCTTGGCAAGTGTTTCATATGCAGCAGCTATCACTGCTCTGAGTCAGGAGACTCACGTGGAGGAGCAGCCACTTACAACCTGGCCATTCAGCCCTAGGGGATGTTCAATCCCAGAGAAAAAGAGTGGGGCACAGAGAATGCTCAGGGAAAGGACTCCTTGAGTTCTGAACAAATGGCACCTATAGCAAGAGGGTCACTTCAGAGAAGGCCAAAGGGAGACTTTTGCTGTGAATGAGCACTGAGATCTGGAAAGAGCATCACATTGAGAGTCGTAGAGCTACTTCTGTGCATTAACAGACATGTACAAAGACCAGGGTTCGATTCCCGTTTGGCCATGAAACCCACTGGGTGGCTTTGGCAAGTCACAGGCTCTCAGCCTCAGGGAAAGGCAATGGCAAGTCTCCTCTGGACAAATCATGCCAAGAAAACCCCATGATACGGCCTTAGGGTCGCCGTAAGTGTGAAACAACTTGAATGCACACAATACAAACACACATGTGAAACAGGCTAAAGATTAGGTTGTTGTTGTTGTATGTCTTCAAGTTGTTTCCAATTTATGGCAGCCCAAAGCAAACTTATCATGGGGGTTTCTGGGCTGAGAGTATGTGATTTGGCCAAGGTCAAACAGTCAGTTTCCATGACCAAGCAGGGACTTGAACCATGGCCTCCAGAGTTGTAGTCCAATGCTCAAACCACTACACCATGCTGGCTCTCAGGTTTTAAAAGAGCTGGAAAATGCCAAAGGGGTGGGGTGGAAAGAGATGAGGAAGAGAAGGAGCAGGAAAGAGTGTAGGGATTGAGTTTTTCATGTTGTGCTTGCATGTTTCTTTTTTCCTCACTGTTGCCCTCAGTTCAAACAGCATAATTTTTGGAGAGAAAGAAATATATAAAATTGTCAACCTAGTTTTTACTAGAAGCAAATGTCATCTGAAGGGACACACCACAAACAGGAATTTTGCCTTCAAACAACCCTCAGTGTTCCAAGAAACCTAAAAGCTCTCTTTAATCTCTTGAAGTATATGAACCTGAATGAAACATACCGTCAACTGTTAATCCAGGCTAGGCACACCTGTCCATCAGCACCAAATCCATCGGGATGTCATTTACAGAGCAATGGAAAGGTTACTTCATGGGGAGCCCAAATCCAATTGCTAGTTCCATTTAAGATGCATCCAGTGAATCAATGGCTTAATGCAAGGTCAGCAATTACATAAATCTCATTGATTCAGTGGGTCTACACTAGTGGGAACTAGCAACTGGATTTAAACCTGATTTGTTTTATTTACAATGTTTTTAGTTCCTTTTCAAACAGAATAATATTACGAAAAGCCTATAGAATAACAGGATGGAAGCACATTCATACACAACTTTCCAAAAAGCCCCCCCTAAATGCACCTGAAATAGACAATTGAATCATGTCTTTATTTCATTAAATATACCGTCATCCTCAGCAGGTATCTCAACTGTCCCAATTTACCATCATCATCAAATCTTTATTTGCATCAGAACATATAGGGCCACCATAAATTGAAAAGTGGCTTGAAGGCACATACATTACATTAAAGCCATTGGTCTGAATGTTGAACTAGGACTCTGGGCGATCTAGTACATAGTACCTTAAGCATCAACAAGAGCGTGCCATTCGGATAAAAAACATCAAGATCAACTAATGAAGAATACACACACACACACTTTTCAAGGTAACACTCTTGGCCTGACATTCCTCCTCCTTGCCCTGAAGACCAGAAAATAGGGTCTACTCCCTGAAATCTGGAAACCCTGACTGTTTTATCTAGAGCTGATGGAAGCTGTTGTCCGATTAATATCTGGAGGGGCACGTGTTCTCCAGTATAACTTATATGCATGTCTGAAAAACAACCCACTTTTGCTTGGGGAGTGTTCCAGACATTTAAATCCTGCATCTTCATGGGATTTCAGCAGTTTGTCTCTGCGTGATAAACCCCATAGGCAAGCCCGTAGACACACACAGAGTTGCTTTGCTCCCAACCACATTCTCTTCTGGGAGATTAGATTTCAAATGGGGAGGCAGGATGACTGGCAGTGTTTTGCTGTTGTGTACCTTCAAGTCATTTCCAACTTATGGTGACCATATCACAGGATTTTCTTGGCATGATTTGCAGGGAGGGATTGCCATTGCCTTCTCCTGAGGCTGAGAAAGCATGACTTGCCTAAGGTCACCCAGTGGGTTTCCATGGCGAAGGGGGATTTGAACCCTGGTCTCAAGTGAAACACTCAAATTACTACACCACAGTGGCTTTCATTCCTAAGAGTGCATCTGCACTATAGAAATAATGCTGTTTGACACCACGTTGAGCACTGGACTAGGACTTTGAAGACCAAGGTTTCAACTCCAGCTTGGCCATAAAACCTGTTGGATGACCTTGGGAAAGTTATACATTCTCAGCCTCAGAGGATGGCAATAGTAAAAACCCATCTGAAGAAACTTGTCAAGAAAGCCTTACGTTTGGTTCACCTTGGGGTCACCATAAGTGGGAAATGACTTGAAGGTATACAACAACAACAACAACAACAACAACAACACACCACTTTAACTGCCCTGACTCCATCCTGGGATTTGTAGCTTTGTGAGGCACCAGTTGTCTGTGGCAGAGAAGGCTCAAGACCTTGCAAAATTCCAAACCGCTGGATTCAACAGCACGGAGCTGAAACAGTTAAAGTGGTGTCAAACTGCATTATTTCTACAGTGTAGATGCTCCCTAGGAAGCCAGGGTGGTGTAGTGGTTTGAGTCTTGAACTATGGGCTTTGGAGTGCAGGCTCAGCCATGAGATCCACTGGGTGACCTCACTCTTTCTCATCATTAGGGGATGGCAATGGCACCCCCCCCCCCTGAAGAAACATGCCAAGAAAACCCCATGATAAGTTTGCCTTCGAGACACCATAAGTCATAAATTACTTGAACGCACACAACAACAACAAATGCATCCTAAGCAGACTGAAGAAAGCAGTTTTTGGGGATGTGCAGAACACTGTGGCTTAGAAAGAGAACCAGGTAATTCAACGGTTGACTAAACCTCTGTGCTATACAAGGTCTCATCTGTGTTATGGTGATTTCTGCCTGGAGTATGCAGGAGGCGTCTGGAACTGAAATAGCAGGAGGAGATGTAGGTGGGAGCTGCTCTGGAGAGGGAAGCATGACAGGGGTGATCACGACTTCCACCCTTCTTTCCATCTGATGGGAGCAGCCAGGGACATCATCAAGCCTTTGTCCCTGTTCTCTGCACTAATACTTGCCACAAAATAATAAAATACCATCTGAAGAGCCACAACAGTAAACACATGCACACGCAAACAGTACATAAAACCTCACAGGAGGGGGGAAAACAGTCCTAAATATTGCAAAAACTAAAACCATGTCGTCCCCCCCAAATATCCTGTTACCATGGTTTCTGTTCACATGTGAGGCATCCCTTTGCAACCAGAAACATTTTTCTCCTTCTCCTTCTTCTTCTTCTAGGTGGGGAAGGAGAAACCAGATGATACCACTTAGCTCGATTTTATGCTGATTTCCAGCAGCTTTAAAGAGATTTGACGATGGGGGCTGGAGCTGAGGGCATGGCCCTGCCTGAGAATCAATCAGGAGCATCCCATTAGGAGCATCATGCCAAGGAGCTGGCCTTTTAAACATCTCCGGTTTCACATCTCCTTGAAGTCACCACAGAAGAGCATCAGGGAAGCAGGCAGAAGAACGCTAACTCAAGTCAGATTCCTCAAGTGGGGAGGACAGAGTCTTGGTGGGGATGATAAGAGTGAGGTTGCGATGGGACAGGGAGAAGAGAGAAAAATAGGTTTTTAAAGTTTTTACATGGGCAGAGTTTCTCCTCACACCTTCTCGCATTTGCTGCAGCATTGGTTGCCATGCAATCCAAAACCGGCCAGCTTGTGGCACTTTGGGTGCTGTTTGGACTCCCCATCTTTCCTCAACATTGACTACGCTGGCTAGGATTGATGGGAAGTTACCAGTGATGTAGACTTGAGTCAGTTGACTTGGGCTCAAGTTAGACTCAAGTTGCTTCAGTGACTTGACTTGACTTGACTAGGCAATAAATGATGAACTGTCTCAACTCGCATCTTGTATATTTTTAGTGACCAAGTTGCTGGCCTAACTTCATCGAGAAACATGTTAGCCAATGGGATTGAGTAAGAAGTTGAGGTCTACTCAAATTTTAGTCGAAAAAATTGACCCCCAAAAAAATGAGTTGACTTATCCATGGGTCAATGTAAATACTGTACTTTAACTCCTGTCAAAAAAAGGAACCATCCCCTGGTGAAAGGTGAGAGCTTAACCCCTTTGTGGATCACCTAAAGAAGCATCAACCCCCTTTACTATCTCATCCATCCAGCCTTTAGAATGAGTACAGACAGTTATGCCTGTCAAAAAAAAAATTAAGTTCTTTAGTATCGTTTCCTTTTGCTTCATCCTTTACATTCTTTATTGTGTTAATTGCTCCAGGCACACTGCTGCAAATTGACACTAAAAGTCTGCATTCTTCCAGCTTTCCCTTACCATCCTCCCAATGCTGATGCTGCTAAATAATATATAGCTAAGCAGAGGATGAGTAGGAAAAGGGGTAAGAGTGGGCAAGTGTAAAAAGTTGGTAAAAATGAGCTTTTTTTGTCAGGACATTTGTTGACAGAGTTATGTTTGTACCATGTTTTTTGAAGCGAACGTTGTAGTGTACACTGCCACACACACACCATGTCTCAAGCAGGGCAATTGCAGATTAAATGCCCTGTGTGGAAGCACAGGTTCGCATATTATCTCACACTCTTTCAAATACATTTGGGTATTTGCTAGCTGGTATGGACTGGAGGAGATTGAAAGGAAATGTTGGGAGATGAAAGGCTTTTTAAACTTAGGAAATTTTTCTATATGCTGATGTCTTTTTGCCTATCTCTGATATGGCATCGCCTGATGCCTACTTGAGAAGAGACAGTATACCAGTTCTCCCAACAATAAGCAAGGAGAAAAGTGGCAGAATGAAACACTCCAGAATTTAGGGGCCATTTTTCTAAAAGCTCTGCTCTGTGACCTCATTGTTTTCACTTCTCTTAAAACCTTGAAAAGACTCTTAGAAATTTACTGAAAAAGAGAGAGGAGCAGGCAGAGAAAGATGGCCTTTGATCTTTGCAAGGCTAAGGCTGTGAAGAGGTTTACAATGCAATTCCAGTTGCTCAGAAGTCAGTCTTGCTGAATTCAATAGGACTTTTACCCCCAAGTACCTATGAATAAGCTGCTGCCTCAAACTGTATTGAGAATCTCTGTTGGAGCATTACTACGCTGGCGTAAAAATAGCTACCCAAGTAGTTTGACTTCTTCAGAAGTTGCATAAGCTAAGTTGGTCCATGCTGCAGCACAAACATAAGCTCTTCCTCACTTTGGACTTGGTGGATGGGGAGCTATTCGACCATCCTACAACAGGTAAGCTCAAGGCCTTTCACAGCCATTGCACATACCAACCATCCAGCATACTTATCCCAGCATGTATTTATGCATGCTAAAAATGCATAGGAACTCAGCTTGTACTTCTGTTATTTCAGTCTCACTACAAGCTGGTTCCAACAGTAACAGGAAGACAATGCAGTGGCCATTAAATAGGGTTAAATATCTGCCTCTACTCTTCTAAGGGAGAAAATAGAAGCAATAGCTTTACACCAGCTAAGTCAATATGAAAGTGCAGTGACTAGAATCCTGTTTGTGACATAGGTGTGGCGGGTAACTCAGGGTTACATGGGTGTATGCCTGTTTTTGGTTGCTGCATAAGAAACAATTCACTAGCTTCTTGTGAAACATCCAACCCTTCTCCCCACTGCAACAGCCATTTACTGACTGCGGGGTGGGAGAGGGAAGAAGACAAGGCAGCACCAGTGCCCCTGTAGTTCTGCATCCAGGGGAAGAAAGATGAGGTTTCTACTGATCTGGGACCTGTCGTTTTCATGGTAACTTGTCTGCATGTTTGAACCTGGACTTGGGCTGGGCAATTCATCAAACAGAGGACACCTGCAAATCAGGATGTGTGGATTTGGATCTTGTTGGTTAGCCCAAGTAGTGTTACCCCAAGGTCTGGCCCTTTGCACCCTTCCTCTTTTCTGACATCAAATTGATATCAAATGGGATGTTTGAGGTCTGTAACAAAGAGGGTGCCCCCAGTGCAGGAAACTAGCCAATATATAAGGAGATCCATGACCATATGTGGCTCAGTATGGGGGAAGCTGAAAAACACATAGCCAAAGATAGATCAGACATGATCAGAATCTGCATAATCCCTTCACTGATAGGAGTGATGGTGGGTAATTGACCTTGTGTTTGCAAGTCAACAAAAATCCAAGATTGTAGGTGTCCACCTGAGACCTTTGCAATTTGGGTAACAGTAGTATAGACCCATGGAATCAAGTCTTGAATAATCAGTCAACACATTGGTAAATCCCAGTAATTCAGTGGGTCTACTCTACTTGGAGCAAGCAAGAGAATTCAGGCGATGGGTATCCCTCAACCAAGACACTGAGTAAATGTTGTACAGTTAGGGTTGCCATAAATCAGGACCTCGAAACCGGGGGAAATGTAGGACAAAATTATGAAATGTAGGACACTTTTTTTTAATGGAGGCTGCATTTTAAAAAAATGTGTCCTACATTTCAAAATTAAATCGCTGCCGGCTCCACACGCTCCTTCCCAGCCTCTGCGGAGGCCTCGGTCTCCTCGGAGGCCGGAAAGGAGGGCGAGGCGCCGCTGGCGATCGCCAGGGCCTTCCCTCCTTCTCGGAGGAGGAGGTGGTGGGTGGCGCGGCCGCACGGGGAGGTGGGGGAAGGTAGGGAGGCACCACACGGGCCCTGGGCTGGGGGCCAAACCGGACTGGGACCGGGAGGCCCCCCCCCAAAAGCGGGTTTTTCCCAGGGGCCGCCGGGTTATGGCATCCCTATGTACAGTGGACCCTTGTTATACGCTGGGGTTTGGTTCCAAGATCCCCTGTGGATAACAAAATTTGTGTATGCTCAAGTCCCATTAAATATAATGACATAGCAAAATGGTGTCCCTTATAAAAATGGAAAATCAAGGTTTGATATTTGAAATTTATACATTTTCAAACCGTGTATGCTTGAATCCATGTATAAAAAATCCGTGTATAAGAAGGGCCGACTGTATAGTGTAAATTAGTATTTACAAATCACGCTTTCCCTGCTAAAGAAGAATAAATCCAGTATCAAATTATTTTTTGAAATAATCTAAAGTGCGAAGATCTTTTAAAATGAAATGAAAACACTTCCTGTAATGGGAGGTTATTTGGAGATGAGCTAACCTGGGTGAGAAGGGATGCAGAGCCTGAATACGTATGGCTCAACTAGAGCTGTTGTTGTTGTGTGCCTTTCATTCTTATGGTGACCCTATGGCAGGGTATTCTCAGCAAGATTTGTTAAGTGACATTTTCACCTTGCCTTCCTCTGAGACTAAGGAATTTATCACACAGGATGGATCCCGTGCAGAAAAGGGATTTAAAAATCCAGAAAAAAAAACACAAGCGCTTTGATGTTTAGACATGTCAGGTTTAATAAGCAATAATGCAACATTAATCCGAACAGAAAGTAGACAAAACCCCGCTCCATTTTACTTTTGGTATTTTCCAAAAATAAAAAGAAGTGGGTTTTGTCTACTTTCCATTTGGGTTAATGTCGCGTTATTGCTTATTAACCCTTATATCATGTGAAAATCAACCCGCTTTTGTGCGTTTTGTCCACTTTCTGTTCAGGTTAACCCCCAACGTCATCTGAAAATCTACCCGCTTTTGCAGGTTTTTTTCCAGTTTAAATTCAGTTCCTTCACAAGATCCGTCCCATGTAATAAACTCCTGAGAGAATATGACCTGCCTAAAGTCATGCAGTAGGTTTCCATGGCTGAGCAAGGATTCAAACCCTGGTCTCCAAAGTCATAGTCCAGTGCTCAAATCACTATACCATGTTGTTTCTCTTCAGCTAGAGTAGAATCCTTTAATTAAAGGGATTTACATACATGTTGAATAACCATTCAAAAATTGTTTCAATGGATCCACAATAGTTGTAATAAACAACTGCATTTAGGCCCAGGAAACCAACACTTCCCAAATTAAATGAGAAATTCTGGTGTCTTTAGTATTGTTCCTTAAGGAAGGAAGAGGCAGAAGAGAAAACAAGAAGGAAAAGAGGAAGAAGAAAAAGAAGATGCTACTGCAGCCATGGTTTTAAAGCACATTTCTCATAACTGAAAATACTCTGCAGGCAAGGAGAAGAGCACCATCTTGGTGAAAAAGTCAATTGGGAGGAGGTGAAATTCAAGAAAGGCAACCCAAAGTCCTGAAAAGAGGAGGAGGCGGAGGTGGAGAGACTGCGAGTGATACGAGGAAGGGGGAGTGTGGTTTAAAATTGCATTATGTCTGGCCTCTTAGTTATTGATTTTTCTCCTTTTTCTATTTATAGCAGCTACACTCAGTGTCAAATCTCTTCCAGCGGTCACAGGCTCCAGCAGAAACCAGGCCAGATTGTCTCCCTGAGAAGGCAGCAACAAAAAGAAGACAGACTCTGAGAAATAAGGAATCAGACAGTGGGAGGGGGATAGTGGCGTTTCTGGGAACAGCAGCAACACAATGACCCACAACTGTTGGTGTCATCACCAACACCAACACCGTTGCCCTTGCTACTGCTACTAATATTACTCCTAGTAGAAGTAGTAGTAGTACAAGCAGTGACTGCAACAAAATTTTCCAGCCACTTTCCTCCCACTTTTCTATGGTTTCCTGGGATTTTGCCAAACATTTGGGCAGCATTCTGTGATTACTGAGCGCAGTCCTGACATAGCCTTTTCAGGGGTGTGTGGCAGGGGGAAGTTTAACCTCAGACTGACTCACCCACCTGCATGCAAACCTGCTAATGCTCCTTCTTGGGACTGAATGGTGTTCTGACTTAGGACTTCATCACACCAACCTGCTGTCCTGCCACAATCACACTAGTTTAAGAATGAAAGCATACCAGTTTGGCCTCATTTCTTATCACACTTTTCTCTATGATAACACAGAGCCTACGACTTTGGTGGAGAGCCAGTGTGGTGTAGTGGTTTGAGTGTTGGACTATGACTCTGGAGACCAGGGTTCAGTTTCCTGCTCGGCCCTGAAACCCACTGGGTGACCTTGGGCAAGCCACAAGCTCTCAGCTTCAGGGGAAGGCAATGGCAAACCTCTTCTGAAAAAAGAAAAAACCCTGATATAGATTCTCCATAAGTTGAAAATGACCTTACTGCACACAGCAAGAACAAACCGCTTTGGCGACCCATGGCAGCATGATTTGTTTTTTTAACTACTAAATGCCATTTTTTGGGAGGAAGGGAGAGATGTGCAATTGCGGTGGCCAATCGCCTCCGAAAGCTGGCTGCCCACAGCAGACAGCTTTGGGAATGTGTTGGTAGCCGTGATCACTGCAAGGAGGAGCAGGGAGAGGAGCAGAATCATGCCCACTTCCACCATGTGACTCCCTGGGAAGCAGAAGTGCAGCGGAAGGGACTTACAAAGGCAGTAATAGAATAGCAAAGAGATGGGGAGACTATTGACGAGTTTTGCCCATCAATGAAAATTACAGTGATGAATGGACTACAAGACAGCAGCAGGATGGGCACGACATCATGGGATAACTACCAGCCTAATATGCTTTTGTTGTTGTTGTTGTTGTTGTTGTTGTTGTGTGCCTTCAAATCATTTTGGATTTATGGAGACTCTAAGGCAAAGCTATCGGTGTTTTCCTGGCAAGATTTGTTCAGAGGAGATTTGCCATTGCCTTCCCCTGGGGCTGAGTGTGTGTGACTTGCCCAAAGTCACCTAGTGGGTTTCATGACCCAGCTGGGAATTGAATCCTGGTCTCCAAAGTCATAGTCCAAGACTCAAACTACTACACCACACTGGATGCTTTTATCCTGTTATAATTCTGCTTTTCTAGCCTCATGAGATAAAGGCCTAAATACATAGTTAGAGTTGGAAGGCTGAATTCTGGTAGTAACAGAACCATTGTTTCAGCCTGCTAGTTTCTGGGACACCATCCAGATACAAGGAGCTGTGGGACTGTGGGACTTTTTGTCCAAAATTTATCCTTTCCAAGCTATGCATGTACCTCCCATCTCCCTGTTTCTCCCACGCAACATGCAAATCTCCATCTAAAGGCACCAACAGAGAGACTGTATGGGAAACATTATGAACGTGGACAGATTGATGCCATGCTGGGCTCTCCTGTAAGAGATCTTTACATTTCGTCTTCCTCTTCACTGCTGGACTTTTGAGGGAGGCCTTGAAGGAGAGAGGAACTGTGAGTTGGTCCTTGCCTCCCACTTGTGCATTGTGTACTGGAGCAGGCGGCATCATCCTGGCATCTGGCCATTGCTGTACATCAATTCGTGCTTTGCATGCACGAATCATTTGTGGGCTTTGTGGATACGAAGCATTGTGACTGACAGGTGAGCAGCAGAATTGTTGGGGATGCTGTGGGCATGACACTGTTGTTCCTGCATTATCTCTCTATCCACTTCCCACACCACACAACTGTGGCTATGTTTTTGACAGAATAATGCAAGGTGTCATTATACTGTAGAAATAAAGCAGTTTGACACCTCTTTAATTGCCATGGCTCCATCCTACAGAATCCTGGGATTTGTAGTTTTGTGAGGCACAAGCCCTCTTTGGCAAAGAAGGCTAAATACCTTACAAAACCAAAAATCCAGGATTTCATAGGATGGAGCTACAGCACTTAACGTAGTGTCAAACTGCATTACTTCTACAGTGTAGATGCACCCCAATGACTTTGTGCTGCATTTATCTTGGTACAGTATGCGCCTGGAAAATTGCTTGTTTGGGCAACAATCTTGCTGACTGAGAGTTCTGGGCAATGTAGTCCAAAAAAACTTTCCCAGGTTCCAGATATCACAGTAGGCTATAGGGTAGCAAAACGAGTCTGCCAATAATAAAGTACCACCCAAATCACATTTTACAAAGCTTGAACAAAAGAAAAATTCAAGTGCTTGCCCCAAGGAAGTTACAACCAAGGTGCCTTGGTGGGTAATGCCAGCAAACGCAAGCACGCCATTTCAAATCATTGCTGTCAGGTATAAGGAACAAGGAAGGAGTGTTAAGAAACTCAAACTGATGTGGCAGCAGCGGGAAGGGATGGACTTTTTATTGCAATGTGGGTTTTTGTTGTTGTGTTTGGCAGAGCTTGGGAAAGTTGTGGAGGTTTGTTGTTGTTGTTCTTGTTGTTGCTGCTGCTGTTTGTTTTTGGTCTCGATTAGAACTCCCAGTACCTAGACTGTACATCTTGCAACCCTGGATCATAATTCCCAGGATTCTGTCAGTTACAGTCCAAAATAATAACATTTCCAAGCTCAGCTCATTTGTGCTCAGGAAATAATCTGTGCAATACAAGTATCGGTGTGGGTGCCAGTCACGAAGACAGTGTAGTCCCTCTGGCAGACGAGGCAGTTTGCCTCTGAATGCCAATTGCAGAGGAACATGAGTAGGAGGAGGGTGCCGTTGCGTGCGTACTCTTCTTGCCAGCCCCTGGTAAACACAGTGACGGACAGAACAGCACTTTGGGCTGCCTTTGTGACTTTGAAGAAAGTAAGGCAAGGTCTGGACCATGTATGAAAATAAATGAGTGATTACTTGATTTTAGGATACCGGACACATTGTTTTCACACAGTAACATCTCTTTATGATGGACTATCAAGTAGTGATCACAGCAACCTATTGTTGTTGTTGTACGCCTTCAAGTTGTTTCTGGCTTGTGAATCCCATTGTGGGAGAAAGGTGGGCTATAAATCTCTTAGATTTCTTCAGATGAGGTTCACCATTGCCTTCCACTGAGACTGAGGGTGCATCCACAGCATAGTAATAATGCAGTTGTGCACCATTTTAAATGCAGTAGCTCCAGCCTATGGAATCCTGAGATTTGTAATTTTACAAAGTCTTGAGCCTTCTCGGCCAAAGAGTGCTGGCATCTCACAAAACTACAAATCCCAGGATTCTGTAAAATGGAACCATGACAGTTAAACTGGCATCACATTATTTCTACAGTTTAGATACACCTAAGAGAATATGACTTGCCCAAGGTCACCCATGGGTTTCTATGGCTGAGTGGGGATTCGAACCCTGATCTTCCAGAGTCCTAATCCAGCACTGAAGCCATAACACCATGGTGGCTATCAGAAAATATCAGCAGCCCCATTTTTATACATAGTTCCTCTAAATTCAACCAAGGGTTTACTGTAAACAAGTTTCAGTGATTCAATGGCTCTCATTTGGAGACCAAATGGGAAAGATAATGATTCCTCCACAATAGGATGTAAGGAACCTGTGGCTGTCCAGATATCACCAGACTACTACAGTCCTCATCAGTTCCACAAAAATAGCCAATGATGAAGAATTACAGGTCCTTTATTCTAAAATACCACAACATCCTCCTTCCCTGGATTACAGTAAACTGGGGCTGGAAGTATATCAGGATCTCTTGATAAATGTCTGGACGTTTTATGGTAGATCAGTGGGTGAATCTATGCTGTAGAAATAATGCAGTTTGACACCACTTTAACTGTCATGGCACAATCTTAAAGAATCTGAACAGAAAGTAGAAAAAACTCACAAAAGCGAGTTGTTTTTCAGATGACGTTAGCGTTAATGAGAATTAACGCAACATTAACCTGGACGGAAACTAGACAAAACCTACTCCTTTTTACTTTCAGAAAATCCCGAAAGTAAAAAGGGGCAGATTTTGTCTACTTTCTGTTTGGGTTAATGTCACATTAACCCGTTGTGTGTGAACAACTACCTGCTTTTGTGGTTTTTTTCTGGGTTTTAAATTCCTTTTCTGCATGGGATTTTTGCAGTTTGCCCCCATATGATAAACCTCATTGTCTATAAACACATGCTGATTTTCCTTTAAAATTTCCTGGTGTGCTCCATTATCCCTTGTATGTTTGCAGTGTGGTCCCTAGTGCCTCTTCACTTCCTGAGCCCTGCTTGCACCTTTGGGATTTCTCTCTCTATGTATGACTGGAGTCTATGTTGCAAAATGTTGAGCATAATTAGTTATGCTTGTTAGTTTCTTTAAGACAACACATTACTAATATGTGTGGCCACATGCCAGATGGTTAGACTGAATCAAGGAAGACATAGGCCTGGGCTTGCAGAACCTTAGAAGAGACGTTGAAGACAGGAGGTCTTGAAGAAGTCTCATCTACAGGGTTCTCATGAGTTGAAGTTGACTCAAAGGCAGCTAACAACAACAAACAAAAGGGTGTATGCACATGACTTGTAGTAACCCCACTAATTTCATAGGGTTTTTTAGGTAAGGAATACTCATTGCTTTCCTCTGAAATGTGGTGTAGAATACCTTATATGTTACTTGTTTTAAAATATTTTTTAAAACACTTAAAATACAAACATTCCCTGAAAATGACCTCCAAAAAGACCACACAGACAACAAGGGAGTTTTTCATACAGGAGGTGAAGTGCTTAAATCCCATGCAGAAACGGGATTTAAATCCTGGAAAAATCCCACAAAAGTGGGATCGTTTTCAGACTCATCGGGGGAATTGAGCATTAATGTGAAAATAACCCGCACAGAAGGTGGACAAAATCTGCTGGTTTTTTTTTTTTACTTTCGGAGAATACTGAAAGTAAAAAGCAGCCAATTTTGTCCACTTTCTGTCTGGGTTAATGCTCAGTGCCCCCGACACCATTTGAAAACGATCCTGCTTTTGTGTGATTTGTCCACTTTCTGTGTGTGTTAATGCCCAATGTCATGTGAAAACAAGTGGGATTTTCCCATTTTAAATCTTGTTTCTGCATAGGATAAACCCCGTGTGATAAACTCCAATGTTTTCAAGGTAGTTTATCACACAGGGGAAATCCCATACAAAAATGGGGGTTTAAAGTGGGGAAAAATCCGCAAAAGCGGGTTGATTTTCACATGACATTATTGTTAAACTAATGTTAACCCGAACAGAAAGTGGAGCAAAGTAAAAAAAAGCAGCTCCTCTTTACTTTCGGAAAATTCCAAAAGTAAAAAGGAGCGGCTTTTGTTTCCATTCAGGTTTTTTCTTTCTTTTAAATCCTGTTTTTACATGGGATTTCCCCCCGTGGAATAAGCTCCAAGGAAACCACTATGTTAGTCTGAAACAACTACTCACATACAACAGGATATATCATGCGAAAAAAAAGGAACAAGATCCTGCTACCAACTCAGATGACAACTCTGTCCCTGCATCTATTCTATAGCAGCATTATATTGTTTTGTTACGTGGCTTCAAGTCGACTCTGGATTCTCTTCTTGGCAAGATTTATTCAGAGAAAGTTTGACATTGCTTACCTCTGAGGCTGAATGAGTGCGACTTGCCCAAAGTGTGACTTGCAAAAACTTAAAAAAACAAAGTCAATCTTGCCAACCTGACGCCTGCTCTGCTCCTGGTTAAATATTTTTGCAAGTTATGATGTCATGGTATCTTCGCCTTGCTGTATTTCTTCACCTTGCCATATTGTGTTGAATGACTAGCCATGCAGTATCACTAAACTGAAGGTGATATCACTCCTGTTCTGTGATACAAGAACTAAATCAATAGACATTATTATCTTCTCTGGTTGGTTAGTGCTCACACAGACCCAGAAGCTGGCTGCTTTGGGAAGTCAAGATTCACTGCAGACCTTCAGGAGGGATACTTTTCTGCCCGGTCAGATTTTTCATGGCTCTGAGTCTGCCATCTTCCTATTTTCCCTTGTATATATGTACAAGAAGCATAACATATGTTGTTGTTATGTGCCTTCAAGTAGTTTCTAACTTTCAGCAACCCTAAGGTGACCAGCTTGAGGAGCCAGCGTGCTATAGTGGTTTGAGTGCTGGATTACAACTCTGCAAACCAGGGTTCAATTCCCAGCTCATCTGTGAAACCCACTGGGAGACCTTGGGCAAGTCACACGCTTTCAGCCTCAGGGGAAAGCAATGGCAAACCCCCTCTGAACAAATCTTGCCAAGAAAATTCCATGATAGGTTTTGGTTTAGGCTCACCGTAAGTTGGAAATGCCTGTTCTCTTACACTCTTGCAGAAACGCATGGTTAAACCTCTCCAGTTGTACAGTGTGAAAGGTGACTCTACTTTCCATTTAGCAAAGAGAAAAAGCAAAATCGCATGGCTTTCATACCCAAAATTGAAGGGAAACCTTGTTCTCTCTACTATATGCAACTCGGGCCAGGCCAGACGGAGAAAAGTGCAATTTTTAACCTTGGGGGGGGGGGGGGTTATCTCATAAATCTCTGACCTACATCTTCATAACCTCATAACTTTGTTCCCTAATGCTTTTAAGGTCTGTCATTGCCTGATGACTCCAGGCTCTGGCCCAGCGTTGGGGAGAATACGGGAATCACACACTGGCATCTCTGAGTGGGTAATGGAGAAGAAACAGAGTGAACCAGCCAAGGGATGAGATCATCTGTTTATAACGTAGGACTTCTTCCATGGGGATGAGAAGGAGGAGGGGAAGCTTTCAAGGACTGATCACTGGCCTGTGAAACTAGCCTTTTGTTTGTCAGGATGATTCTTGCTGTCTCTCGGCCCCTTTTGTACATAAGGCTGATGTGCTCCTGGCAGATCTCTTTTCTTTCCTGTCTTTCAAAAGAGGTGATGTCATCCATTAGAGAAGTACCAGAGAAGGGGGGATGAAGGGATCAGTGGCATTTCAGATCAACAAAAGCAGCAAGAAATGGTCCACTGACCACGACAGGGTGTGTGTGGTGGGGTGTCATCTGTTCAGGTATAGAAATGATTAGAATAGCCTACCTAATCCAGCCACTTTAGTTTCCACACAAAGTACAGTTACATGGGAGAGTCACCATGGCATGGTGGTTTGAGCATTGGACTAGGACTCAGGAAACCAGGGTTCGATTCCTACCTCGCCAAGAAGTCCACTGGGTAACCCTGGGCAAGCCACATGCTCTCAGCCTCAGGGGAAGGCAATGACAAACCTCCTCTGAACAAATCTTGCCAAGAAATGATAGGTCCAAAAGTTGCCGTAAGTCAGAAATGACTTGAAGGCACACAACACACCCACCCACCCAGCTATGTGGATGACTGTCCTTATATAAGGCAGCTCAACCAAAGCATGGGGAAATTAATTATTCGCAGGTACTTATTGTTGTTGATATGTGCTTTGAAGCCGACTCCATCTTATGGCAAAAGTTATTCAAAGAAGGTTTGCCATTGCCATCTTCTGAGGCTGAGAAAATGAGACTTTTCCAAGATCACTCATCTAGGGAGTTTCTATGGCTGAGCAAGGATTCATACTCTAGTCTCCCAGAGTTCTAGTTAGAATCATACTAGTTTATCAAACGGGAGGAATTTCTCTTAAATCCAAATGAAAAGAAAGTGGGGCCAGAACGCATTCACTTAAAGTCGCTAGTTTAGCACAATTACGTGAATGCGCATTGCATTCGAACAGGCTTCCCATTGCCTGAAAATAGCATGCCATTGCCCAAATTTGTGTGTGGCAGTCTATCACGCAATAATGTGAAACCACACAATTGCGTTCGGACTGACTTCCCATTGCCTGAATTTGTGTGTAATGGGTTATCACGCAATAACATTAAACCTCATGATTGCGTTCAGATTGCCATTGGATTATACTTCCAATTTCCCTTGTCTGATAAACTCCATAGAATCATACAATCGTAGAGTTGGAAGAGACCACAAGGGCCATCCAGTTCAACCCCCTGCCATGCAGGAGCATCCCTGACAGATGGACATCCAGCATCTGCTTAAAGACCTCCAAGGAAGGTCTTCAACATGCAAAACCACTATGCCATACTGGCTTTAATGTTATGTATGTGGCTTCAAGTGGCTGGCCGATTTACGGTGACCCCATGAATTTCCGAGGGTTTTCTTTGGCAAAGACTATTTAGAGGTGGCTTTGCCAGTTCTTCTCTCTGAAATAGATCCCACAGCACCTGGTATTCATTGGCAGTCTCCCTCCCAAATATTAACTACACATGACTATGCCCACCCCTGGGTCTCAGGATTGGACTATTTTCTCCAGTCTTCTAAGGGCAAAGGTGGGAAATAACAGGATGAGCACACTGCTTTGAAAAATGTGTGTATTTTTCTTCATTTATTAGACTGTCAATTTTTGTTTTAATTGCATACTCTGTGCAACTGCAGTTGATGTCACAAGGTGCAGCCTCATGCTTAATGATATCACAAAAGGCTGCACCTTGTGACATCACTCTTATGACATCACCAGGAGTTTCCCCCTGTGATTTGACAATGGGATCATCCCTGGTCTCAGGTTTGGGCCCTGAAGATTCACTGTCTGGGAGAGTTTTGATATGGCAACTCTAGACTTGATCATGCTTGGCAGTCGAGATCTGATGGGATCTGGTACCTTCTCTGCACTCAGTTTCTCATATCTCTAGTGCTGCCATCTCAAGAGGGCCCATTCTTTCTTTTTAAGAGCTGTTGCAATGGTTGCTCTTCAGTGTTGGAACATACATCTCTGCTCCCTCCCCTGGGGTGCAGCAAGACAATTTTCACAAAACTGGGAGTGCTGAAAGCAAGAAAGCTCATGTGTCACTACAAAAGAGACTTCTGTGGACAAAAGTTTTCATAAGTACGTAATGGCAACAACAACACACAATTAATTCATTTTACTTAGGAAGTATGGTGCGAAGCTTCCAAGAAATCAAATAAATTTAAAATACAGTGTTATCTGCATGCAAAATAGTTGTGTAAACTAAATAACCGTGACTAGGAAATAAATGCATATTGTGTAAGTCATCCCTTCCTACTGCTTTGAACTGTTAATGAAGCCTAATGGGCTGTGATTTCTCTGCAGATTTGCAGAGAAACTGCCCACTTGAAATTCCTTCAAATATGTTATTTTCCAAAGCCAAGATGACTAAATTAGCTTTTCTCTGGTGAAGTATTAAACACTTGTGTGGCATTAACATATGCGTCCAAGCTGGGAATGAATTTTCACACACCGCTTTAGATGCACCAGAGGTTAGTCCTGCAACACGCCAAGTGTGCTTGTCTGGAAAGACTTCCTTGTACATGTACAATATTTTAGTAATTTTGTGAAATTTTAGTATTAGGGTTTTGCAGAATTCTACCAAATTCTTTTCTTTGCAACCCTAATCTGTATTGCTAAATGCCCAACTGCAAACATTCCCTATTTGAGAGGCAATTCTCTTATTCTCATACCCTCCAATCGCCCCAGTTTGGCAATGGCACTCCCAATTGATCCTCTCCTCTCATTTCCACCTTTGTCCTCAGCTTAATTTCAACTGCTGCAAACTGAGTTGAAAGTGTAAAAGCAGTTTGCACTCAATTAATTCAGGAAAAGGGAAAGGAAAGAAAGAAGGCTCAAGGCTGAGAGAAAAACAGTTGCAGCCTCTCCTAGCTGCCATTTTGACCACATTCTGATGTTGTATGGTCACATGTGTGAAATATTTCCAACTGTGAAAGGATGGGAAATATGCATTCCCCAGCTTCAGTCTGTCCATACAAACATGACTCTCCCTGAATTGGAAGGAGGTGAAAAAGAAGTCAGCAACAGTGGTGACAGTTCTACTGGCCCTTGCATGCCTCTGAGAGAAAGAGGGAGAGAAAAGTCCTTTTTTGGGTGGGCAAGAACTCATAGAATCATAGAATCACAGAGTTGGAAAAGACCACATGTTCCAGGCCTGAAATCTCCCTAGAAAACCCAATGATAGGGTCGCCTCAGTGTTTCCAGAAGTCAGAAATGACTTGAAGGCACACAACACACACACAAGGGGCAGAAGAGTTGAGAAACATTTGATAAACCCTGATGCAAAGGAGTCAATGGAGTTTATCACACGGGAGACAAAACAAAAACAGGCCCAGATGTGAATTAGAGACTGGAGTTTCTCACATGAGAGGCAAAACACCCAAATCCCATGGATAAGCAGGATTTAAATCCTGGGACTATCCCGCAAGAGCAGGATTGTTTTCAGACATGTCGGGTGATTTTGACATTAACCCAACTTTAACACGTGCAGAAAGCCGCAAAATTGTGCTGCTTTTTAACTTCGGGACTTTCCCGACGTTAAAAAGTGGTGCACTTTTGTGGCTTTCTGCAAAGGTTAATGTCAAATTAATGCCCAAGCTGTGAGATGCTGTCTGAAAACAATCCCACTCTTGCAGGATATTCCCAGGATTTAAACCTTGTTTATCCATGGGATTTGGGTGCTTTGCCTCTCATGTGAAAAACTCCATTCTCTAATTCACATCTGTTTTACTAAGCCAGGAAGGGGCTTGCTATATTCCCCTGACCAAAAATGGCATGAAAGATACTATTTGGCAATGGCTTTCTAGAAACTTGCAGCCAAAGCACCAGCTGTTTTAAGCAAAATGTGACCTCTCATCCCAGTTTCTGTTTCACTTCAATTGTCCAGCTTCTTCTTTCACCAGGTTCCAGTTTCTGCTGTTGTGGGTTTCTCCTTGAATTTGTGTCGCCCTCAAAACACAGCCATAGAGTTTTACCCCTTTGCAGAATCTCTTCTTCATCCCAGTTCTCACTTTACCCTACAACACCCTAAGCAAGGGAGCTGTGTATCTTCTGCAGGAATACAATTCACAATTGTGTCCAAATCCCACAGTTAGGCCAACTGAATGTGCACCACAATATGTACTGATTTTAATATCCCCAGATCTGGCACAATGTTACCAAAAGTGAAGGAAGTAGGGTTGTCATCTTTTTCTTACCTCACAGAAGTGTGAATATTTATTTTTTTCTTCCCAACCCCATGCAATGTTCTTGAATATTCAGTGACATCCCTGTGATTTCTGGCAATGACAGAAACAGTAGCAGGGTTGGGGGAGGCAGTCAGAGGCTGCACCCCTCATGGGCAACTTTTGAGGTTTAAAAGAATGTACTACCCCATAATTTATGGGGAGCACACCCTCCTGTTTGCACACACACAAAAAAACAACAACCACAACATACCCAACTGTCCTGATTTGGCAGAAAGAGTGCCAATTAATCTTCTGTCATCCCACTTTCTCAGCTACCTTAAAATGTCCCAGTTTTTCTCTCCTCCTCCCACTTTCCCTCTTGAATTGTTACAAATAGAGTGCAAAATGCAAAAGGAACTTGCACTCAGTTAACTCAGCAGGAGGAGAGAAGAGGGCAAAATCTCACTCTTCCCAGTCAGCTGAGGCAGAAACAAACTGCTGCAGTCTCTCCTAGTTAGTGTGTTTTTGCTCATTGATAATTTTTCTCATCTAATGTTGCTTGGCCTCACATGCCCTGGTTTCTTCTGAGAAGAGTTGGAGGACCTGTCACAGCCCCTCCTGTAATGGTTTTGTGGAGGTTCAGATTCATAATGCAATCATTACATTGATTTTAATTGTCCCATGTCATTACATGTGCTGCTCTCCAGACCCATTTATTCTCACTGGCCTTTTAAAAAATTCATTTCTAATGAATTAACTTTCCTGGCTGTGCAATGGCAACCAGATGGTATCCAGGTGCCTCCCCGCCCCCAGCCAATTTTACTGGATATGTCATTTTGTCCCATTTCTTTTACTTTCTAAACAACCTTCAGACAGTGATCTAAAACTAATTAGTATGTAAACGGATCTTGTAGCACCTCTGAGACTCAAAGGTGCTACAAGATCCCTTTGCATACTGGTTTTCCAGACTAACACAGCTATGTTTTTGAATCCTAAAACTAATTGTAAATAAAAAAAATTAAAATTCCTGGATGGAGGAATGAACGTAATATGACAAGTCTCAGCCCCAAAGACCTCAAGTCAAAGCCGGCCCATGCAAATACTGCGGGAGGGACTTTGGGTGTGTTTCACAAATTGGTCAAGGAAATGCTCTCTCATCTGCAGAAGTGGCATGATTGGGCTGCCCAAGGAGGATGAATGAAGGCCTTTATCCTTACGGGACAGAAAGGAGGATGTTTGTGTTCACGCTTGGACTTGGGTTTTGAAAAGCCTGTGTGTCTGTCTGTGAGTGCGAGAGAGAGGGAGAGGGAGAGGATGGGAAGAGGAGGAATAAATTACATTCCTTTCTGTATGAGCACATTGGACCCTTGGTGGGTTAAGTATGGTGCAGTTGTTCATCTGTGGGCATACACATATGCGTGCTTCTGGAATTAACACAGGGCCCAAATGGAAGCAGTGAGCTACTTGGGTACACCACATCCCTTTTCTCCATTCTGTATACAGAAGCTGATTGGGCTGGACTCTTAGTTCTGTTTTAGTAACAGCACATCATTTTCTCCACCACACCTGAGGGCAGCAAGACAGAGAGGGCGAAGGATGGCAGGCCAGACCATATAAACACACCTTCGACTTTCGAAACCTGGGTGCCACTCCACAACTGCTCTGTTTCTGCAACCTGAGACCAGACTTCCATTGGCCTAACTCTTGTAATGCTAGCATAGGTCATGTTCAGGGCCTTGTGCAAGGAAGTACCCAGTATTTCATTGTACAACACTTTTGCAGTTCCAGAGACAGCTCCAACCCACCAACCATAGACTGATCATGGGGCTGCGTACCATCTGGTTGCCATTGTACAGCCAGGAAAGAGGAAGCAGCCTTTACCCCATGGACCACCAGCATAAGTTGGGTTTTATGTTCTGCCAGTGGTCTAATAGGAACATGGCCAGAGGTAGCCACTTCCTTCTGTCTAATGAAAGAAGTCAGTCTGAATTAGAATTTAAAAAGCACTGTGTGTGAAAGTATGCATACATAGGTATATAGATATCCAATCATGTACATGTGCGTTCATGTTTTGTCTGTGGCAAAAAGCTAACACTATACACAGATATCAGGGTATGTGTGTGTGTGAATCTGTCCTTTTGAACACCATGGCACTTGCTTCTAAGCAGCTATGCGTTAGATCATGCTCTAACTGTGCTTTGCGTGTGACTATAGGAATGCTACTTGTGGGGGGGATATGTGCAAGTGAAGAAGCGTTGTGAACAAGTGTAGGCGGACGATGATGAGTAATTTCTGAAGGGGGGTTCATTATTAGCGATGTGGCAGGTGTCAAGAGGTTTAAGCAGTTGGGTCTTTCAGGATGAATATACTGTACGTCACAAAAGAAAGGGGATTTGATAAAAAATAAAAATTCCTGGTGACTTTTGACCTTGCTTTCAAGAATGATAATTGCCATGTAATAGATGTAAAGAATTTTGTTGTTGTTGTGTGCCTTCAAATCATTTTTTACTTATGGCGACCCTAAGGCGAGCGGGTTTTGGGGGGCAAGGTTTTTTCAGAGGAGCTTTGCCATTGCCTTCCTTTGAGGCTGAGAGTATATGACTTGCTCAAGGTCACCCAGCAGGTTTCATGGCCAAGTGGGAATTGAACCCTGGTCTCCAGAGCCCTAGTCCAACCCTCAAACTACTATGCCACACCGGGTCTCAATCATGCCCTTACCAGGAGGCTAAGGAAAAAGCTGGCTAAGTACATCCAAATCACTGCAGTGGATGTCTTTCCTTTTCATCACATGATATTTTGTTTTGCTTCAAACCCACTAAAGATAGATTCTTGCCTATGTATATGTTAGCATAGTTGTTAGTACTTGACAAAAATTCTGTTATTGAATCCCAAGCTCTCATGATTGTAGGAAGAATCTGAGAAGCTGTAGATGACAGAGCAAGACTTAAGAGCAAGATTTCCAGTAGTTGGGATAGAAGTGAAAAATATTCCTCCAGATATTATTGGACTAAAACTCCCATCAAGCCTTCTGCTGAGAGCTTATGGGAGTTCAGGTCAGTAACATTTGGAAGGCCATATGTCCTCCATTCCAGTCTTAGGTCTTGCCTTTCTCCCATGACTAACACTATGGTCTAGCCTCTCCTAGCTTGTGTGTTCTTCCTACTTAATAGCATTTGATGTTGTTTGGCACCACATGTCCCAGTTTTAATCTACGAAATATTGGTGGGTTTGCTGGTCTGGCCCTTCTCAGACAACATGGCATCCTTTGCCAAATCCAGATCTAAAGCTAGTTCTGCCCTCTCCTCCATAACACCAGAAATGACAGCAACCTGTCTATGGCTGCATCTACACTGCAGAATTAATGCAGTTTGGTACCACTTTAACTTCCATGGTTCAATGCATTGCTATGGAATTCTAGGATCTGTACTTTTCTGAGATATTTAGCCTGCTCTGTCTTTGCTTTGGTTTCACCACAAACTATAAATCCCAGGAATCCATAGGAGGGAGCCATGATAGTTAAGACAGTGTCAAACTGTATTAATTCTGCAGTGTGGCTGGCAGCAGCCCTCTTAGACACTGGCTGGTATGAAATTTTCTAGGGAAAGAGCCACCAAGGCAACTGATGATCAATCACTTCCATCATTTGCTTCTAGCTATTGACAGCCAATGATTTTGGAAAACTTGAGTTAAGACAAGTTCTGCTCCTTGACCTTCATGGCTACTACTAGAACAGTGCTATCTTGTCATTTGCCATGATTTGAATAGTTATTAACAGAAAATGGATCACCCACTCATAGCCCAGAAATTGGAAAAATCCACTTTTGTTTTAAAAAGATCCCCCCTCCTCATCATATATTTATTTCCCCTCACACACAAAATGAAAATGGATATGTTACCAAGGAGATGGGAATTGAAGGAAAACGTGCCCGTATGAGGATGCATGTGTGTTTTCATAAAACTATTCTTGGAAATTTACTTTACCTAGATACTTCACTTGCCATGCATCACCAATAGTGCTGCTTCCCAGGATGGCATTTAGAAAGGAGAGGGCTTTCCCCATGACTGAAACATATCCATTGGTGCTATATGAAAAGGAGAGAGAACGAAAATCTATAAAGGTGAAGATGAATAATGCAAAGCCAATGCCTCTTCCTTTATTCTTCTAATACGACCAGCTCAGATGTTGTCAGATTGCAACTCCCATCAACTCTAGCCAGCACAGACAATGGTGAGGGATTTTGGGAGCTGCAGTCTACACATTCTCCATCTCTGTCCTATATAAAGACATGAACAAATTTCAAGCAGCAAATTTCTAAATAGGAGTCAGCAAAGCCTAACACTCCAGTCATTTGTTGAGTAATTGTGTTGAGGAAGGAATTGCTTTTAAAGCAGGAATGGCCTTCTGGATGCCATTGGCCTGCAGCTCCCCATCATCCCTCCCTATTGACTATGCTGGAAAAAACTAATGGGAATTGCAGCCCAAAAACATCTGGAGGGCCACTAGATGCCCATTCCTGCTTTAAAAGCAACTCCTTTCTCAATATAATTATTCACCAGACCATTATGCTCCCCACTGGTCAATGCAGGGCTGAAAACACACACACATACACAAAGTCTTCCTTCAGTGTGAAGTCGAAGGTTTTCATGGCTGGCATCCATATTTTTTGTGGATTTTTCGGGCTATGTGGCCATGTTCTAGAAGAGTTTATTCCTGACGTTTCACCAGCATCTGTGGTTGGCAACTTCAGAGAATGCTTGCCTGGAAAAAGTTGGGCATCTTCCTTCAGTTCTCAGCTCCTTGGCAATGTTTTCCCACCAGATCTACTTTTAAGGGTACCTACAGTGAGAATATGGGAGAGGGTTTTCTTGGTAGCTTTCTTGGTAGAAAGATTTGTTGTCATCCCCCCTTGCTATCTCGCTTCACAAAGGATGGTCCTCTAACTGAAAGCATCCTCTCTTTGTTGGCTGAAGGGCAACCCCCGAGAAAGGGTCCTTCAACCCCTGAAGGAGTCGCAACCCACAGGTTGGGAACCACTGCTCTAAGTTTTACCTTCGACTTATCCACAGGTCAGATCAAAATCCATAATTTTGGTACCAAAACCTGCCTTCGGCTTATACATGAAGTCGACTTATAGTCGAGCACATACTTTTTCATTCTCTACGTGGAAATTATGTAAATAGTTGTTATTTTTGTTCTCTTGATGTTCAACAGCATTCTTCTCTGTGCCCTTTCTTCTTTGACCTTTCTTAGTATTTTTTCCATGTCTGAGATGTTTTTTATTAGTATTATGCTGTCATCTGCATATTTTAGACTGTTGATATTCCTTCCCCCTGTCTTCACTCCTCCTTCCTCTGAATCCAGACCAGCTCTGAAAAGGGGCTGTTCTCTAAATATTGCAATAACAAAGGTGTCATGGAGGATATAAAGCCTGAACCTGAACTCTCTCCCTGGAAGCCAAGATGATCAAATTTTATCACATTGGGGCTAATTTCGGTGTTAAAGAGAGATTAAAGTGCTTTTAAAGCATCCTGCAAATAAAGCAAAAATGGTGAGTAATTGCGTAGGTGATTATCACACGCAATTGCATAAATAAAGTGATATCAGAAATGCATTGTGGCTGAAATCCCGAAAGTAAAAAGATGTAAGTTAATGCTTCTTTGTGACCACTTTAATGGTGGGTTTTGTGCAACGTCATGTGAAATTGTTTTGTGTAATTAGAAGATTTTCCTGAGATATTTACATGATAAACTCCTGAGACTGTCCTGCTTTGGTTGCATCATGAGAAGCCATGAATCACTGGAAAAGAAAATAATGCTAGGGAAGGTGGAAGGTAGCAGAAAGCGAGAAAGACCACACAACAAAAACAATAAAAACGTATGTGTTGTTGTTGTTGTTGTTGTTGTTGTTGTTAAAATTTATTTATAAATCACTGTAAATTTGCACAGCGCTGTACAGAATAACAAGCTTAATTAAAATAAATAAATAAAAACCTGCAGGAGGCGTACATCCTAGAAACAATAATTACAGATTAATACAAATTAAATTGAAACAATAACTATAAAAACAACATAGGTTAAAAATGACAAAGGAACTGAGATTTATGTAATGGCGGCAACAGGGGGATAATATAGCTGTAAATAATGGCTAACCTATTTGCGAGATCGCCTTCTACTGTACAGTTTCCCCCCACACTCAGGCCCTCTGGGAAAAACCTATTACAAACAAGAGTAGGTTAGCTACAGCTATCCACAGGACCTTTTCATCTGCCGCTCCCAAACTATGAAACGGCCTGTCGGAAGAGATCTGAAACATTAATGATCTTGAGTGTGAAGTCAAAAGCTTTCATGGCCGGCATCCATAGCTTTTTGTGGGATTTTGCATTTGCATTTGTTGAGTCTTTATCTTGCTATTTTTCAGGACTGGTAGCCAAATCTCCCAGCAGACAATGAGCACCATCAAGCAGACACTAATCCTCTTTTGCAGACCCTCTCACCCTGAGGCCTGCCATAAGCAACAAAACAACACACGTGCAAATCACTCCTGCCTTTCCAGGTCACACAATGTATATACCCAACTCTTTTCCAGGCAAGCATTCTCTGAAGAAGCCAGCCACAGATGCTGGTGAAACGTCAGGTAGAAACTCCTCTAGAACATGGCCACATAGCCCCAAAAACCCACAAAAAACTATTAACAATCTTGACAGCTTTAAGAAGGCTGCCAAGATGGATCTCTTCTGACCAGCCTTTCCTGATTAACCCACTTGGGTTCATGGGTGCAGATTACTATGTAGAACACCCAAAAAGGAATCCATCTCTCTATCATTATCTTTCTCTGCTTGTCTCCTGACTGTCTGACGGTTTTAATTGGTAGTTTTATGGCATGGCGGCAGGGAGGGAATATATTTTTACAATTGTATGACCTATTCTATACTGTATTTTATTCTGACTGTAAACCGCCTGCATCCGGTGGGAGAGGCGAGGTAAAAATAAAAATTATTATTATTATTATTATTAATAATAATAAATTTTATTTTATAAATAAATAAGTGTATAATAAATTCATTTAAATATTTTATTTTATTTTATTGTTATTATTATTAATAAAATAAATAATTTATTAATAAATTTATAAATATTTATATTTATATAAATTTATATTTATAAATATATTAATAAATAAGTATTAATAATAATATTAATAATAAACCTGAGTGTGCAGGGTGGATTGTGTGAAAGAAGGCGATCCTGCAAATATGTTAGCCATTATTTAATAATAATAATAATAATAATAAACCACATGAAATGAATTTCTATTTCTAGTTGAGTTTTTGGCTTTTACATGAGGGTTGTGGTTATTGTCTGGGCTACGACCCTGTCATTGATCATAGAATCATAGAGTTGGAAGAGACCGCAAGGGCCATCCAGTCCAACCCCATTCTGCCATGCAGGAACTCTCCATCAAAGCATCCCCGACAGATGGCCATCCAGCCTCTGTTTAAAGACCTCCAGGGAAGGAGACTCCACTACACTCCGAGGAAGGAGAGTGTTCCACTGTGGAACAGCCCTTACTGTCAGGAAGTTCCTCCTAATGTTGAGCTGGAATCTCTTTTCCTGCAGTTTGCATCCATTGCTTCGGGTCCTAGTCTCTGGAGCAGCAGAAAACAAGCTTGCTCCCTCCTCAATATGACATCCCTTCAAGTATTTAAACAGGGCTATCATATCACCTCTTAACCTTCTCTTCTCAGGCTGAACATCCCCAGCTCCCTCAGTCGTTCCTCATAGGGCATGGTTTTAGTCGCCCTCCTTTGGACACGCTCCAGTTTCTCAATGTCCTTTTTAAATTGTGGTGCCCAGAACTGGACACAATATTCCAGGTGGGGCCTGACCAGAGTAGAATACAGTGGCACTATTACTTCTCTTGATCTAGACACTATACTTCTATCGATGCAACCTAAAATCACATTGGCCTTTTTAGCTGCCGCGTCGTACTGTTGACTCATGTTCAACCTGTGGTCTACTTGGACTCCTAGATCCCTTTCACATGTAGTCTCCTTAAGCCGGTGTCCCCCATCCTATATCTGTGCATTGCATCCCCCCCCCCAGTGCAGTACCTTACATTTCTCTCTGTTGAAGTTCATTTTGTTAGTTTTGGTTCATCTTTCTAATCTGTTCAGGTTATTTTGAATCTTGATCCTGTCCTCTGGGTTATTAGCTATTCCTCCAAATTTGGTGTCATCTGCAAATTTGATAAGTATGCCCCCAATTCTGTCCTCCAAGTCATTGAATAGCCCTGGGCCCAGGACAGAACCGCACACTCTGCCAGGGCACAGCAGCAGAGCCAGGAGAGAAGCCCCAGCCAGGATGCGCCATAACCAATCACAGCCTTCCCCTCGGCGCGCGCTCCCGGGCATCCCCTTAGCCCCGCCTTCCCATAGAGTAAGGGAGCCAATGAGGAGGGCGGTGGGCGTGGCCTCCCAGATGCTGTACACAGCCACCACGTGGAGATTGTCAGTGGCCGGCCAGGCGGCGGAGGGAGCGGATGGTGGAGGACGTCTCTCTAGCAAAGCAAGAAGGCTGGGAAGAACCGTCTCCCCATCTCTCCTTCTTCCCTTCCTGCCTCCTTTTCTGTGGGATCCTAAAAGACAAAGTCCTCCTCCTAGCCCCAGGTTGCCCTCCCGTCCTCCTTTTCCCGGACGCGTCCTCCCTTTCCCGGACTTCCTCCCATTTTTATTTTGTTTTATTTTTAGCAGGACTAAGGAGCATGGCTTTCCATTTCTAGGAGTGTGTGGAGCTGTGGTTGCGTCTTGTCCTCCTTTAGTTTTCCCCTGGAGTGTCCTCCATCCTGAGCATGACTTAAGAAGCAGGCATTTCCATTTTTGTGAGTGGAGCTGTTCTGGGGCCCTGTCCTCCATTTTGCTGGGCCTTGTCCTCCTCCTTCCCTCCCTTCCTCCTTCCTTCCTTCCTTCCCTCTATCTTCCTCCCCTTTCTTTCCCTTCCTTCCTTCTATCTTCTTTCCCTTCCTTCCTTCCCTCTATCTTCCTTTTTCTTTCCTTTCCCTTCCCTCCCTCCCTCTATCTTCCTTTCCATCCCTTCCTTTCCTTTATCTTCTTCCCTCCCTCCCTCTAACTTTTTTCTTTCCTTTTCCTTCCTTCCTTCCTAGAGTTTTTCCTCCTCCATCCTCCCTTCTTCTCCTGCAGCGGATGGAAGAGGAGGAGGAGGACGGACCGAGAGCTCCTGCTGCTGCTGCTGTTGCTGCAAAAGAGGAGGAGGAGGAGGACTTAGCCAGGGCCCTGGCGTCCGCACGGCCACTTGTCGCGGGATGGAAGCGGGCCGTTGCCACGGAGCAGGCTGCCAAGGGAGCCGAGGCGGCAGAAGGGTAAGAAGATGTTGACCTGGAGAAGCAAGGGGAGGGGATAATGTAAGGGTTCAGCCACTGCCTTCAGATGCTTTGGGATTACTGCCCCCTCCTCATTACTGCTAGTAATTATTAATTATATAATGAATGATCTCAATTATCACTAGCAGCAGTTGTTCTTACCACTAACCACAGCAATCCAGAGACAAGCAGAGTGTCATTGCTGTTGTTGATGTTGTTGTTGTTGTCCCTTACCCTCCTCTCCCTTTGGATCAGTGCAGGGAACAATTGTTAACAACTGCAGTTAAAAAGGCATTAAAGAGTGCCTTATTGATGATGATGATGATGATACTCTTCCCATGTCTTGTTAACATTATTGTTGTTGTTGTTGTTGTTATTATTATTATTATTATTATTATTATTTCTTACCTGTCTCTCCCAAGGCAGGGGACAACTATTAACAATAATAATACATAATGAAAAGACATGGGAAGAGTGTAGTAATAATAATAATAATAATAATAATGACACTCTTCCCATCCCATCTCTTGTTAATCTGTTGTTGTTGTTGTTGTTGTTGTTGCTGTTGTTGTTGTAGCTATTTCTTACCTGCCTCTCTGGATCAAGGCAGGGAGCAACTATTTACATCAGCTAAAAAGACATGAGAAGAGTGCCTTAGAATAATACTCTTCCCATATCTTGTTAACCCATTATTATGGTACTCTTCCCATGTCTTTTTAACTGATGTTAATGTATTATTATTATTATTATTATTATTATTATTTCTTACATACCTCTCCCCTTGGATCAAGGCAGGGAACAACTATTAATAACATCAGTTAAAAAGACACGAGAAGAGTGTCATTATTGTTATTGTTATTGTTAAGGCACTTTCATCATGTCTTTTTAACTAATATGAACTACTAGTTTACTACTTCTCCTCCCTCTTCTTCTTCTATTTCTTACCTGCCTCTCTTGGATCAGGGCAGGGAACAAGTATTGGCAACATCAGTCAAAAAGACATGAGAAGTGTCTTTTTAACTTGTGGTAATTGATGATGATGATGATGATTTCTTGCCTACTTCACCCCATGGATCAAAGCAGGAAACAGACAAACAACATCAGTTTAAAAGACATAGGAAGAGTGCCATTATTGTTGTTATTATTATTATTTACCCACTCAACGGCCCTTAAGACTAGTGGTTACAGAAGCCTGTGCAATTGCACAGTAAGACATGGGACTAGCAACCCTTGCCCCCTAATTGGTTTCTGTCTCCTGATATCTAAGACCTTGACATTGATCAGGACCTTTGGACATAGGCCTTGTTCACCTTTCCATTCAACATCCAGGTGTTTTGGACTTCAGCTCCCAGAAGCCCCAGCCAACTTGGCCAGCAACCAGGAATCCTGGAAGCTGAAGTCCAAAACCTGGGAACTGTTGAGCTCGAGAGACACAGGTTTACACCCTCAGCCTGCAATGAAGCTCATGGGGTGACTTTGGACCAGCCACTCTCTCTTTCACCCTAACCTAACCTTTCTCAACTTTTGTACTCTGGAGGAAGCCTTGAAATAATTTTCACCTCATGGAACCCCTGCATAAACATTATTATATCTCTAGTTCCTAAAAATAAATGCATTTCCCCCCAGTGTCTAGCAACCTCATATGAAACCCTAGGGTTCCAGGGAACCCTGGTTGAGAAATCATGCTTCAAACCTTAGGATCCTTGAAGTGAAAGGAGGGATTTGAATATTTCAAATATGTACAATAAACATGCTGCCTGGTTTGCATCAAGTGAATTGGCAGAGTGTGCCCCCTGTTGATGGAGGTGGGTGCAACCATGCTTGGCCTTCACTAGCAGGGCCATTTGCTTGAGTAAAACCTCAGGCTCCTTTGGTTGGGAATTAGACAGCCCTTCAAATGTTCCTAGCAGCCCAGGCTAGCAGAACCAGTGGTGAGGGACAATGGGAGGTGCAATCCAACAAAGTCTGGAGGCCTGTAGGACTCTCCTCCCTGTTCTTTGTAGCATCTCTCCAGAGTTTTTAGTGTGTGTGTGTGTGTGTTTCTTAACTGTACCTGGAAATACTGGGGATTACTGTATAGATGTATAGGTCTAGAAATTTTGGTTAAAAATTGAACCCAAAAACCTGAGTCAACTTATCCACAGGTGAATGCAAGTACTGTAAGTAATGTACTATAACTTCTTTTTAAAAAGGGAACCATCCTTTGGTGAAAGGCAAGAGCGTAATATGTCCTGGAAGCACTGACCCCCTCTCTATTCATCTATCCAGTCTCTAGTGTGAGCACTAACAGTTATGCCTTCTGGAATTTTGTAAGTTCTTTGGCAAAGTTTTCTTTTGCTTCATCCTTTAGATCCTTTGTTACATGCCCCTAAGTTTTGCCCTTGACTTATCCACGGGTCATATCAAAATCCATAATATTGGCCCCAAAACATGCTCTCGACTTATACCTGAGATTGACTTACAGTCGAGTACGTACGGTAGATCTGATATATTCTGCATGCAAAATGCATTCTTCTTGTACCCTGGTCCTGGGCAGAGAGCTTCCCTGAGCAACTGCAGGGTGCCTCTTTCCAAATCACCCCAGAGAGTCCACAGACTCAAAGGCTTCCAGGGTTAAAGAGGTGACAGATCAGCAGGTCTGCATCCGCTCCCTCTTTCTTTCTTCTTCAGTAACGAAAGCCCAGAGTTCCTGCCATGTTCCCCACACAGCCTGTGTGTTGTCATCCAGCTCTTGGCAGTGGCTGCCGTCTTCCCTCCGGTTGCCAGGAAGTCTCTCGTCAGCATCTGGCCAGGATGCAGGGGGACAGCAAGGTGCCAGGAAGGGAACACGCACTTCCCGTGTTTCCCTCACCCCTGCTGCTTGTTCTCTCTCTCTTTCTCTCTCAGTGTCTCTTTTTCCCAGGCTCATTCCTCTCCTTTGCTTTCTCACTGCAGGTTCATCCTATGATGGATTACAAAGCCACAATCACAAGCCGTTCTTCTCTGGGACCCTGAAGCATTGCTCCTGAAACCTCGAGCAAACCACGCTTGCTTGCTTCTTGATCACTCTCTTTCTCTCTTGTGGTTCTTCGTTTCCCTTTCCCCTAAGACCTTATCTGGATGCATGCTTACTACAGAGCCGCTCCCCCTCGGTCTCTGCCCCAACACATCCTCTCCTCCGGCATCGGGTAGACTGCAGTTGGACAGATCTGAGGAGGAGTTTCTGCAGACCAGGCCAAAAACAGTGGCTGGCAACTCTGAAAGCTGTGGGCAAGGGATTTTATTTTGTTGAGGGAAAGATAAAACTGGCTGGGTTTACACAGAAGAAGGATGTCTGGCTACCTCTGGATGGCCATTCCCTTGCCTGGCTGCACCTGTAAGGAATAGAGAGAAGAAGTGAAAGTCCAGCCAGGATCCAAAGCAAAGTGTGTAGGAAGCTGCTTTTGCTTCTCAGAGAACCAACTATACCAAGAAAGTTCTTCATAAGACCTCCTCATCCTCCAGACCTTTGACCCTCCTCATTCCCAGAGGCCAGCAGTTGCTTAGTACCTACATCCATGGTTTTCAGAAGCTGTAGGACCTTTCCTCTCACCACAGAGAGAGACTGAAGGATGCCTTCTGTTCACACAGTCGTGCCCCATGCTGCCTTCTTCCTACCTTCCTAGCCAAAGTGGTTTCTCTGCAATGGAGAGGATGAGACCTCCGGCTATGGCAACATGAGATAGGAACTATTTTCTCAGGGGTAAAAATAGGGGACTTTAAATCTTGAGCTTGAGGACAGTCTCCTGCCCTCTGGGTGAAAACATACGCCTCTTTCCCCTGCACAAAAAGATACTTTTTGCAGGAGTGAAAAAACAGAGTAGCTCTCCTGGTGCTGGCTTACCTCTTATGCCATTGGAACAAGTGGTCTGTGGGTTGGCCAGAACAAGTGTGAACTCCTCTGGCCCGCCAGACCCGTGGCCGGTGCCTACATGGAAGACCTGGGCAAGTCCACGTCGTGGCTAAGGGGTGAATTGACGTCCCCTTCTCCATGCCTCCACATCCTCGACTGCCGCAGCCGAGAGCTGTATGACTCTTCCCACGTGGAACGGGCCCTGAGTGTAGCCCTCCCAGGGTTGCTCCTCCGGCGTCTCCGTAAGGGGAACCTGTCTGTCCGATCCTTGCTGCCTGCACCCCCGCAGGGCCTCGGGGACCATCCTGTCTTGCTATACGATGAGGGAACAGTCCAACTTCCTCAACCACGGAGCCAAGAGGACGATGAGGACTCAGTGTTGGTGACACTGCTGCAGAAGCTGCGGGAGGAAGGATGCTCAGCCTACTACCTGCAGGGTAGGTGTGTGGGAGGAAGTCGTGTTTGCAGAAGGAGAAAATAAACCGGGGGGAAGGGTGTTCTATATTTACTCTATTCCTGGGACAGCAGGTAGCTTCCGTGTCTATAGGTTGGTAAATTGCCCTTATCATAGAATCATAGAATTGGAAGAAACCTCAAGGGCCATCCAGTACAACCCACTGCCATGCAGGAATCCACAATCAAAGCACCCCAGACAGATGGCCATCCAGCCTCTGTTTAAAAACCTCCAGAGAAGGAGACTCCACCTCTACTGTCAATCAGCTCTTTTTGTCAAGAAGTTCTTCCTAATGTTTTCCTCTAGTTTGAATCCATCGCTACAGTTCCTACTTTCTACAGTTGCAGAAAACAAGCTTGCTCCATCCTCAATATGACACCCTTTCAAATACTTAAACAGGGATATCATATCCCCTCTTAACTATCTCTTCTCCAAGCTGAACATACCCAGCTCCCCAAGCCTCTCCTCATAGGGCATAGTTTCCAGACCCTTCACCATTTTGGTTGCCCTTCTCTGGACACACTCATGTTTAAGTCCAAACTTTAAAGGAGCTGTCCAAGGTGCTGAAACCTTTGTAGTTGTAGTTGTGTGCCTTCAAATCATTTACAACTTATGGTGACCCTAAGGCAATGTTGCCTTCCCCTGAGGCTGATAGAGTGTGACTTACACAAGATCACCCAGTAGGTTTCATGGCTGAGCTGGGAATCAAACCTTGGTCTCCAGAGTCATAGTCTAACAGAAACTGCTATGCCAAGCTGGGTCTCGCCCCCACAAAAATACTCAGAGCCTTGTATATCTCCCTTGAGGGTCAAACTAAAACCCAGAATGGATTTACCACCCCGCTGGCATGGAACTCACCTTTCCTCTTAGGGGGAAGGCAAAACCCACAATATGGCTAACAAATTGCAGAGAGGTCCTCTGTAGGTGTGATTTTTTAAAAAAATTTTCCATTGAATCCTGCATTTCTTCTAGTGAGCTTGGGTCAGTCACGCTCCTCCACTTTATCCTCATAGCAACAGTCTTGTGAGGTAGGTCAAGCTGAGAGAGTGTGTGTGACTTGCTCAGGGTCATCCCTGATGGCAGGGGGTTGGACTGGATGTCCCTTGTGGTCTCTTCCAACTCTATGATTCTATGATCCAGTGAGTTTCATTGCTCGATAGGAGCTCCAACCTAGTTTCCCTAAGTCCTTTCTAGCAGTCTCATCCAGGTGTGGGCAAACCCATGGCCCTCTTGGGTATTGTGAGTCTTCAGCTTGCCTCAGCCCTCATCGGCACCACCAGTGGTGAGGGATGGTGAGAGTTTCAGTCCAACAACATCTGGAGGACCACATGTTCTTTCTTTATTTTTGCTCTAACCACTACACTGGAATTGGGAGATGATTCTTAATCTGTACCTTCCTGAAGAGTGATATGTTGTCTTCCTGGCGGTAGTGATAAACAGGATTTCTGGTGTAGGATGTAGTGGGAACATGGGAAGGGCAAATGCAAGGGCCATGGTGAACAGAAGTTGTGGGAGAACCATTTTGCTCAGTTCAGGGGTTGGAGGGAAAGAATGAATTTTTGTCTTTGTGATGGTTCAAACCTGGGGTGAAGATCATCTGGCCCACCAGCAGTTGATGAACTGGATCATTCAGCATTCCTCACCATTGACTGTGTAAGCAAGGACTGATTGGAGTTGCTGCACTTTACTGCTCCTTGGCCTAGACAAACCTGTGGCTTGTTTTGCTGCAGTATAGGGTCCCGTTGTTGAACTACTGGATTCAGTTTTCTTCAGGTCACAAAAGAACAAAGGTAGCTGGTTATCCTAAAGAAAAATCCCATGATCCATGTTGATATTATACAGCTTTATTAAGTCCTCCATATAATAACACACCACAAATGTGTAAGCTTTTGCGATTTCCAAGCTTATGATCTTGCCTGTTAAACAGAACCAATAGTCTCAAACATTTGCACATGTCTATACGATATCTGTATTCTTCAAACAAAAAGGAAAAAAAACATCAAATTGCATATGCAATTTAAATATAAAAATAAATAAAAGGGTTCTTTTAAAAAAAAATAGAAAAATATAACAGATTTTACACAAAAATAATCTATGTGCCCTTTTAGTTAGCCTAGTACATTAATACAAATTTTAAGGTTTTTTTCTTAAGGCCTACAAAACTACTTTGGTTTGTTCTTTGTTGGACTTGCATGGCACAGTTGAGACTCCAGTTATATCACAAAAACACACTGCTTGCAAATAGTGGTCCTTTTGGTGAAAGAGAATGGAAGTTTTGAACTCTACTAAAACAGAAATGAGGATTGTGTGGCCTTCCAGATGTTATTGGACTGCAGTTCCTATTGGTCCTAGCTAGCATAGTGAGAATTAGGGTATGATGGAAACTGCAGTCCAACAGCATCTGGAGGGCTATGTGGTCACTCACCCCTATGTTAGGAGGAAATAACTGGAAGAAGCAAGGAAACCATGAAGCTGCGTTTGCATGATGGAACAAGCCCATTGGTTCCCTAGTAGCTCAGTGCAAGACAGGACACAGTTTTGAACAGGGCAGGGAAGGGAGAGTGAATCTCCCTATTGAGAAATGGGGAATTCACCACCACATGGTGCTACGTGTGGCTTAAAGGCCTGCCCATCCCATTAATAATATCAGAAACAAAAAGAAAAGGGACAGGCAGTCTTACTGCATCTCTTGGCAACCAACCTTAGACAGTGATTTTACGCTTAGCTTGAAGTCCTCCAGCCACATTGGATTCTGCATGTCATCATCCCAGCCTATGCTGGTTGTCGATGATGGAGGTTGTAGTCCGAGACATGTGGATGGTGCCAGATTGGAAAGAGGCTGCCCTAAATGTAGAATCAGCTCATAGGTTTGTGACTTCTACTGGAACACTAGGACTATCCTAAGAACTGAGGCAAGAGGACTTTTCTGACCCCTTCTTGAGATGATCTAACCAGAGGTGCCACAGGTAATCATAGGAAGTACTGTAAGGATGATTAAGTTTGACACCACTTTAACTGCCATGACTCCATCATCCTACAGAATCCTGTGATTTACAATTTTGTGAGGCACCAGCACTCATTCACAGAGATGGCTAAAGTCCTTGTGAAACTACAAATTCCAGGATTCCAGAGAATGGAGCAACAGCACTTAAATTGGTGTCAAACTGCATTATTTCTACAGTGGAGATGCACCCCAGTGTGCAGTGAACATTTGCTGCCAATGAGTTGTTGCCCCCCCCCCAATCCCTGGGCAGCTTAGGGGGGATTTGCATGATGGAACAAACCCTGTGAAGGGATGGCACATTTCTTTGCACCAGGACAGCACCAGTGGCAGTCCACAGAGGAGGTTATGATCTTTAGGACAGGTATAGGAAAGGTCTGGCCCTCCAAATGTCATTGGACTGCACTTCATAGCAACATAGCATGGCAAAGTATGAAAGAAGATGCAGCCTAGCAGCATCGAAAAAGAAATGTGTTTCCCATTCCCTCCTTTAGGGTTGCTTTTTGTTTCATTTTTAAGTATCAAAATCTACCAAATGAAGCCCCTTCCTGCCATGACTGTACCTGCCTGCTCTCAAAATCTTCACCTGCTACTTGTTACACAGCTCTTACAAGATGAAGGAGCAGCCCTGACAAAAAATGAAAGAAAGTTGGCAACTCCATCTAGGCCTGTCCTGGGAAACCTCTCTGGCACCTTCCTGAGCTTATCAAGCTTTGTCCCTGATCTGTCCCAGTTATTTGGTCCAAGAGACAGGATCCAGTGGTTGTTAGGGTTGCCAGCTTTTCAGTGGCAACCGTTGTAACTGCTTTGCTCTGCAAACATAATAATTTCTTTCCTTTGTGGTTAAAATAAAAGTTCAGCTCGGGATTTCATCACAGTATGTTCTTGTTGAAAAACAGAAGTGCAAGCTGGTATCTTTTTCCTTGGAAACTCTTTAACAGGTGCCATAGGGTTCATTTTGGGCAACTGTGCCACCAGGAACATCCAAGCCACTCCATGCCACTCTAGTCTTTACGGTAATCCAGAGTTGGGTGGAGTGATAGGCTTCTAGAGACTTTGAATTTCCTATAATCCTTTATCATTGACCAGAATGGCTGGAACGTCTGGGAGTTGAATTTCCAAAAGAAATCTGGAGGACCAAAATGTCTCCACCCATGTTACAATACATATTAAGTCCCCACCTCTGTGCCCCTGGGCGAAGCCTTCCTGTGATTTATCCCTTGGTCTGGTTAGCCAGAGAGTATTTGTAGCAATGTATTCATGGCAAGTCACCAGGCAACTTGAAGGCGCGCGCACACACACACACACACACTCTGTAGGAGAGGGGTTCTAGGTCTACTTCTGAACTGAGTGATCAGTGGCAAAGTTACTTTGTTCCAGTGTGGATGTTCAGTATGCCATTATATGTAATTAACCATTCTATATTTATTTATTTTTAAAAAGAATAAAGTAGGGCTTCAGCTCTAGGAGGCTGAAATCTAAAGATACTGATGCTGAGCTAGATGTTCAGTTATGGTTGCCTCTAGTTTGGTGCTCAACCAGCTTTCTAAAAACTGTGAGAGTTGAAACCACAACAGTTTCTTCAGCTTAGTCCTCTTTCCAACCTCAGTCCTTACTATGGGAAAGATTCAGGATGTGTGACAGAGCTAGCCAGGGAGAGGCAGGACCAAGACTTGGCCTACCATTAGTTTAGGTGCACAGTGTAGAAGCCCTCTAGATGTTGTGAAGTCAAAGGCTTTCGTGGCCAGCATCCATAGTTTTTTGTGGGTTTTTCGGGGTATGTGGCCATGTTCTAGAAGAGTTTCTTCCTGACATTTCGCCAGCATCAGTGGCTGGCATCGATGACCAGACTGCCTCCTTTTCCAGGACATGTCCTACATTTTGAACCTTCTGTCCAGGAGGAATTCCAAAATGTCCTCCATTTTGTGCATGACTAAGAAGCATGAATTTATATTTCTGTGAGTGTTTTGAGTTTTTAAATGTGTAATGTCCTACATGTTTCATGAATGTCCTATATTTTATGGTGCCATATCCTTTACAGTTAGGACATCTAGTCCCCTTGTCCTGGCGTATGCTGTAGGTGTAGCACTCCTGTACTATTTCTCCCTAGTTTCTTTTCCTATTATCTTCCTGCTATGGAACAAGAAAGAAGCATGGTCTTTGCTTGTGAGAACAGGAAAGAAAGAGAGGCATCAAGAGAAACAGAACAGGATGGGATGTTCAGCATCTGTGTCCTCCTCTCCTGCTGCCTTGCAATTTCTAGTTGTACCTGGCAATCATAAAACTAAGAAAGTAGTAACTATGATGCTGATGATAATGATAGATTCAGCACTTGATTCCATTGGTGTATGAAGTGTATATTGAAAGGACAAATAATTGTGCCTGGAAGCGTATAATTTTCAACAACTTATTTCCTCACTCTCCTCAAATCTCTTAGCAGTTAGAAGAAAATGCAATAGTAAGCCCTATCCAGGATAGCATGGTGGGAATTGCAGTCTAGAAACATCAAGGGAGACATGGTTGCCATGACCTAAGCTGCATCCACACTGCAGAAATAATCCAGTTTGATGCTACTTTAACTGCCATGGCTCACTGCTATGGAATTCTAGGATTTGCAGTTTCTTGAGACATTCAGCTTTCTCTGTCAGAGAGTTCTGGTGCCACAGCAAACTACAATTCCTAGAACTCCATAGCATTGAACCATGGCAGTTAAAATGGTGTCAAACTGGATCATTTCTGCAGTGCGGGTGCAGCTTAGGTCATGGTAGGCAACCATGTCTCCCTTGATGTTTCTGGACTGCAATTCCCACCATGCTATCCTGGATAGGGCTTACTATTGCTTCATAGCCTGATGAAAATTTCAGTTCAAACAACATCCAGAAGGTCAGACCGGCCTGTCCCTAGAATGCATGGTATCATTCCTCCCTTCATCAAACACTGAAGACAAGAACCTTTAAAAATAAAATAAAAAGTTTAAAAGTTATAAACCATAGGAGCTGTGTGTTACATAATGTTATATAATCCATTATTAGCTGCTATGTAGATATCCAGGCAACCTGGAGGAGGGTTTGTGTAAAACATACTAGCTTAGTTTTCCTTTCTAGGCACAGTTTATGTTAAAGGGGCTGAGAAGATACATAAAAACATAGAGTTGAAAAAGACCACAACCCCTGTCATGCAGGAACACAGAATCAAAGCACCCTGAACAGATGGCTATCCAGCCTCTGTTTTAAAACCTCCAAAAATGGAGACACCACTCTCAAAGGGAGCGTCTTCCACTGTCGAACAGCCCTTACTGTCAGGAAGTTCTTCCTAATGTTGAGGTGGAATCTCTTTTCCTGTAGTATGCATCCATTGTTCTGGGTCCTATTCTCTGGAGCAGCAGAAAACAAGCTTGCTCCCTCCTCAATATGACATGCTTTCAAATACTTATACAGGGCTATCTCCAGGTTAAACATACCTAGCTCCCTAAGTCTCTCATAGAGCATTGTTTCAAGACCCGTCACCATTTTGGTGGCCCTCCTCTGGACAAGCTCCAGTTTGTCAACATCTTTTTTGAATTGTGGTGCCCAGAACTGGACACAGTATTCTAGGTGAGTTCTGACCAAAGCAGAATAGCTTGGTACTATTACTTCCCTCAGTCTAGACACTATACTTCCAAGTTCCATTGATGCAGCCTAGAATTGCATTGGCTTGTTTAGCTGCCGCATCACACTATTGACTCACGTTCAACCTGTGGTCTGCTAGGACTCCTAGATCCCTTTCATGTGTATTGTTGGCAAGGAGGCACAGTTACCTCAGAACCTAGCAGACTCCATGTGTACTTTTTATTCTTTTGTCACATTTCTTTTGCACATGTTCTTAAACACTTGGCATTACGGTTGGGCGTTCTACTGAAAATTCAAGAAGCATTCATATCTATTGTGGAGGTGTATTGTGGAGGCTTGTTTCTTGACAGAGGTGTCAGTAAACGTGACAGATAAAAAGATTTCTTCCTGAAAGGGGAGGAAAAACAGCTGGGAGGGTCAAACCCTCCTTTAGTCCATTTTTTATCAAAACAATGCTGTGTTTTGTACACACAACGCAGCAACCAGAAAATAGAAGTTTGCTTCAATATGTATGTATGTATGTATGCAAGTTTCTAGCTCTTTTGGTGGAAAGTGTGCTGTCAATTTTTGCCGAAGCCTTAAAAGAGAAGACAAGACTTCAAGTTGGTAGAGCTTCAATGTTTTTCCTAATTTCTTGCTGGCCTCTGTGACAAGCAAAGTCACAACTGTAGAAAAAAGGCAAGCATTGCAAAAGCATCTCTCTTGTTTAAGAGCACTCTGGCAACTTGGGTCAGTTTGATTAGTAAGTCGGTGTGGCATAGCGGTTAGAAGACTGGGACAAGGGAGTTGCCAAGTCATAAAATTCACTGGGACTGAATTTGCAGTGCAGAAATAATGCAGTTTGACACCACTTTGACTGTCATAGCTCAATGCTGTGGAATCCTAGGATTTGTAGTTTATTGCAGCACAAGAGTTCTCTGATAGGGAAGGCTAAATATTTCACAAAACTATAACTCCCAGAATTTTATACTATTGAGCCATGACACAGTTAAAGTGATGTCAAACTGCATCAATTCTGCAGTGCAGATGAGGTCTGGGTAACCTTGGTCCAATCATTTATCTCTTACCTTACAGGATTGTTCTGAGGATGAAATGGGGAGAAGAGGAGGAGAAGTGCATGCTGCACCCCTTTGAGCTCATTGGAAGAAAAGCAGGGCATAAATTGAACAAATAAATGACTTCTAAAATGTTGTAGGTCATGGAATCCAGATTTTCCTATTTTTGCTGAATTTGGTTTCTTATGGATAGGTCTTGTCCATAACTTATAAGGAGTGGATAGAGTAGTGATGTGGATTTCAGGGCAAATATTATCTGATTTAGCTCTTTGTTACATTCAGACATATTTAAAGCTTTGTGTGGAAATTATTCTACTAAAATACTTGTAATAATGTAAAGAGAACAGCATACACCACTCTTATATTTAACAAACAAAAATAACTACAGTACACCTAGACTCGTAGAATTGGAGGAGACCACAGGGGCCATCCAGTCCGATACAGGAAGACACAGGTTGCTGCCACACTGCAGAAATAAATCAGTTTGACACTGCTGTGACTGTCATGACTCAAAGGTATGAAATTCTGGGATTTGCCATTTTGTGAGATATTTAGCTTTCCTACCAAACTGCAAATCCCAGAATTTCATACCATTGAGCCATGGCAGTTAAAAGTGGTATCAAAATGCTTTATTTCTTCAGTGCAACAGCAGTCGTAAACAAAGGATCCCCAACAGATGGCCATCCAGACTTTATTTCAAAACTTCCAAAGAAGGAAATTCCACCATTCTCCAAGGGAGTGTGTTCCACTGTCAAATAGCTCTTATGGTCAGGAGGTTCTTCCTAGTGTTTAAGGGAAATCTCTGAAAGAACACAGTTTTTTAAGACTGCCTCAACAGCTCTGTTTGAAATATCTTATAGCAACAGTTTTTCTTTTCATTCTCCTTTTCACCAAATGCTTCTCTCACTAACTCTTTGCACTACACTGGGCCCTTGGTGCTGCTGCTGGGGTTTGGTTCCAGGACCCTCTGTGTATACCAAAAACCATGGATGCTCAAGTCCCATTAAATACAATGGTGTAGTAAAATGTTGTCCCTTATATCAAATGGCAAAATCAAGGTTTGCTTTTTAGAATTTATTTATTTCTTGTATATTTTCAAGCCGTGGACAGTTGAATCCTTGAGGGCCGACTGTACAACAGCCCCAACAACTATGGATAAACATTATCTGTCTATCTGTCTGTCTGTCTATCTATCTATTGTGTGGATTATTTCCAGAGAAAAATATACACCCTGTGTATGGGGCGGAGGAGAGACTGAGAAAATCGGTGACAGGAACTTCTGATGTCTACAATCATGTGAGAACAATGCAGTTAATTCTGGACTTTTGTCTATCCTGCAGGAGGCTTCCATAAATTTCAAGCTGAGTGGCCACACCTCTGCGAGACAAACCTGGACACAGCCAGTGCCAGCAGCTCGCCTGTGCCCCCGTCTGCCCCGGTGGTAGGCTTGGGGGGCCTGAGCCTTAGCTCAGATGGCTCAGATGCTGAGTCGGAGCCCCTCAGCAGTGGCATGGAGTCCGAAGGGGCGAGTCCACCATCCTTTCCCGTGCAGATTCTACCCAACCTCTATCTGGGCAGTGCCCGTGACTCCGCCAACCTGGACACCCTGGCTAAGTTGGGCATCCGCTACATCCTCAATGTCACGCCCAACTTGCCCAACCTCTTTGAGAAGAATGGTGACTTCCATTACAAGCAGATCCCCATTTCAGACCACTGGAGCCAGAATCTCTCTCAGTTCTTCCCCGAGGCCATCGAATTCATTGGTGAGTGAGGTGGAGTGGGTGACATCCCAGGTGTGTCTACAGGAAAAAAGGTTTCTTTGTCATAAATGCGAGAAAGGAGGTCTCTGAGTTGGCAAGCTCAGTACCGAATTACATGACCCTTTTGTGAAGTGTTAGAGCTGAGCCTGCAACCCTTCACATGTTGATCATTGCTGTGACCCACTGCTATTGCCATGTGATGGTATGGCTAGGGATGATGAGAACTGGAGTATGACAACATCGTTAGACTTGGGCTGCATCTGCACTGGAGAAATAATGTAGTTTGATGCTGGTGCAACTGATAAAATATGAGATCTGTTTTTCCTTTTTGGCCCAATTTTAGGAGTGTTTTTTGTGAAGATTGTTCATTATGTTGTGGGGGCAAAATTGCCACATTTGATTGAGGTTTTGAGAAGTTTAGGGCCTCCTGATGGGCAGCTAGCAACCCTTGAGTTAAATCTGCCCCCAAAGTGATTACGGGCTGGCAACCCATCTCTGTGACTTTAGGAAGATAGATCCATCTGTTTGGGAGGCATCAAACTTACATGGCCCTCCAGATATTTTTGTGCATCATCTCCAAGTCTTCCTCACTACTGGCTGTGCTGGCTAGTATTGCTGGGAGTTGCAGTCCAAACAACATCTAGAGGGCTGTGTGGTTCTTTATGATTTTTAGCCACAGTTCATTTTGTGTGTGTGTGTGTGTGTGTGTGTGTGTGTGTGTTAATGCATGTGTATTTATCTTAAAGTCTCTACCATGAGTTACAACTACTTGGAGGCTGCAGCCATAATAAAGCAGCCATTGATCCATGAAGTAGTAGTAGATATCTGATTTAGCTTATCCAATCCTAAAGCTGTACATTTCTTGTCAGATACAGGGACCAGTTCCAAGATCAATGAATTGTTGATCTCTATTTTTTCTCCACCTTGTGGCTACTTTTTACTATATCATTGGAGTGCCCTGCAGAATGTGCTATTTTGGTATCAGCTGTCTATAGTATTTAGTTGACAGATTGGTTAGATTAATTTTTTAATTGTTCAATTAAAATTAAATCGGGCAGATGAAAAAATGTTAACTGCCTATTTTTAACACATGTTATAAATAAGATTTCAGTACAGAATGAAAGTAGACCGGTAATTAATCTGAAGGGTCTCAGTTTTGCTTGGCTGATGAAACCTTTCTTTGTACGATTTTGTGGGTCAGTTGACCACACAAGGCATAAAGACAAGGCACCATAGTGTCACATATACAATCTCGCCATAGTGTCACATATACAGTCTTACCTTTCTCGTCATTGCTGAAAACCTAAGGCACATTTCAGGTCTGACTCTCCCTCTCAAACTCCATGGTGCCATACTCCACTTGCCTGGAAATTACAGTTCCTGCACCACGTGATTCTGTTCCACTTGGTGATTTGCCTGTAACCATGAAATCCAGCTGATTTCTATGTATTTTATTTCTCTAATGTGATTCTGTAGTCTGTTCACCCTTCCATCCTGCTCATCGAATGACAACTTGCACGTCCTTTTCTCCAACAGCAACCGGTGCCTCCAACATCAGAGTGGCAGTGAATTTGCTTTGGATTTTAGCCCATGCTTTTAAAAAGCTGTTCAAAATGCTGAAGCTATTTTGTAGGGAGAGTCCAAGACTCTGGTTATCCCTTTAAAATTTGGACAAAAACCCAGGTCAGGTTTGCCGCCTCCTCCTCCTCTTCTTCTTCTTCTTCTTCTTTCCTCCTGTCTCATTCCATTATGCCTTTCTGTTGCTTGCTTCTTTTTGTGCCCAAACTTCCAGACTCTGTAGGTCTGAGTTTGGTAACTGGAACTGGAGCCCAAAGGGAACCAGCTGCATGTCATCTGAGCCAAGATTTTTGTGTTTCTTTGGCACTATTTGAAAGAGCTTAGTACATACAGGCCCTGGTTTTTCCTTTTTTATAAGGAAAATGCAGCATTAAATCTCAGCTTTTGGCCAGGTTTAAACAAATCTCAACATTTTCCATTCCCTTTTATCACAGTTGAGCAATTTAGCTTCTAAATTGGCTGCTACCACATTGCAGAATTCATGTTTTAACTATCATGGCTCCATGGTATACATTGTAGTTTGTTGTGGCACCAGAGCTCTCTGACAGAGAAAGCTAAATGGCTCAAAAAAGTATGACTCCCAGAATTCCATAGCATTGAGTCATGGCAGATAAAGCAATGTCAGCTGCACTAGTTCTGCAGTGTGGATGCAGCCCTAGAATACTACAGTCCCTATAGAGCAGGGATAGACAACTGGGGTGCTTTAAATTTTGTTGGATTGATGGGAAGTGCATGCTCAGAACTTCTTGAGGGACACAGTTACCCACCCAGTGGAAGTTGTTGCAACAGCAATCCACACAATGTACAAAGAAAATCTGATTTCTGTATAGGGACATGGTGGTGTATAGAGAATATAATGCCATCCTTTATCATTAGAAATGTTTTTCAGACAAATCATACTGGCTGCTGTGATTTCATTGGTTATCATATGTATACATTCAGATCATAAGGTCTAGAAATATGGGGATTTTTTTTCAGGGGACAGAATTTTTCACTTGCCATGTTGGAAAATATACATAGCCTTGCACTTGTCTGGAATACAGTATTTAAGCCCCCCTTGGTGTCCTTCTTTCCCTCTCTGTCTTCATTCTCATGTCTTCCCTTATCAATTTCCTCAGTATCCAAAGCCTATACAAACTTCAGGGCTCATGTGCATTAGCCAGAAAACTTGGGGCTGACCCCAAAGTATTGTGGCCCCAAATTTCCCTCCGAATTTGCCCCTTATCTCGCCGATTGGCTCTCTTCCCCCAGTTCTGTGATGGGCATCTGCCTTTCCATGCAGTCCCCGTTCATTGCCCAGCACCACTGGTAAGGTTAGAAAGAGGCACCAAGCCACGCAATTGACTCAGGCACCTTGTTCTAAGTTCAGAGTGACTCACACTTACCTGGTTACAAATGGGGGTCAGAAGTGAAAAGGTAGCTGCCACTGTCTCTCTCTCACACACACGCACACTGAAATCTTGCATTAAACAGTGTTTTATTTAATTGTGGGTTAAGGGGAAGAAGACCTAAATCAGATTCGGGCATCGTGAAGACACTCCAGACCAGATTCAGGGTTTTGGCCCTGCACTGTGTAAGGATGCAGCGAGTCCAGGGGGAGTGCAAAGTAAAACACTCATGTAAACATTTATAACACTCTGTCCACCAAAGAGCAGAACATCAAACATATATAATCAAAAATGGACGATAAAGCATAAAAACATAAAACTAACATGCTAAAATACTAAAATAATATACTAAAAACAAACTCATTATCAGTCACTACCCAGTATTTCTCCTCTCCTTACGTTTTGTTTTATAATTCTGTCCCCAGATGAAGCCCTGTCTCGGAACTGCGGCATTCTGGTACACTGCTTGGCGGGGATCAGCCGCTCAGTTACTGTCACTGTTGCCTACCTCATGCAGAAGCTCAACCTCTCCCTCAATGATGCCTACGATCTGGTGAAACGGAAGAAGTCGAACATCTCACCCAACTTCAACTTCATGGGGCAGCTGCTGGACTTTGAGAAGTCCCTGGGGCTCAGCCGGAGCAGCCGCCCCACCTCCAGCCAGACCTGCTTCTTCACGTCGCCCACTGATGACAGTGTCTTTGAGCTGGATCCCACGTAGCAAGCTTAAGGAGGGGCACAACATGGGTGCTGGCTTTGCTTCTTGTCCTCCTCTGCTCTTTGGTTCTACCAGCCCTGCCCTGGTGGTGGAGCCCTTTGGGACCAACAGAATTACCTCATGCCAGAGAGAGAAAGGAGGGGGCACCTCTTTTGAGACCAATGGCCAGTTCAAGAGCAGGTTTTTGCTGCCTTCTTGTGTTCTCTGAGGCACCAACAGTGATGCTATGTACCTATCAATCGTACAGCAACTCTGACAGAGCCACACCATTAACCAAAGAAAGACTCCTGCCCCACCTCAGTTCCACCTCCTCATCTACAGAGCAAGAGAGCCTGACCTTCTTCTGGAGCCTGCTGTTTCTGGAGTGTTTTGTGTTAGACATATAGCATGTTGAACACAGTCCATTGTCCCTGTTTCATGAGCCATGTCAGGGCTGGCACCTGCTGGTTGCTAATAATCCCCATTGTATCTAGAACTCTCCCTAATCCCATGGCTCAAAAACTATAATTTAGAAATTAGACTGGAGACCTGTATCTTTCTCAGATGATACCTGCCTACATAGGATGTCATAGGATGGCCTTAAGAAGCCAGGCAGGAGCAGGTCTACCAAGGTAACTCTGGAGTGGATCAAGGTGTCTCCAACAGTAGCAATGTACAGTCAGAATCCTGTTATCTCAGAGGGAAGAACTTGCTTTATGATTCTAGAAGCCAAAATGATGTCCCAGCTTATTTTACATCACCCAAGACTTTGAAATTGCCTTAAGGATCTTCTATCAAGTCTGATGGTTATCAGAAACTTCAGAAGGAGGTGGAAAATCTGTACCCTTTGCTTTTAAGTCTTGGACCTCTGGTTCTAGAAGTTAATCCTGCCAGAAAAGTTCTGGAACATGCAAGGAATCTCCATAATTAATCCAGGTCAGGAATCATGAAGCTCTAGATCATCTGATGACCATACCTCATCTGTCACCTCTACATTTCCTTATCCTCAGAGCAGTACATCCGGCTGCTTGTCCAGCTATGTGGAAAAAGTAAATGGAAAATTTATGTCTGGTTGGAAGTTCTGGGATAGGCTTATACCAGGGATTCACAGATAATCCATAGTAGAAAATTGCATGGTTACTACATGGATGTGGGATAAAGCTGGAGCAGCTGTGTATGTATATGTGTGTTTTGTGCAAATTTTGGCACATGGGTGTATCTGGGTGTGCCTTAAAGCCTGTGCATGTGAGCAACCAGAGCTGCGTGTATATGTACTAGCTAGCATCTGCCTAGTACTTGCACAAAGAGACTTAATTTCGGTTTATCCTCAGAAGCCTAGGGCTGGAACTCAGTGTTGGCACCAAGGCTCAGTGTAGGGCACACAGGGCATTGTATCAAAGAAGATGGCATCTCTGAACATGTGTGGGGGGAACTCAAATGGTAATAAATGCCAATGGGATGTTTCCCTCTGCACCATAGCCTGCCTCCTTGCATTTGTAATTGCCTATGCGTGGTTTCAGGGTCAAGACTTACATGCAAGCGAGCCTTGGCATTCCTTAAATCTTCATTTTAATTAAGGCTGCAATACTGTATGCACTTACATAGGAATAAATCCCACAAAATTCAGTGAGACTTATCCCAGTAGAGGATTGTTCTGTAAATTAACCACTGTCTATATGTTAGTATATTCAGAAAACAGTGTGTTTCAAATATATCCAAGGGATTCTGGGACACTTGGATCAAATCTGTTGCCCTTGCTCTGTTCACTCTGGACCTGGAAGGCTGCATCTATGCTGCAATTCCACAGGAGCACAGAAATGGGGAACAGAAGGATACATTATCTGCAGAATTCTGCTTCCTAAAAATTCTGCTTTTTTATTTTGTTTCTTCTCCCCCCCCCCCCCCCTTTTAAGTGACTTTCTAGCCCATGTGGCTGCATAGTTATCTGCCTGTGGGCAATGCTTGCTAAAATAATCTCAGCAGGAGCTCCTGTATGAGATTTCAAAGTTGGGGTGGGGAGAAGTTTCCCTTGCCCAGACAGTTACTAAAACCAGAATAAATTATGCAAAACAGTAAAAAATGCAAATGGTTATGCAACATCTGAACAGTTATGCAAACTTGCTCAGCTTGCACAATTCACCTGGCTTACAAAATTCAGCTTTCCCAGAATTTGGACCCAGAATTTTCTTGAAATCGTACAGGTTAGGCTACGCACAAGCCCCTATGTACACATATGTGTCCAAACACAGTTTTACATACCAGTCTATTTCTCTGGAGCTATGCTTATCTTTTTCTTTTTTGTTACATGGCAGTTAGGAGTCTTATCTGCAGAGTTGTTGTTCTTTCTAGGTTTTTTTAAAAATAAGTTTGGCATCCTGGTCTGTTTTTGAAATGAATGTAAATCGCTGTGGAGCTGAGAGGGAGGTGGGCAACTGGTCACTTCAATAAAGCAGGACTTTAAACAACAGAAATCATGTGTGGTTTTGTTTTTCGGGCTGCAGTGGTCTCCATCACTTCATGGCGAGCCAGCTGACATTCACAAATCTACCTCATATAACTGTACCCTGCCTCGGTCCAATACAGGAAGAGGCAGGATACAAATGAATATTATTATTATCATCATCATCATCTTTGGACCCTTGTGGTTATAATTACATGCATGGACTAAAATGAGCATCCCTCTCCACCCTCAACATCACATGCATGTAGACATTGAGCAAGTAGATCTGGTGGGAAATGTCCAGCCTTCTAGAAGTTAATTGTCATTCTCATCAGTCCTAACTACTATAGCCAAGGGGTGAGGGATGCTGGGAGCTGCAATCTAACACAGTTCTCACCCCTGGGGTAGAAAAACTTATTTAACCATTCCTCTGAGAGTGCTTTTTCAGATGGGTTTTTATTCTGAAAGTGGATTTTTTTTTTTACTCTGGGAAATTCCAGATGGTTCCACTGATACTTGAAATCTTCCTGGGTTTTCCACTGCTTCTTCTGTTTTTAAAACAAATCCATTAAGCAAGGGAAGATGAAAGATCTGAGTGATACCATCTGGAGATGCCCATCTGAGAATACCTCAAGTATTGTCGTCATTGTTTGCCTTCAACCTATGGTGACCTTTGGAGACTTCCAAGCTCCTTGGTCATCAGCTTTTAGCTCAAATCTTGAAAACTCAAGACTGGCTTCCTTACTTGAATGAATCCGCCTGTCTGCCTATTTTCCTACTGCCTTCCACTTTATTGAGAGCATCACGTTGTCTCATGATATGACTCCAGTTTAGTCATCTTGGCCTCTAGGGAGAATTCAGGCCTGATTTGCTCTAGGACCCATTTATTTGTCTTTTTAGTGTTCATGGTATTTACAGAACTCTCCTCCAGCACTACCTTTCAAATTCCACCACATTTCAGCAGCATTTGAAATACTCATAAGGTGGATATGAGTAACATTATGATTGTCAACAGCTGATCCAAGGAACTGGCTTGCAACCTATTTTTAATTTCTATGGTACCTTTCAATCAAAAGGCATTTTAAAACAAGCAACTTTCCAAATGTTTTTGGGTTGCAGCTTTCAGCATTCATCACCATTGGCTAGGCTGACTGTGACTTCTGGAAGCTGTGGTCCAACAGCTGAACAATTGCATTACTGTTTTTACCCTTTCAGTGCCAATGGTGAGGGACGCTGGGTGTTGCAGTCCAGCAATATCTGGAGCACTGTATGTTTCCCCACCACAGTCCTATGCATAGGAATGAACAAACTTCCACCAACTTTAAAATAACAGCTGGCAAATCGTAGTTTTCCAGATGTTGTTGAACTCATCACCTCTGTGGAGCTATTGGGATGGGATCATTGCCCCCTGCGTAAGAATTCTATCATCTGAAATGCATTTTTTACTTCAGTTCCCAAATTCCTAATCCCAGGATCCTATAGAATGCAGGAATAACAGTCAAAGTGGAATCATAATGCAATAATCCTGTAGCATGAAAGGACCCGAGATCTCTTAACTAAGCAAAATATTCGAAACGTAAGGATGTGGAATAGGGAAGGAAAAAATGTGTTATTTCATGAATTCAGAGGCGAATTTTAAAATGGAGTAGACAAGAAGCCACTGTTGGAAACTGAATTAAGCTGTAAATCATACTAGGTGTGTGTCAGGTAAGTTTCAGTTTATACCTAGAACTGTTGAGACAAAGAAACAATCACATAATATCTAATTCCTTCATTTCAGAACATATAAAATCCATTTGTTATGAGTCATTTCCATCAGAAGTGGCTCTACACTGGATGGCCACTTACCTGCTACAAGAAAAGAGAAAACGCATTATTACAAAATATATTTTCAACTATCCTGATAATAGCTGGAAGTCAAACTCTGCCAAGGATATAAGGTTTAACAAATTCATCACTTGCCTTGCAGGCTAATTCACTTTCCAAAGGGTAGAAGAGACAATGAGGGGAATAGCTATTTTAGATCTGATCCTAACCAACAATAATAGAGTGGAAGTGACAGGATCCTTAGGTGGGAGTGACCATGTTCTCCTGGAGTTTGTTATACAGTACATCAGCAAAGGGAAGACAAGCATAGTCTGACACAAGGTCTAGATCTTGAGAAAGATGATTTCAGTAAACTTAGGAAAATACTGGGTGTGATCACTCAGTCAGGAATACTAAAAGAAGAAGAGAATTCCTGGTGGATGGGAGTTTCTTAAAACAGATACTGAAGGTGCAATTTCAAGCAGTTTCAGTGAGGAGGAAAAATGGGAGATGTCTCAAGAAACCAGGATGGATGACTAAAGAACTTTCAACTGAGCTAAGATTTAAAGGACATGTACAAGAAATGCAAAGGGGAAGGGGGGACGAAGAGGAATTCAAACAAATAGCCAAACAGAGAGACTGTCGGGAAAGCTAAAGAGCAGAACAGGCTTGCTGGAGAGGTTAAAAACAATAAAAAGAGCTTTTTTGTTGTTATGTTCATAGTAAACAGGAGAACAAGGAAACGGTAGGGCCGCTGCATGGAGAAGATGGAGAAATGATGGTGAAATTCTAACAGAGGACAGAGAAAAGGCAAAACTATTCAACACATTCTTTGCCTCAGTCTCCCCCCACCCCAAAGGAGAATGGTGCTCAACCTGGGGGAAATAGAGCACATAATAGGCAAATATTTATTTATTTATTTAGAGTATACCCTGTTTTTCGGCCACAGAATACAGGAATATTTGATTACTCTAAATGAATTTGAGTCTACAAGGCCACCTAGGCATCCAAGAGTATTAAAAGAACTGGCAGAGATAATCTCAGAACCACTAGCAATAATCTTGAAGAATTCCTGGAGCATAGGAGAAGTCCCAGCAGACTGGAGGAGAGCAAACATTGTCCCCATCTTCAAAAAGGAGGGGAGAAGGGGACTCAAGCAATTATAGCACCCAGTCAGCCTGGCATCAATAGCAAGAAAGATTCTAAAGCAGATCACTAAACAATCTGGTAAGCACTTAGAAAGGAATACCAGTCATAACACGAGTTCTTCAAAAACATTCCAGACTGCTAATCTTATCTCATATGGGAGAGAGAGTTACAAGCTTGGTAACTATGGGGCTGGACTGATGGGCAGAAAGGGGTGGCAAGATGCTGCCCCTTTCTGCCCTGGATGGAGGCCACAGCAAACAAATGCTGTAGCCTCTGGGAGGCCTTAGAGAAATCCACTCCCTGCGGGTTCTTTTTAGGCCACACGTGGAGTGCCATTGGTGAGCTCATGGTGGTGCAGTGCTGTTTGGGTGCTTTGCCATGTGGATGTCATCGTGGAGTGCCCCGTCTGTATGGGGGCAAGCCAAGATGGTGCCCGAGGTGTGCGGTAGAGTTGCTGTGCGTGTAAACACTCAGCCCCTGCACATCCCTAAGTTTGGACCCAGGCTGGCGCAAAGCTCCCATCTGTTGAGCCCCTATGATTCTATGAAAATCAGGCTGAAAATGCATAGTTAATTTGGATGTGCTAATGTCTATGTGCAGCTGCAAGTTAAATATAATTTAAGCAGAAATAGAATACATTCTCAGTAAACTCAGGCAAAAGCATACTGCTGCAGACTCTTCTAGCTTGTGTGTTTTTCCTCAGTAATAACTTTGGCCATCCAGACCACACTCTGCTGTTCCTTGGCCACACATGTCCCCAGTTTTCATGTGTGAAATGTTGTTAAGTACGACACTCAAAAATGGCTTTCATCTGTCCTCTCTTTCACCTGCATCTCTTTTGCCATCATCCATTTCTTTCAAATGCAACACAGTATTTTCCGTAGGCAGACACAAACATCTCTACCAATTTGGAAGGCAGTGGCTCTTTTCTGCCGTGCTACAGTTTCACTCAAGATGTGCCAATCTGACATTTTCGGGATGCTTTTTCTTCCGAATGGAGAAAATCCAGCATCATCTGATATCAACATAGCATCTCTAGCCTGCAACTCAATTTGCTCTCCTGTTTATGGGTTCTTTTTCTTTAAGCCATGCTGGGACTCAACAAAGGTTGCCTGCAAATAAAGGAATCTATCATGGAAGAAATACATAAATTAAATTTAGACTATGAGAATACTGAAATAGTTTAAGAGTTCCCATATCTAGGATCAAACATTGATCAGAATGGGGACTACACTCAAAAATTAAGAAGACAACTCGGAATGGGAGAGGCAGCCATGAAAGAGCTAAAAAAAGGTTTACAGTATAAGGTGTAAGGAGTAGTACTTAGTTTTATTATATTATGTATTTTGTATTTGGTATGATAAGAATATTTGATGATTTAAAGCTACTCTTTAATGATCCTAAAGAGTAAAGATATACAGCTAAGCACTAAAGTGAGGATCGTCCGAGCCATTGTATTCGCCGTCACCATGTACAGATGTGGAGCTGGAGAGTGAAAAAGCAGATAAGAAGAAAATCAGCTCTTTGAAATGTGGTGCTGGAGAAGAGTGCTGAGGATACTGTGGACAGCCCAAAAGACAAACAAATGGGTCCTTGAACAGATCAAGCCTGAAATCTCCTTGGAAGCCAAGATGATCAAATTGAGGCTGTCGTACATTGGCCATGTCATGAGAAGGCAAAACTCATTAGAAAAAAACATAATGCTAGGAAAGGTACAGGGTAGTAGAAAGAGAAGAATACTGCATGTCAGATGACTAGATTCAAACAGGAAGGCCACAGGATCTGTATGTTTACTTAGGCTGCATCTGCACTGTAGAAATAATCCAATTTGGCACCCCTTTAACTGCCATGGCTCCATGCTATGGAATTCTGGGAACTGTAGTTTGTTGTTGAACCAGAGCTCTCTGTAGTTTGTTGTGGAGCCTATCCCATGGGGTTAAAACAGCAACTTACCTTTCCCAAATTCAGTGCTAATTCAAGAAGCAGCCAGGTCCTATCACACAGAAATCGCTGCCGAATCATCGCCCAGGTGCATCACGGATGCAGCCCAGGTCCTGTAAGCAGCTTCGGTGGCCCCTTTTCGAAAATGGAAGCTTCTGACTTCTAAAAATGGCCATGGAAGCAGCTTACAGGATTCAGGCTGCATCCAGGATTGACCCAAGCAGTGATTCAGAGGGGATATCTGTGTCATGGGACCTGGCTGCCTCCAAAATTAGCACTGAATTCAGGAAAGGTAAGCCCCAAGCTACAAATCCTAGAATTTCCACAACTAAGCCATGGCAGTTAAAGCAGTTTCAAATTGCATTAAGTCTGCAGTGTAAATGCAACCTTAGAGCCAGCACTCACGGACGGCTCCGTGCCATCCATTTTTGCCTCGTGTCTGTGCTGCATACTCATGCTGCAGCACAGATGCGCCACAAAAAAAGAGCCACCTAGAGCAGCTTCTTTTTTGCGATGCGGGAAGCGTTGCCGCCATGATGCCACTTCCTGTCAGCGATGTCTGGTCGCTGTACAGTGGCAGTAGCATCATGGATGGGAGGCCGCCATCATGTTGGGGTCCATAGGTATTAGGGTTCAGAAGGATGTGGTTGCTGCGTGCTCCCGAACCCTAATATCGCGGCCACCACGCTACAAAGGGCCTTTTTTCCCTCCTCTTCTTCCTCCTCCATCACCAGGGACCATCCCTAGGTCTCAGATTTGGACTCAGAAATCTCAGGACCTGGGATTATCTCAATTTGACAACCTTATTCTTTTCACATCCTAGACTTTTTGTTCCTCTCCCTCCCCAGAATCACTTGAAGACATTTTGCTGCCTGAGGAAAAATAGCAAATGGTGCTTCTTCCCCACCATTATCCGAATCAAGGTACACAGTGCTAGAAGCTGGTCAGGTTATTTTGGCACACGAGGCTGAAAATATTACACAAGACAGGCTGTTCTCTCCCAGGCAGTAAAGAAGACACAACATTAGCAAATGTAATAACAGTGCTGCTTTTTCTTGAGAACCAATGTTTATTGCCTGAGGCAGCCACCTTGCTCTGCCTAATAATAGAATTGTCCCTTATCACCATTTCAGGAAGATTGCAGATAGGAAACGCTGTGATGCATTTCATGGAGCTTCTCCTTTTCAGAAATCAGTGTCTTTTCCAAGTGGGGAGCAGGTCCCAGGTTCAAGCATCATACGCATGAAAACATGTGGCCAAGAGAGTGTGGTCAAATGCAAAAACTAATAAAGAGAAAGAACACACAAGGTAATAATGGCTGCAGCAGTTTGCTTTTGCCTCAGCCCACTGGGAAGGACAAGATTCTGCCCCCTCTTCTCTTCTTTCTCCTGATGAGTTGATTGAATGCCAACTATTTTGCACTCTGAACTCAGTTTGTGGCAACTGAGGTAAGATGAGGACAAAGGCGGAGGAAGAGAGGCAGACTGGGACATTTTAAAAGCAGCTAAAAATGGGATGGCAGAGGGTTAATTGGGACTGCCCCTGACAAATCAGGACAGCTGGCATTGAACATAACCTTCCATTCCCTTTTGAAAGATCGTATTTGGTTCAGCTTTAATACACAGTTTCTTTCATAACTGCTCTGTCCCCATCTGTACCTGTTTTGTGTTTGCATTTTTTAATATTCTTCATATATATATATATATATATATATATATATATATATAGTCTTCCACTCAGTTGCTTGGTAACCAGGCTCTCTTCTGTTCAGAGAAGAGGGTGGAGTGGGAGGGGAAGGAACTATAATCATGGAGCAGGGGTAGGCAACCTGCGGCCCGTGGGCCGGATGCGGCCCGGCAAGGCCTTGGGACCGGCCCCAGCCTGGTCCTGCCACCGATTGCTGCCGGGGCCTTTGGGGGGCAATTGTCTATAGAAGCCTCAGAAACATGCATTTATATTAACATTTTTTTAAAAATCAGCAAATTTTTTCGCATGTCCTCCTTTTTTTAAAAAAAAAA
>NC_056523.1:191650035-191688674 GCF_019175285.1 Sceloporus undulatus
CCCATCTGTACCTGTTTTGTGTTTGCATTTTTTAATATTCTTCATATTCATATATATATATATATATATATATAGTCTTCCACTCAGTTGCTTGGTAACCAGGCTCTCTTCTGTTCAGAGAAGAGGGTGGAGTGGGAGGGGAAGGAACTATAATCATGGAGGATACTAATATTGGATTTCCCATCCAACCCATTCTGTATTTTCTTCCTTGGACTTCATCAGAGGGAAGGGGTGTCATGTAGTGTATATATGACTTGTCTTCTCTGTAGTCACAACATACAGGAGCCATAAGTAACATCTGTGGGGGTTGTGTGCCTTCAAGGGTGCATCTACACTGAAGAAATAATGCAGCTCCACACCGTTTTAAGTGCTGTAGGTCCATCCTTGGGAATCCTAGGATTTCTAGTTTTACAGTCTTTTCTGCCCAGGAGTGCCAATGCCTCATTGTTGTTGCTAGTTGCCTTCAAGTCCACCTCAACTCAAGGCAACTCTGTGAATGAGATGTTTCCAAGGCCCCTTATCCTCTACCAAAACTACAAATCCCAGGATTCTGTAGGATGGCACTATGGAAATTTAAGTGGTGTTAAACTGCATTATTTCTACAGTTTAGATGCACCCTATATCATTTTGACTTCTCGCAACCCTGAGGAGTCAGCATGGCATGGTGGTTTGAGTGTTGGACTAGGACTCTGGCAACTCGGGTTCAATTCCCAACTTGGCCATGAAACTCACCTTGACCAACTCATATACTCTCAGCCTCAAGATAAGACAATGGCAAAACTCCTTTGAACAAATCTTGCCAAGAAAATGCTTTAGGATCAACAGAGGTTGAAACTGAGTTGAAGGCACATAACAACAAATCCTAATGTGAAATAGACCTAAATAGGTGTTATCACAGGGTTTTCTTGGAAAGATTTGTTCAAAGGGAATTTGCCATTGCCTTCCCCTGAGTCAGAGAGGATGACATACCCAAGAACATCCAATGGGTTTCCATGGCTCTGTAGGAATTTGAACCCTGGTCACCCAGAATCCTAGCCCAAACTACTACATCAAGCTGATTCTCAATAAGTAACATAGGTTATGGCTGCATCACAGTGTGGCTGATATTCAGATCAGATTGTAAAGGGACACAACTTGCCCTCTTCCAAAAATGAGGAAATTAAAAAAAAAAAATAGTATGAACTAAAAACCTGAAATATAAAAACCAAAAGCAAATTCAACCTCACATCTAATCCATTGTTAGGTAAGTACGACTTATATATGAGGCTCAAAGAATGAAGGCAAGCTGACCTGAGTAGATGAGGACATTTCTTAGCCAAGAGACTGTCAATCTGAAAACGGAGACACTTGAGGACAAGTGGGGACAAGATTAAAAAGCAAGAAAATAAAAATTCATAGACGTTGTCTTAGCAGCCTAAATGTATTTATCTATTTATACTGCATTTCTATCCCACTTTTCTCTCTGAATGGGATCCACTAATATCCCACCTTTCTCCCTAAATGGGATAAACTAACTCTCCCACCACAGCAACCATCTCAATAGAATGTATAACTCTGAAAATTGACCCAAGGCAGAAATTCATCAGGTGATATTTGTCATGTGAGACATCAGAGGTCGTGTAACCGTGTGTCTGGAAATGAACTGGAGAAATCTGCCCTTAAAATTCAGTACTTTGCTGGGCTGGATGTGAGCAGGAGAGATCACTTATCTCTCAGGGATGTAATAACTATATCTCAGGAATGTAATGGGCCATTCACACCAAATAGAAAAAGCACTATAATTCCATTTTAACTGCCATGAGCAACATCCTGTGTAACTTTGGGATCTGCAGTGTAGGAAGAGATATTTAAACTTCTCAGTCAAAGGCCTGCTATGGTGTCTCAGGCCAAACTACAAATCCCAGGATTTAATACAGCGGTTCTCAACCTGTGGGTCGCGACCCCTTTGGGGGTCAGACGACCCTTTCACAGGGGTCGCTCAAGACCACCGGAAAACATATATTTCCGATGGTCTTAGGAAACAAGACAAAAGATATTTTATGGTTGGGGATCACCACAACATGAGGAAATGTATTAAAGGGCATTAGGAAGGTTGGGAACCACTGATTTAGAACAACGTTCCTTAAAGAGATAGCCATTTGACAGCACCTCAGCTACTGGTCCCTAGCAAGTTTCCAAGAAAATAAGAAATATATTGGGCCCTTGGCATCTGCTGGGGTTTGGTTCCAGGATGTCACCATGGATACCAATATTTGTGGATGCTCAAGTCCTATTAAATACAAGGGCATAGTATAATGATGTCCCTTAAAATGGAAAAAAAAATCAGGTTTGCTTTTTCAATATATATATATATATATATATATATATGAACATTTTCAAACTGTAGATGGTTGAATCCATGGATATGGAGGGTCAGCTCTAATGGTACCCAATGCACCTACATTTAGTGCAAGTTCTTGGCACATTGCGGGAAAATATTGCTTGTCTCTCACACCTTATGGCCTGAGAGAAGCAGTGATTGAAGTAATCTGTCCACTATGTGGAATGATAGTAAGTAAAATGATGGTTATAAAATGAGAAAGGTAATAAGGAGGCGGAAAGCATCAGCATGGTTTTGGGCTTGAATTTTGTGTCCAAACACAGTTTTACATACCAGTCTATATCTATGCTTATCTTTTTCTTTTTTTGTTACATGGCAGTTAGGAGTCTTATCTGCAGAGTTGTTGCTCTTTCTAGGTTTTAAAAAAAATAAGTTTGGCATCTTGGTCTCTGTTTTTGAAATGAATGTAAATCGCTGTGGAGCTGAGAGGGAGGTGGGCAACTGGTCACTTCAATAAAGCAGGACTTTAAACAACAGAAATCATGTGTGGTTTTGTTTTTCGGGCTGCAGTGGTCTCCATCACTTCATGGCGAGCCAGCTGACATTCACAAATCTACCTCATATAACTGTATCCTGCCTCAATCCAATACAGGGAGAAGCAGGATATAAATAAATATTATTATTATTATTATTATTATTATTATTATTAACTGTGGATCCTTGTGGTTATAATTACATTCTAAACTAGAACTCTCTGGCAAGGAATTTTAAATCCATCACCAAACTACAAATCCCAAGATTTCATAGGGTGGAGCCACAACAGTCAAGCTGATATCACACTGCTATTGGCGTGCAATATGCATTCACCCACATTCAAAATAGAAGACTGTTCTCTACAAAGCAAGACACATGCTTGAAAAGTATCCTGTTATGGGTCATCTTTTCCTATAACACACTCGCCCTATCAATTTTGGGATTTCACTTACCAAAAAAACTGAACAGACTGCCAAGTTTAAAAGGTCATAGATACCAGCTGGGGAAACAGATAAGAGTTTAGGAAGCAACCCTTCCAGATCAGATCTGTTCATACAAGAGTCAGGTAGTTGGCTATAGGAAAAATCGCAAGGAGGATAATGTGTCCAGCAAAAGCACCCTCCTGCTCCTAAAACTAAAAGACAAGGAGGTAAATAAATGAAAATAGTGCCTTGGATGCTTGAATCCATGGTTGAAGGGCTGACTGTAGGGCTGACTGTAACTGTGTAGTGTAATAAGGCCCTAAATAAAAACACTGCCGCACCATGTCAGAAATGGTTGTACTCTTGTCATGCATCTGTTAATGGGGAAGAGAAACCCCCCAGAGGTGGGGAGGGTTTATAAGGAGAACTAGATGTCGCCAGTGTGTATCCGCCACTTTCTTCCACAGGCACAGTTAGGGTTTTCTAGCCTAGAGCTTCCGTTCCCACCACCGCCCTTCTCCTGTTTGCTGCCATTTCCTGCAAGCTGTTTCCGAGGGATTATTTTCACCCGTGTTTCTTCCTCTCAGAGGACAGGAAGGGCAGCTTCCTCTACAAAGCAGATTGCTGTCGCCTTGATAGTCATTTTTATTCTACTGGGTGATGCACTTTCTCAGTCCTTATCAATGTTGTTACCAAAACTCAACATGAGACAGGAGATGAAATGTTTTACAGGTGGGAATTTGTTGTTATGTGCCTTCAAGTGACTACCGACTTTTGGCGACCCTAAGACGAGCCTGCCTTGGAGGTTCTCTCTCCCCCACACATGGCTATCCTTACAACAGATCTATGTAATATTTTAAACCATGATATTTTGATGGCCCTCCTTTGGACACACTCCAGTTTGTCAACATTCATTTTGAATTGTGGTGTCCAGAAATGGATGTAGTATTCCAGGTGAGGCCTAACCAAAGAATAGTGGTTCTGTTACCTCACATGATCTAGACACTATACTTCTACTGATGCTACCTAGAATCACAGCTTTTTTAGCTGCTGCATCACACTGTTGGCTCATGTTCAACCTGTGGTCTGCTAGGACTCCTAGATCCCTTTCACATCCCTTTTGCTGCATCTACTGGGAAAGGCACACTTTTCTACTTCCTCTCATTTCGCTCATGATGAGTTCATTGAGTACAAATTATTTTTGCACTTTGGACTCAGTTTCCAGCAGTTGCAGTAAGCCAAGGACCAAAGGGAAGAACTGAGAGGAGGAGAGAGTAACTGGAACATTTTAATACCATCTGAGAAGTGGGATGAAGAGGATTAATCAGGATTGCTCTGACCACATTGGGATTGTTGGAGGCTATGCATTCTTAACTAGAGTACCCCTTGAAATGGCAATGTCCAGCGGGATCCTGGGATTAGCAATTTAGGAAAGAGCCTTTAAAATGCTCAACCAGAGAGTTTCTCTGGCACTTCGGACCAAACTTCAAATCCCCAGGTTCTACAGTATGGAGCCGTGGCAGTTGAAGTAAACTCATAACACTGTAATTTTGGAGTGTGAAAGAGCGCAAGGCTCAGCAGCAATGGTGTCACTAGGGGGGTGCGGTGGGTGTGGACTGCGCCAGGTGACACCATAAGAATTTTTTAAAATTAAAAATTTAAAATGTCAAAATTTCAAATTCTGACATTTTTTATGGGGGAAAAAGTCACAAGGTAAGTGATGCCCTTCTTCTTTCCCCATGATCAAAGAGGGCTGGTCTATTATATTTTATTTTTATTATGCAGTTTGACACCGCTTTAACAACCATGGCTCAATGCTATAGAATCCTTGGACTTGGAATCTGTTGTGGTACCAGAGCTCTCTGACAGGGAAGTTGAAATATCTCACAAAACTACAAATCCCAGAATCCCATAGCATTGAGCCATGGCAGTTAAAGCAGTGCTAAGCTTTTTTATTTCTACAGTCTAGATTAGACCCCAGAAATCCCCAGCCAAAAGTCAGGAATTTTGGAAGTGGAACTCCAAAATGTCGTGAGTCAAAGGTTGATAAAACCTTTTGACAGAAACCATTTCAGCTACATTATGTGCTCATTAGTCAAATTATTAGAGAGCCAGTTTGGTGTAGGTTTCAATGATGGACTAGAACTCCAGGAGACCAGGGTTCAAATCCCTGCTCAGCCATGGAAACCCACTGGGTAAGTCTCACTCTCTCAGCCTAAGAAAAATGCAATTGCACACACCTCCATTAAATAAAGAGCCTGAACAGACAGGCCAAAATAAAGCTGCTTTGGGTCACTTTGGAGCTATGCTGTTTAATGGCACATGCATTTTAAGAGGCCAGAAGCTGCGCCAACTGCGCTCCATGTCCTATGACTGGAGCTGGTTTTGGCACAGCTTCTGGCCTCTTAGGACGCATGCAGCATTTAAACAGCATACCTCCAAAGTGACCCAAAGCAGCTTTTTTTGGCCTGTCTGTTCAGGCCCAAATTCACCAAAAAAATTCTGTGAGAGGGGCATCACAAGCTGCATCTGCACTGCAGAAACAATGCAGTTTGACACCTCTTTAACTGCCATGGCTCAGTGCTATGGAATCCTGGGATTTGTGGTTTGTTGTGACACTAGAGCTCTCTGACAAAACTCTCTGACCACAGATGGCTAAATATCTCAGAAAACTACAAATCCCAGAATTCCCTAGCCTTGACCATCATGGTAGTTACGAGGCAGTAGATGCCAGCTGTGAGTTTGGAGTCAACTTGCCAGGACAAAACAACAAAAGCCATACAAGAGCGACTTCAACACAGAGAAGGAAGATGTGAAGAGAAGGAAAGATTCAAATCTGAGACAACACCTTACTACTAACAGAAAATATCACAGACCTGGAACAACTACTAAGAACAATCAAAGAAGAAAGTGCAAAGGCCAGCTTACTGCTCAACATAAAGAAAACAGAAAACAGACCATGGAAGATCTACATAGGCCTGTTACAGACAGCCAAATAAAGCTGCTTCGAGTCACAGTGGAGGTTGGTGTTTCATGATGCATGAGTCCTAAGAGTCAGAAGTCGCACTAAACCACACTCCAGCCCTAAGGATTGGAGCTGGCTTTGGTGTAGCTTCTGGACTCTTAGGACGCATGCATCATTGAAACATCATTCCACTGTGACTCGAAGCAGCTTTATTTTGGCTGTCTGTAACAGGCCATAGATTCAACCTAGACAATGAGGAATTTGAAACAGTAAAAGAGTTCCCATACCTTGGGTCAAACATTGATCAGAATGGGGACTGCAGTCAAGAAATCAGAAGAAGACGAAGAATGGGGAAGGCAGCTATGAAAGAATTTCAAAAAATCTGTAAAGAAACCCAACTGAGCATGAAAGTTAGAATCATACAAACCATTGTTTTCCCTATTAACATGTATGGATGTGAGAGCTGGACAGTGAAGAAAGCGGATAGGAGGGAAATCAATTCATGTGAAATGTGGTGCTGGAGAAGAGTGCTGAGGATAACAGGGACAGCCAAAAAGACAAACAAATGGGTCCCAGAGTAGGTCGAGCCAGAAATCTCCCTGGAAGCCAAAATGATAAAGCTGAGGCTGTTCGTGCTTTGGTCACATCATGAGAAGGAATGAGTCACTGGAAAAGACAATAATGCTAGGAAAGGTGATGGGATGTAGAAAAAGAGGAAGAATGCACACTAGATGGATGGACTCTATTAAGGAGGTCATGGGAATGTATTTACAGGACCCAGGCAGAGAAGTGGAAGATAGAGGGTCTTGGAAATGTCTCATCCGTGGGGTCGCCATGAGTAGGGATCAACCTGAGGGCAGTTAATAACAACAACAGCAACAATGAAAGATGTACCCTGTGACTAGAGAGCAACCAAGTAGGACCAACCAAGCGCAGCCAGATATAACTTCCGACTGGGAGAACCCGCTCCCTCCTCTCTACACACACATTACTCCTCCGATAGCAGCTTTAGGAAGGAAAGGCAGGCTTGGACTCAACGCAGGAAGAATCCTTCCTGACCTGCCCCACTACTCTAAAAATATTATCTGCCTTCATAGTGGTTTTTCTGCCTCCAGATTAACAGGTCTTCCTGTCCATATGACCTTGGAAAGCTAGCTTCCTTTTTTGAGACAAGAGGAAAAGTAGCTTCCACTAATGTGCTTACTTAGACTACCATGAGAAAACGTCTCTCATTTCTGGCAAAACTAAGGTGTGGGAACATAGGGAGAAAGGGAAGAGTCTTGCTGTGACAGGACTTAATTTTTTATGAGTTCAGAAAAACTAACCTTCACATACATACAACCAGGGTGCAAGATTTTGACTCTGACGTTTAAACAAGTCACAGGAAACACAAAGATCTAAGACTGAAATCAGCCATATGACATTTTAAAGACTTGACCATTATATATATATTATTTTATTTTATTTGTGTGCCACTTTTCTCCCAAAGTAGGACCTAGGGTGGCTCCCACTTTTATTAAATCTAAACACAACCAGAAACAAATTTTATACGGGTATCTAAAACAAGCATATGCAAACAACAATACCAAAACAAACTTAAACTACGAAACAAAAACGGACATACACTATCAACTCGTCCCCAGAACTGATGAATAGATACCATGATTACTATACTTCCTTATATATAACACTATATTTGTGCCTCTACAATATAGAAAATGTTTATTTTAAGAAACCTGAAACTGATTTGTACCCCCCAATGAGACTGTAAATCTGTAACAAACAATTCCTAGTCTTTCTTAAAACTGTTCAAAGATTTCTCTTTGATCAGCATTATCAATTTGTCCATTTCAGGCAGTTCTGTTGTCTTCATCAGCCAGTCTTCTTGTATTGGAATATCAGTGTCCTTCCATTTCTGAGCATATACAGTGAGACCTTGTTATCTGCTGGGGTTTGGTTCCAGGATCCACCATGGATAACAAAATCCGTGGATGCTCAAATCCCATTAAATATAATGGCATAGCAAAATGGTGCCTATTATATCAAATGACAAAATCAAGGTTTGCTTTTTTGAATTTATACTTTTTTGGAATATTCAAGTTGCAGATGCTTGAATCCATGGATAAAAAATCCGTGGATAAGGAGAGCCGACTGCATTATTCTTGCTGCTGTAATATATTGCAAAGTCTTTCTACATTTCTTCTCGATTTATTCAGTCAGCATTTCAAACAAAAATGTCTTTGATTTCAGTTGTATTTTGACTTTTAAAATGTTTTCCAGCATTAAATAAATTTGAGAGCAGTATTTCTGTGCTTTATCACAGGTCCACCACCTCTCTTTTGTTTACATTTCTAACATTTGTTGGAACTATTCTTGTACATTTTGATGACCTGTCTGGTATTAAACACCATCTATACATCATTTTATTTTTTTTAAATGCCCTTAAATGATAATTTAATGTATATTTCAAACACTTTGCCCACATTATTTACATTGTTCTACAGTACTTGAAGTGAGGAACCAATATTTTGAGCCATTTCACCATATCATCTTTTAGCTGTTCATCTTCTGTTTCAAATCTCAACAACAGTTATACATTTTAGCAATCTAATATTCATCATATGTACACAGTTGAGTTTCAAAATCAGATACAGACATTAAAAATCCTTGAATTATTTTATCCATTTTAAATCTTTCACTTAAAGATTTCTGCTTAAAGAAAACCAATTTAACACATGTCCTTCAGCATCTAATTCTTCCCTTAAATCTGCAATGGTTATTTCCTGCTACCAACAAATCTTTATGGCAACCATTTTTCTTTTGTATGAATTTATCGCTTGAAGAAAGCTTCTATAAGAGAACACAAGAGGTAACCTTGTAGGAGGGGGGAATCTAGCTTTATATTTATTCCAAATCCTCAATAATGATCGTCTCACATAATGATTGTTAAAGTTTGAATCAGCCTTCACTTTTTCATAACTCAGATAAACAGGTAACCCTGAGTTCAAATCTGCACACTCTAATTGTAGCAATCTTTCACTGGACAAGGTTATCCAGTCTTTCAACCATACCATACAACAAGAAGAGTACGGTAATAGGTTCTTAAATCTGAAAGGCCTGAACATCCTTTCTTTCTTTCATCTTGCAATATATTAAATGTCACCCTTGGTTTCTTGCCTTACCAGATAAAAGAAGATACGTCTTTCTGCTGCTGTTTAGTTTTTTAAAAAATAGTTAAAATAACCACATAAACAATATAAAATAGTTGAAAAGACATTAAAAGTTTAAAAAGAATGATAAAGCATCCCAATAACAAAGGTTCCTCGCTTATACATTAAAAGCCTGCTTAACAAAAAGCTCTTTGCCTGCCAGAAAAAGGAAACAAAAGGAAACAAAGGTGGGCCTTCTTGGTATGTTATCTGCTAGTTAGTCTCTAAGATCCCCGTGGATAGCAATATCCATAGATGGTTAAGCCCCGTTTTATATAATGGGGTAGTAAAATGGTGTCCCTAATATAAAATGGCAAAATCAAGGTTTGCTTTTTGGAACTTTTTTATTTAATATTTTTAAACCGTGGCTGGTTGAATCCAGGGATGCAGGAGCCAAGGATATGGAGGACCAACTGTAGCTAGTGAAGCTTCCAAAGCTACAGGAACCTGGTGTGTTTGTGATAAGCAAAGGCTGAGGAAAATTCATCCTTCCAGATGTTTTAGACATCACCTCCCTCAAAGCCCAAGACATCATGGTCATAGGCAAAGGACTGTGAAAAGTGTCAGCCAAAAACATCTGGAATGCTAAAAGTTCCTCATCTCCTTGGGCAGTCCCTTCTCTTCATGCTTTTAAGAGCAGCTTGAACTATTAATGTTCCCAGGGTGGCTACTTTCAACAGAGGAAGGGATGTAATTCTTCACTACGTTTCTTCTCAAAGAAAGCAATGAGTCACTTTAGCAGATTTCTTTCTGTTGCCAGAAAGTTTCAGAAGCCTATTTGCAATTTGGGGCTTAGTTTAGGCAAAATTTGCAACCAGTTATTTTTGCATGGTAAACAGCATTTTCTGCACAGGAAACAACATTTTCTGTGCAGAAAACAGTATTTCCACAAAGAAATATTATTTCCTGCACAGAAGAGGGTGTTTCCGACACAGTAAGTGCTGTTTTCTATGGAAATCAACCACAGGAAACAGCTTTTTCTGTGTAGGAAATAATATTTCTGCATAAAAATATTATTTTCTGTGTAGAAATCCCTGTTTCCTGCATAAAACAACCACATGTGCATTTTGTGCAGAAAATAATCAACTCATTTGAGATGCGGTGGTGAAGAAGAGTGCTGAGCCAAAATGACAAACAAATGGGTCCTAGAACAAATCAAGAGTGAAATATTCCCAGAAGCCTAGAAGACAAAACTGAGGCTGTTCTACTTTTGCCACATCATAAGGAGACACGACTCATTAGAAAAGACAATAATGTTGGGAAAGGTTGAGGATAGTAGAAGGAGAGGAAGATGGCTAGACTTAATCAGGGAGGTCATGGGACTGAATCAACAGGACCTAAGCAGAGCAGAAGACAGGGAGTCTTGGAGGTGTCTCATCCACATGGTCATCATGAATCAAGGTCAACTCGAGGGCAGTTTACAACAACATATTATATACCAGTCACAGTTGTTCATAGCTTGTCATTCAAACACACAGAGAAAGAGAAGTTTGCTGAGGAAGGGTGAGAATAACACAAAGGACGACCAATTGGCAAGAAAAAGGCCACAACCTTATTAAATACAGCAACAAGTGAAAAGAGGGTTGGCCTGAAAGCATGAGGTCTGGATCTGACATCCACCAACCTGCATTGGTCGATGAACCGAATTGCCTGGTAACGGCTAGACTTCGGGATGACAGAGGGGTAACCGGCCTAAAGTGTGCTCACTGCTTAAAGAGCCGGCTATGCGCATAAGCCCATCTTCACCCCACATCACCGAGGAATGCTGAATCAATGTCTCCTCCACACTGGCGACATCGCTAGCCGTCAACCCCCCCCCCCCAGGTCCTGGTGGGACTCCCAATCCCGTGCTCCACAGCACAGGAAACCACACACATCAGATCCGAGACCTATGCTGGCGCCACAGAAGGCTGCCTCTTCTGAAAGTTGTGACAAAGAGCACAATTGAAACAAGGGAGGTAGAGTGTGGAGCCGGCAAACAATGGAGCCAAGAGCCGCGCACCCAGGGCCTAAATATGCCTACAAGCCAATGATTGGCCAGGAAGCCAGGGAGGGACCACCCTCCACCCAGGCCTCCTGGCCAATCCGGAGCCGCAGCTCCAGCCCGCAGCCGATTAGGGTCACTTCTGCCTCCCGCAAGGGAGGCTGGGACTTGAAGTCCCAGCCCAGAAGTGCCCCAGTGGCACGGCGCTTCAGCTTTCGCCCCCAGGGGAGCCTTGGAGCTGATGTCTGGGCCCCACATGGGCTAGGAGTGCCGTGGCCGCTGCTGGCTCGCCCACTCACCACTGGCCAGAGCCCAGCGGAGCCTGGAACCCGCAGGCGAGCGGGCGGCCAAGGGCTGGGCCGCAGGGAGCCACAGCCACGCCTGACCTCCCCCCACAGCAACAGGACCAGCCCAGTGAGCCAGGTGGTCCTATATTTTGTTGTCTGGGAATTCAACCAGCTCGAGGGACTGTTCTGGGATCAAGGTGAAATGATGGGATTGTTCCTTATCACTTACTTTGGGAGATAGGATAATTAACATTTAATCTAGCCTACTTGCTTCTATCCAGAAGGTAGATACAAAGCAAAGTTGAGAGTGAAATGTAGCACCACAATGACTATGAGGAAATTAGGAAGTGACACACAACCCTATCATTGCAAGTTGCAGCAATAAATCAGTTAAACCTTGCAAATTGTAGCAAGATGCTTCTCTGCTAGATGAGCCTGATACTTAGCAACCTTATTTCCAGGTTTTATTATGGGGCCGTTAGTGTCAAGGAAAAAGCCACATGGGTTATACAGTAAGAGAAATAAAACTTGTATGTGAGAGTCAGAGTGACTCAGCAGAAGCCAATTGAGAACCACACAGGTGTAAATGGTAATACAATTAACAAGTCCTGAATGCCAAGGACAAGAAATGTAAAGGGGATAATTGGACACACCTGACAATTGTTAAGTGGTCAAGGCTGAGATGATGAAATCATTAATTGTGGGATGAACAAGGAGAACCAATGGGAATGTTGTACACGCCTACTGGGTGGAAACAGACAACAGTAGGTGGTGCCATAATTTGGCTATAATAATGACTATAGATCCCAGTGCATTTTGTGGGTTGTAGTTGTGGGTAGTAGTTGTGGATAGTAGTAGTGGATTGGAGAGTGAGGAGTTTATTGTTTGGAGCTGTATATAGTAGAATAAAGTAGATCTTTTATATAAGACTACTGAGTTGTCTGGTGTCTTGGGTGAAGCTACAAGAACCAGCAGGACCCTGGTGAAGAAGGGTGAAGACTTCTGTGGAAGCAAGAGTGAGAAGGCTTGGAGAGTTTGTCGGGGTCTTCAGCCTGTTCTCTGCAACTCTTGCAAAGATATAACAACTGGCCAAAACTGGTCAGCGTGGTGCACAACCAGGTGGTGAGTTCCAGGCCAGGTGAAGAGCCACAACTCCCATCATCCCTGACAGTTAGCACCCCTTGCTTTTCTCATGCAAACTCTGCAGTGGATGGAGCCTTTGTCAGAGGCCTACTTTTCTGCTTTTTACAGCTGTATAACACTCCACAGTGCACTCCATGCCTTCCTTAGCCAAGTGCACAGCTGGTTTTGTTGGCCCTACTCTGTGTGTGTGTGTGTGTGCATATACATTTAAGGATCCCTGCTCCTGATTCGGCATATTCAGAAAAGCGATGCTGTGGCTTTAGACACAGCATTGCTTTTCTGAATATGCCAAACCAGGAACAGGGATCCTTAAATGCACATGCATGCATACACACCCCTGCACACTCACAGTACAGGGCCAACAGAATCAGCTGGGCACTTGACTATGAAAGAGGAGGAATAAGAAGAGGAGGAGGAGGAGGACTTTACAAGGCTGCAATGATGTGTGTGGGGAGGTGTGATTCAGCCAGGAGACAGGAGGAATTCGTCATCTTCAGTAGTTGCATAACCCTCCCTGGCACCCGCAGCCTCATCATAACACCCACCAAGTTTGGTATGGGATGCCAACAGGGAAACTGTCTCCAAAATGGACCATTCCTGCCATCTACTGGGAGACAATAGGACTGCAGATGGAAAGAAAGCTTTTTGGAATAGACATGTCCTGCCATGTTGACTCAAACAAAACAACCGAAGGGTTCTGGCAAAAACTATAAGGGAATGACAGCACCCTGCCATGTTGACTCTCAATAAAGAGGATTTCCCCTCCCCCCCGGTATAACTTTCCCCTTCTTGGGGTTACCGTGATGTAAGAAGCTGCAGCTCACTCCGTCTTCTTCTGCTCCTTCTTCTGTACAAAATAAAGGAAGGAAATATCAGGCTCTGGATCCAGCAGCCTGGCCGCAAAAGCCATAACTTTTCTGGAGATTGAGGGCCCGAACAGACAAGCCAAAATAAAGCTGCTTTGGGTCATTTTGGAGGTATGCTGTTTAAATGACACATGCATCCTAAGAGGCTAGAAGCTGCATCAAAGTTGTGCTCTAGTCCTTAGGACTGGAGCATGGCTTGGGCACCGCTTCCGGCCTTTTAGGACTCATGCAGCATTTAAACAGCATACCTCCAAAGTGACTCAAAGCAGCTTTATTTTGACCTGTCTGTTTGGGCCTTCAGTTGTTGTGTAAAAGAAGAAATGGAGAAAAGCAACAGCTTGTCATTCAGAAAAAGTGCATCTGCGGAAAATCCCTTCTTATGCATTCCATCTTCTCCCGTTGCACAGTAATAAATAAATTCATATCTCATCAACTCAGTGACCTATATACCAAAGGGGAAGGCAGTGCATTTTACTTGAAACATTCTTAGCGACCAACTGAATTCTGCCTGGCTTCAGAGCTTTTACTAAGGCAAGACTTAGGGATGCCAAATTTATTTACTGGCCTTGTTTCCTGCCCAGCATGTGCCAGCAGAACAGTGGAAGCTTCTCCTGGCATAGAGATAAACTGACAATAGAAAAGCTTCATCAATTTAATCATTGCTTGTGCAGCTGCTGTTAAATATACGCAACTGATGCCAAAGAGCTAAAACTGAAATTCATCTAGAATTCCAAGCAAACCTAAAGGGAGGGCTGTCAGTTCACCACAATTTGCTGTGTACCTTCAAAACTGCCCATGAAGCTGAGGCTTCTCCCATCCATTCCTTTCTTGTTCTTTTCCATCCTCTATACTTCTTCCCTTGCTGCAACCTGGTTGCAAGACAGCAGGTGCAACACACAGCAGGTGGGGAGGAGAACAGATGGGGAAGGAAGGACTGGCGCAAAGGTACAGAGAGAGCCTCCAGGTTGCAGCCAGGCAACCGTATGAAGGAACAGGCAGAACGAAGGATGCTCAGAAGAAAGGGGGGAAGCACCCACAGCTCTGAACCAGCACAAACACAAAGTTATATAACCAAAGCTTCCAAGTAGGAAGTTGTTCTCCCCCTCCCCCCTGCCTCACCGTTATGTGCTATTTGGATTGGAAGTGGAACCACCCACACTGGCCAGAATGCTCATTCTGATCACAAACATCTCACTTCCACTTCCACTTTCCTTATTAACTGGACGTTCTGACTTACAAAAGTTAGGGCCAAGCAAGATGTTAAGAGACCAAATCCTTCAACCTTTCATAGACAAAAACAGAAGCATGTATGGCCAAGCAACATCAGAGTGTGGTTAAAATAGCAAATGTTATCAATGAGGAAGATTGTTGTTGTTGTTGTTGGTGGTGGTGGTGGTGTTGTGTGCCTTCAAGTTATTTCCAATTCATGGTGACCCTAAGGGAAGCTTTTTGTTCAGAGGTTTGCCATTGCCCCCCCTGACGCTGAGAACATATGACTTTCTGATTGTCATCCAGTAGGTTTCATGGTTGAGTGGGGAATCGAACCCTGGTCTTCAAACTCATAGTCCAGCACTCAAACCTCAATGCTTGAGCCTACTGGGAAGGACAAGATTCTGGCCTTTCCTCGCTTCTCCTCTCCCCACAACCATCACTACCATCACTGAGTTTGCACTTGCACTTTGAATCGCACTTACACTTTGAATTCAGTTTGCAACAATGAAGTAAGCCAGGGATGAAGGGGAAGGTGGGAGGAGAGAAAACCTGGTACATTTTAAAAACAGCTGGAAAAGTAGAGTAATTGGTCTTTGCCAAATCGGGACAGTTGGAAGATATGTGTGAGAAACATATAGGCCTACTTTTCTCCTGTGTCTCCTGTGTAGTATACTTTCTATTGCAACCAGAAGTTTATGTAATCAGACTTTCCTGCTCAGAAAGTTATTTTTAAAAGGTAATTATTTCCCATTCTGAGACACACCAGAACTGTTACAGCTGTAGCTGCAGTTTTGAAAAGATCTTTCTTTTCTCGTTACACAAAAGTAATCCAAGAAGCTCCCTTTTAGTTACCTTTGGGGGGGGTGGAGGAATAAGTATGCTCCAAGTCACTGATTTGTGGTGTAAAATACACTTTAATAGTGAGCCCACATACACAACACAACTAAAGTAACTAAAACTGGCTCCAGCTACATCTTCAAAAATGTAATATTATACCCATGGTGTAAAAATTGTTGCAGGAAAAATAAATTCAATTCTTGCAAACAGGAATTAATTGCAAACTAGCCACTGTTTCCAACTGGTTATTTCCAAGCTGGAGGTGAGGGGAACCACACAGAAAATGCTAGAAGAGTTTTTAACATCACTGTCTTGCTCTTTTTCTACCTAAGATTGCGTTGCTGTTTTCATATGCACAGGATGACCAGATGTCCTAGTGACAAAGAAAGACAAGGCACCGTAAAATGTAGGACATTCAAAAAAATGTAGGATAATCCAAAATAAAAGCTAAAAACACTCGAATAAATATAAATTCATACTTCTTAGTCATGCTCAGAATGGAGGATATTATGGAATTCCTCCTGGACAGAAGGTTGAAATGTTGGACAAATCCTGGAAAAGGAGGCTGTCTGGTCATCCTGGCTATTGAATTGTTAGCAAGGCTATTCAAAAACCTGAAGCAGTACAAAGAAAGGCTTATCACTGGAGTTTATCAGACAAGAGAAATTGGAAGTATAATCCAATGGCAATCCGAATGCAATCATGAGGTTTCATGTTATTGCATGATAGACTACCACACACACATTCGGGCAATGAGACATCAGCCCGAATGCAATCATGGGGTTTAAAGTTATTGCGTGATAGACTGCCACACGCACATTTGGGCAATGAGAAGTCAGTTCGAACGCAATCATGGGGTTTAACGTTATTGCGTGATAGACTGCCACACGCACATTTGGGCAATGGCATGCTATTTTTGGGCAATGGGGAGCCAGTTCGAATGCAATGAGCATTCACATAATTTTGCTAAACTAGCAACTTTACGTGAATGCGTTCTGGCCCCACTTTCTTTTCATTCGAAATTAAGAGAAATTCCTCACATGTGATAAACTCCATTGTCTCTTATAATGCCCATCATAGCCCTTGTTTTGCTTTTCTCCTAAAAAATCATTCATGCACACAGACAACTTGTACCTTAGAATTTTTTTACTCAGCTTTGGAGGGAGAACAAGAGTCAGGTGCTAACTCCAAGCAGTGGCTTTTGTTGTTAGTTCTGTCAAATTGACTTTGACTTATGGGAATGAGAGCCCTCACAGAGTATTAGTCATCAAATGCCCTGCTCAAGCTCTTGCAAACTTAGTGCTTTAACTTCATTAATTGAATCAATTCACTAGACTGTGATCTTCTTCCTTTCCTACGATCTTTACCAGGTATTATTGTCTTTTCCAATGAGTCATATAGGCTTATGATGTGTCCAAATTAGGACGGTTTTGTTATTTAGACTCCTGGTGAGAGTTCAGGCTGATTTATTTTCAAATACATTTTTTTGGTCTTTTTGGCAGCCCGTGCTGGTATGCATAGACTCCTCCAGCACCATATTTCAGATGAGTTTATTCTCTTCCTCTCAGCTTTCATCACTGTCCAGATTTCACACCCATACAGAGAAATCCCAAATAGTATGGTCTCGGTAATTCTGACATTGGTATTTAATGATATATCACTTAAGGATCTTACCTAGTTCTTTCATGTCTGCCTTTTCAAGTTTTAGGTCCAAAACACATTGCAGAAATAATCCAATTTGAGATCACTGTAACTTCCCTGGCTCAATGCTCGGAAATTTTGAGAGCTGTAGTTTTGTAAGACTTTAGCCTTCTCTGTTAGAGAGCTCTGGCGCCACATTAAACTACAGTTCCCAGGATTTCCTAGGACTGAGCCAGGGCAATTAAAGTGGTATCAAACTGGATTATTTTTGCAGTGTGTTTTGGACCTTGATTACAGCCTCCATTTTGATTAATGGCTGAGACATGGTATAGAAAAATCAAATATTTTGATGCAGCTACAATTCATTATTTTTTTAATATAATCTATAGCCTTGCTTTTGCTTTCCAGGCATCATTTAATTAAAATGTAGATGTGTGTTGTGTGGGGGATTGGACCTTTCTGCATTTCAGTCAGGGTCAAACATCATCCCCTTTCTGCCCCTAGAACAGTTTTCCTTTCAATTCCCTTCACATCAAGCAAAGCTAAATTACTGCACTGAAAGTAGATAAATTGGCATTTCAGCTATGATGCTGGAGAAAATTGATAATTTTTTTTAAAAAATCAGATCCATGTGACAAACTCCCCTGTATTACTTTGAAAGTAGCTTTAAGGCCAGCAGAGCATGGAATAGCAGACACGTAGTATCTGCGAGTGGGGCAGGGATCGCTTGTTTCCTCTTAACAGAACTGCTGTGATCACGTTTGACTGAAGTATCTTTCTCCTCCCCCTGCACCACCACCCCATAGCAACTATTTGGTAGGAAGGAAACACCCATAGATGCCAATCCATCCCTTCTTGGAGACGTGGTCAACTAAATATCCCAACACATTCAAGAAATGTTGAAACTCTTCTCCCATCCTCAGTGGCTTCCATTTTCACTTTCTAAAGGATTCCCATTGTCCCAAGTGAGCTGTTATGTGCTACTTGGCTTACAGTTAAACCCCCTCCCTAGAGAAATCGTTCCTAATTCATGCCTCAGAGACTACTGAGGTTTTCTGAGTCTTGGAGTCAGGCTTAAGCTTCACCTAAGCTGAATGAGCTAACCATCTTAGAGCAGAAGTGACAGCCTCTTAACTCATGAAGTCTCCAGCAGTTAAGAGGGCAGAACTGCATGCGCTGCCACACAACTCTTCCTGGCACCCCTAAACTTGTTTAAATGCCATGAATGCAGGGGACAAGGCTAATCTATTGCCAGAGGTTAAGTAAGATTCAAGTGCAAGCAAGGCAATTTGTGCATGGACTGGGAATTGAGAGAGGAGCATATTTTGTCCTTTGCTTCAAGCAACAAAATGTTTTGAGCTTAGGGCTGCCACTTGTCCCAGAAAACCTGGAAAATCCCAGAGCTAGGCTAGTTGAAGCAGTAAATCCCAGATTTCTCCTTCACCACAGGCCGATGAGTAGATTAAAATGTGGCAGTGGTGATGAAGCAAGAAACTGTGCAAGAAGACTGGCACTCCAGTTGCACAGGGCTAGCATTGCCACCTTATTCTTCCAGTCTTTCCCTTTCCCCCACAGGCCTGGAAAGTGGAAAAGGAAAGGAGGCAAACAGAGATAGCTTTGCGTTGTGTGGTGACTGTAGCAGTGGCTTGAGCCTAGGACTGAGCAGCACAGTGGAACTTCACTTCCAAATAGCCTCAAGAGAGTAAAGAAAGTCCCTTTACTCTGAGGCTGTTTGGAAGCTTCCCCCTCTTCACACCACCTAGGAGGGGAAAGAAGAAAACAAGAGCTCTTAGCTTAGTACTGGTACTGAGGTTGAAACATAATGGTAGAAAAAGTGCAATGATTAAGATGTTGAATTCACATAATCAGAATGCAAATTAATAATATGCATAATATACAAATAAGATGGCCAGATAGGAGGGACTGGAATATGGCAACCCTACTTAGCCTGCCGCTAAAGGAGTGTTAGGTCTGGGGATTACCCTGAAGGGATCGATCCTAAACTCCAGGGGCAAAGGGCAGGGATCATGTAGGCTTCAAGATGTTGACTGCAGTCCCAGCATTCCCCACTGTTGGCTATGCTGGCTAGGGCTGCTGGGAATTGAAACCTAATATCCTCTGGAGGAGGAAAGGATTCCCAGCTCTCTCTTAGGGAGCTGGCTCCAATGAAGACGGAGCGACCTGCTTTGAGTAAACACACTGTCTGTAAGATTGCACGATGAATCATTTGTCCACAGGATTATTACCAGTTCCACCCTCCTCCTTTTCCTCCTGATGTAGGCGGATGCTGCTGGTGTAAGATTAGTCACTTGTGTTAGTGAAGGTCTGTTCCTTAACGGGTTGATGTAAGAGAATGGCAAAAGACAGTAAGCTGAGAAGTCTCCATTTCAAGTCTTATCTCGCATGCAAAAATATTGGGTGTCCTTGGCCAGGCTGTGATTCCCTCTGTCAGATAACATTCCACTGTTCCCAAATATTTTCTTCATCCAGGTCCAACATGTAGGAGGACAGCATCACTGTCTACTTACCTCACGGGGCCATCATATTTGGGTAACATATGCAATGTGTGCTACGCCAACATTGAATCTCACCCTTTCCTGCTGCAGATCCACTGAAGATGTTCAGACTTGTGTGTTCCAACTCCTGACATTGATTTGATAGGTTAGGGCCCATAACTAGCTCCTATACATCATCAAATCCACTTCCCCCTTGCCCGTATTTGCAATTTCTGAGGCAAAAAACTGGCTAGAGCAAGGGTAACTTTAGTGGGGCCCAGCTTCTGGATCCTGTCATGTGCTGCTGTCATCTCAACAGTGCTTGCTGAAATCTGGCAAGAAATCAGGGAGTAAGGGAAGGAGACACCTATAAATTGAGCATTTCCTGCCTGTGTTAAAGTTGCCTTTTTTCCTGGTTGGCTGCTGAAGTTCAATGATGCAATTTATCACTGAATTTGAGTATCATAGTACAGTTTGGTATGGTACAGTACAGTATGGTTTGGTTGACCACTCCTGGGGTAGAAGGAGCACCAGTTGTGGCCAAGAGCTTTGCCATTAATAAGTCAGATAACTTGGGCTAACACACCATCATACTGAGTCTCCATACCAAATCAAAAGTAGTTGCTGATCCAGGGTATTTGTAGATAGTTGGTAGAGGACACCAGAGCATCCAACCTCAAGCCTAACACAAACTGAAGGGCAGCAGAGGCAGCATTCAGCTCTACCAGTACATAGGAACTACAAAGGTGTAGCGAATCAATTTAAAATGCAAAATAGATGGGTAAACTAGATAATAGTGACCAGGAAGTAAATGCATATTGTGGAAGTCATCCTACTATAATGGTTTCAACTGCTGATGAAGTCTAACACTATGATTTCTCTGCCAACCCGTGAAGAAACTGCCCACTTGAAATTCCTGCAAATAGTTGACCTTCCAAAGCCAAGATTACTAAATTCACTTTTCTCTGGTGAAGCATTAAACACCTGTATGGCGTCAACACATGTGTCCAAGTTGAGAATGAATTTTTTCACATAGCTGTAGATGCAGCAATGGTGAATCCTGCAGCATAAAAAGTATACATACATGGGAAGGCTCCCTTGTACATGTACAATGTCTTAGTAAGAAAACATATCCAGCGGTAGTCATATTGGCTATATAGCAAAGTACAATAACATCCAAAAACTGCAATAGTGATAGCTTTATTGGGTCAACCAAAATGCATAACATGTATTTTGTGCATTTTGGTAGGCCCAATAAGTGTTGGGGTTTAGCAAGATTCACCTGTTTGTCTGTTTGTTTTTAAACTATATTTCTAAAAGCTAAAAATTTGAGAACTGAAGAAAAAATTGGGGGAGGCATCAGAATTCATATTTGGGGAGCAATGTCATTTGTCTCCTTCCCCAGTCGCTGCACCTCTGGAGAGCTACATGATGGCTTGAAAAACTGATGTTAGTAGAGCACAATTCACACAACATATCTCCACTGAGCATGAAGAGGCAGCGCTAGCATGTGAACTGGCTTCACAGATTCTGTGAAAGACACAACCATCCCTTTTAGCTTGCTGGATCCTGTAAGCTGGGAGTGCCATTGGAAAAAGAAAGGGTGCCGCACAGATTGGCCAAACAAGGATAGCCATTCCCACACGGTGTTACTGTTTTCACTTGTTTATTGACACACAGGGGGGAGAGGAGGGGAATCATGAAGGAAATGACCCCTCTCCCTCAGTCCCCACAAGAACCACATGAAAAATCTCCAGCTCCGAGCAATACAGCAAAGCAAATGTTCAGTCCGACAGGAGGGCAAAAAGGACAGGCGGTGGAGGGCATGGATTACAGGGAGAGAGGTTTTGCTGGTCTCTCCACACTTTCTGGCCATGGTCCTTTGAGAGGGAAACGGGGGACATATGGGCTAGCCCAGCCTTTTTTGGGGTACCTCTGGGCACCACTTAGGGAACCAAATCTCTTTCAGACTTGATGGCTGAGCTATCCAAGATAGGCCACTTCTCCTCTACTATAGAGCAGATAACTCCAGCATTAATGTAAGTAGAGAACGTACTCTACCTAACCCATCTAGAAGGCCATGTCTTCATGACATGACCTAGTTGGCTTTCTCCTTCCTAGATTTCCAACCAGGCCTGGTCTAATTCAACCTCACAGTAGGGACCAAACTGAAACACCAAACCAACCACAGGTGAAGACAGATGTAGTATTCTACCAGAAGCTCTTGTCTCCTCACATAAAAGTCAAGTACATACCAGCAAACCAAACATTGGCAGGAATGGGCCAAGGAGATGGGTTGGCCCACAGTTTTGCTGCATGACATGTGCCTGAAGTAAATCTCTTTTTTTAAAAAAAAAATCCCTGCTATTTTAGAAAGGAATGCTTAAATGTTTATATTTAGGTATCTTCTTCTTCCATTTTACCTATTGTTGTTGTGTGTCTGCATGTCATTTCTGATTTATAGCACAGAGTTTTCTTGGCAGAGTTTGTTCAGGCTTGCCATTGTATTCCTCTGAGGCTGAGAGAGTGTAAATTTCCCAAAGTCACCCAGGAGGTTTCCATGGCTGCCCTAGTCCAGTGCTCAAATCTCTACGTCACTCTGGCTCTCCCTATTTTACCTATACAAATTTTTTTTTAAAAAAATGCAAAAACCCAGAAACACAGGAATCTCTCACACATTTTTAAATGGCTTCCGCATCAAATGGCTGTGGTGGATAGAAGAAGAAATTGAGGTATTGTACATACAGGCCAATAAGTGCTTCCCACATTAGATGTTTCCTTGGATCATACTGAAGAACCTCATACACACCCAGCCTTCTAGACCAAGTTGGAGAGTGGGAATAGGGCTATAAAACCACGTCCCCCACTCATCAAATGCTGCATCTGTCTCAACATGTGGGAAGTTTGGTGAAGCCTTTCTGAAACACAATCCTGAAGTCTCCAAAATCCCTGGTCAACTGGACCCTCACCCTCACCTGGTTGTCACTAGCTATTTCAGATTTTGGGACTCTTCAAGACCTACTTTTGGCTGTTGGCTGCCTTCTTACTATTCTCAGTTCCACTGTTCCCACACAATGGTCTTGCTAGTCTGAGATCCTTCCGCTCCACTGCCTCTTCTCCATATTCTAGCTACCATTTTGTGAATCTCAAAGAAAGAGAAATGTAGTCTTAAAATCATTTTGGAATTACCCATAGAAACTGGAGCAGGGAGGGGATGTTTTTTAACTTCCACATCACCACCACCACATCTCCCAATCCTGCAACACATTACTGGTCTCTGTGACAGACACAGATGGATGTGAGGTGAGTTAACGCAGTGGGATTGTGATGGGTCCACCAGCCTCACAGGGGATTGGATTTTGGTCCCAGGCAGGGTGACTTTGAACGCTCCTAAGGGCTGGCTGGAACAGTGGTTGAACTTGACTTTTGTAAAACTCCTGGGCCCCTCAGGGCAGAGATATCCCCAGATGGGGGAGCAGGAAATGAAAGGACAGCCCCCAACCCTTGGGCGAGGGTGCTGGCGCAGCGTCGTGGCTGTGAAGCCGCATGCAGGAGGGTAGCTCATGCAAAGGGCAGCGGCCCAGGCTCTTCGGACACCTGCGGATGGCAAGAAATGGGTTAAAGAGAGGAAGCTGCTGTGGAAACCAGCCTCATCCTGACTTCTATAAAATTCCCATTGCAAAGCAGCCCCCTCCCCCCCATCCAATCCTTCACATCTTCTCATCCCAGTGCCAACTGCCCTAGGTAAATGTAAAAGTTTTCCTTGACATGAATGTCTAGTAACCAACTGTAGGGGGTAGTGCTCATCCCTGCTACTAAGCCAAAGAGCCGGCATTGTCTGAAGACGACTGGTGGTCAGCATGACTGCACCAAATGCTGTTACCTTTCTGTCAAAGTGATACCTATTTATTTACTTCAATTTGCATGCTTTCAAATTCCTATGTTGGCAGAAGCTGGGACCAGTGATGGGAGCTCACCCCATCATGCAGCACTTGGGCCTCGAACTGCCAACCTTCTGACCTTCCGATCATCAGAATTGGCATCTTAACCACTGAGCCACCACATCTCATCCTATATTGCAGTCTACCCCAACCTGGCACCGTCCAGATATGTATGGACTACAACTCCCATCCCCCCAATCATGAGGGCTCAGAAAAAGAGGGTTGTTGCCTAACACATCCACAGGGCCCTGGGCTGGGAAGGCTGCTTTATGCTGGATGAACCTGAATTCCCACCACCATGTTTTCCTTGGACGCCACTTGTGTTTTACCATAAAGAAAGATGTCAAGACGTGTTAGTATTTACTAAAAACACTTGGTGCTTGGGATATATGATTGATCTGTAGGTTGAACTGGCTTTAAACCAGCTGAATAGCAATAGCCTACACTATAACATAAAGCTGGAAATGTGTGGCATTCCAGTTATTTTTAGATTCCATCTCCCATCAGCCTTAGCCAATACAGTGAGGCGAAGTAAGGAATCATAGTGTGGGATCATGGAAGTAGCCACCCAATGATATCTGGTAGGGCTCATCTTCCCCAGCTTTGCTACAATGGGTCCCTCTTATAGCATTTTATTACTGCCACATCTATCTTTGCTGATCTCAGGCTACAATCATGTCATCTGGAGCCACAAACACAGTGCAGCAGGAAACAAAAGAAAACTATTTAGGTATACATGGTACTGTCAAAAGGGATAATCCACCACTGAAACCATGCCAGGTATTACCAGTCACAGATCAATGTAGTTATTTACAGCAGTTTGTGCTGTAGCACACTCTGCCCTACTCCTCATGTAATGGGAACATGGGCCCACTGTATAATTCACCCATCGAACTGTGGTGATGCAAGTAGCCAGAGGTTTCTTCCACCTAAACCCGGATAAGATTAACCATGCACTGGTGTTCCTGGTTCCAACGAAACCTGGAAGCCTGTATACACACCCTCACCAGCATAAATTGTACAAGTTAGAAAACGCAATGTTAATTATGTAAGGTAAACCTATATTAATAATTGTAACTTTGACTCAACATTTTCTTAGATTTTTTTTAAAGTTAACCTGGTAAGACACTTGTCAAAGGCCTGTCCTTAATCTGCCTCTGGCTGGGAGATGAGAAGTAGAATGCGGAGCCAGAGAAAGAATAACTCTCTGTCCTGAATACGTGGCTGGGCCAACTTGATGCATAGTTTCCAACCCTGTGCCATTGTTAACAGCACTTTGGCAGAAAGACATGAAGTAGGCAAAGTTTCCTCCTCCATCTCCAGGAAAAGTTCCATCTGTCTAAGTCTTACAAAAACACCCTGCTATTAAAAGGTACACACAATCTTATCCTCCAAGATCCCAGCATGCCTGAGCGACAAATAATTTCTTTTCTGCACCCACCTCTCTGGTCACCATTTTCCATGCTGTCCCCCGGACGTGGCCTCTCCAATTTCCTCACCCTCTGCGCCAGGTCCCATCTTGGTGATGTGGCGCAAGAAGGACGTGGCATTGATTGCTCTCTGTGAGAAGATAAACATGCATCAAGATTGCCAAATGGAGAAGAACAATTTGCCTCACTCTTGTGCCTTCAAGAGCAGCTTTCATTGGCAGAAATCAGCAGAAAACCTTTAGATGCAAAGATAAAGCATTGCCCTTTACTACATTTCTGTACATGAAACTGCTTTTAAAGACAGAGCTAAAGAGACAGGTCTCAAAGCTGACAATTCTAGATGGGAAACTGAAGGGTGAAGAAAAAGGCCAGAAGGAGAGATCTAGGGGACTCCAAAGCAGTAAAATAAAGAAATATGAATTTAGGATGGAGGTTTACAGAAACATAGAAGTTAATGTTTTTCCTGATATGGAGGTCAGTGATGACAAATGATAGAAATTCAGCAGGAACGTTTCCCCTGGCATTAAAGATGTAAAAGCAGGGCCAGAAAAGGGGGGAAAAGGTTATCAGCCATATTCAACTCTCTCCATTCCTTCTTTTGCCAATCTCATGGTTAGTAGAGTTTCAGTTCATGCTGAAAGGCAAGGTTTATCCACTTGCCCAGTTACCAGCTAAAATGCAGGAGCCAGGGTTTAAAGCTGCAACACCATTACCATTACAGGAGACTGGGGAGCTGGGTGTTAACAAAACTGGCACCCAAACCAGTGAATCTGCTCTGTTTTTTAGCCCAATCTGAAGGAACTATCCAAGGTGATGATCCCTCCTCCCAAAATAGCTTCTGCACCTTGCATAGCTCTTTTACACTTTGAACTGAAACCTTGAATAGATTTGCTGTCCCAGTGATATGGAAACCATCAGTCATCATCGGTCAAAAGCACTGGCAGGAACCAATATGCAAAAAAAAAAAAAACACTTTTTCACATCCAGCAGCATCCCAAGATTTACAGAAGTACAGAAATATATGTGCCCCTCTGCCAATTTGGTTTGTGTAAATAAAAACTGCAGGAGATGGAATGGAGTATTTCTGATGGAAGACGTGAGTGGCCAGATCCCTAAAGAGGAGCACAGGTGTTAAGAAAGCTAATAACACTGGCTCCAGTTGCACAGGACCATACAATGCAGTGCCTCTGAGGAGGCACAAATGACTCTAGCCTGGATGGCAAGACACCAGTTAGAGAATTAGAGCTTGGGAACATTGCATGTTTTTACTATAAATCCCAGAATATCCTGGACATCATATCCTGGACAGTCTGTCCCAACAAGCAACAATTCCAAGATCTGCTATATACCCAGGTTCACTCTTTTATTAAATCAAGCCCCACAAAAACCCTTCCCCATTACAGGTTACAACAAAATCTTTGCCCTTACCTTCCACTGGCTGCGAGCAAAGTTCTTTTGGATCTGCTCACAAACAGAGCCATGAATGTCTTTTTCCAGTGCTGTATCCCCAGAGATCCTGAAATGGCATAAGAGGCAGAGAAAAAGCTTCCATTAGATTCTTCCCCTGCCTTGAATTGATGTGCAATTCACACTCTGAGCATACTTTATACAGCGACATCTCAATGCATTAGTATTGAACCAGCTTTTAATACTGTCTGCACAAAAGTGTGAAGGAGGTGTAAGCACAACCAAATGCAGAGTGAAGCTATAGGACTAGACTCTATGTCACCAGTCATTTGTTGTGGATTTTGCTGTGCATGTCAGGCCAGAGATTTTATTCCTAGCAAAAGAGTTTTCAGAAGCCAAATGAAGCAATGAATCTGCAGATTGGGCCCATAGAGAAGCATGCAGAATAAGCATTGAATGTGTAACTAGAAAACAAAGATGGTTCATTTTAGCATGTTATGTCTTTATAAGACCTAAAGAGAGACAGTGTGGCATAGTGGTTTGAGTGTTGGACTAGGACACTGGGAGACCAGAGTTTGAATCCCCAAATCACAGTCTCTCACCCTCAGAGGATGGCAAGGGCAAACCCCATCTGAACAAATTCTACCAAGAAAACCCTGATAGATTCACCTTAGGATCACCACAGGTCAGAAGTTACTTGAAGGCACACAGCAAGAACAGCAAAATAGGGCCCAAAGCACAATTGTTAAAGGCATTGTTACTGAGTGTTCATTCTCCCATTCAAAAACTTCATGAATGGAAGCTTTTTTACTACATACAGCCCTGGCATTCAGATTTTGTTAAAAGTTATTTAAAAAACAACAAGGAGGAAGTCAACAGAAAGCTGCAAATATGTTTACACACATCAATATCTTAGCAATTTTTATTACCTTGCTTCCCCCCCCCCCACACACACACATAAAACATGAATTAAAAAGAAGAAAAATACCTAGCTGTCTTAGAAAAATTGGTTATTAAACACAACTGATCTGTAAGTACAAAAAATATATATTGGACATGATTCTATCTATCTATCTATCTATCTATCTATCTATCTATCTATCTATTTTCCTCTGTAGTAAATTTCAGAAGACATTGAAACAGGGATGGGAATCATACAGTTCACTGAGTAAGTTGTCTCCACACTGGGAGTCCATAGGCAGGACTGGGTGTCCATTTGGATACCTAACTATGACTTTTAAAAATGCAGCACTTGTGGCTCATCCAGAGGGCTACAATGCACTATTGTGGTTGCCCTTTTTGGTAACCGAGGTGACACTGCATCATCATATTCTGGAGCTCAACCTTTGTGCACGACTGTAGTTACCTTGTGGGGTAGGAGAGCCTGCAGGCTGGATCCCATGTTTAAGATGCCTAAAGCCCCCTCCAGTCCCCCACCCCACCCAATCCCAGCCACCAAAATGCCATTTTAATTTTTTCAGTATGACTTTTGCAGAATTGTTGCCCCAAATGCATGAAAACATGCAATGATGCTCCCTCTGCACCTCCATAAGCACCCAAACCCCATAATGCCCCCCCAAACCTCCATTTTCCTCAGCTCTGTTGTTGTTTTGTGCCTTCAAGTCATTTCTGACTTATGGGGTCCCTAGGTCAAACCTATCGTGGCATTTTCTTGGCAAGTTTCTTCAGTGGGGATTTGCCATTGCCATCTTCTAAGGCTGAGAGAGTGTAACTTGCCCAGGGTCACCCTGTGGGTTTCCATGGCTGAATCAGGATTCAAATCCTGGTCTCCAGAGTCTTTGCCCAATGCTGAAACCACTACACCATGCTGGCTCCCTATTTTCCTCAGCATTCCTTCCCAAAATGGTGACAGAGAGTGATACACTTTCTGACACCATTTTGCTGAAGGATATGGAGGTGCAGGAGCCTGCAACAGGGAGCTGTTTTGCAGGGGTAGTAGGGGGGAACTGGCTCCTGCCCCCCCCCCAATGTAGTTGCTCTATCCAACCTAAAATAACACAGCAGTTAATGTGGAAACTTTATATTCAACACGTTGAAAGTTGAAATCATGAAACTTAAATAAAACATATTCCATTTCTGATGCACCATGTTTGTTTGTTTTTTAAATACATCTTTGCAGCAAGGAGTATATGCCCCCCCTTCACTACCCAGTGTGTGTGATATGACACTTCCAAACAGAAACCCTTGCAACAGGCACAGATCTATATGTTCTCATCTCAACAAGAGCACAATAGAAGTTGTCTTCCCCTCTGATGTGACTTACCATGGATGCTGTAGAGCTTGTTCACAGGTGAATCGCTTCTCTGGATCACGTTCTAGAAGGTTTTTGATAAAATCCTTGGCTAGATGACAAGAAACACACAAGTAACAGTGATAACCAGCATGCAAAATGTTCATGGCTGAACACACAAACTGTTCTAATGTTTCATATCAGATGAATGTCTTTCAGATTTTAGAGGAAGAGGGTGGCTCAGAGCAGGGTACCATCAGCTGTGAGATGCAACCAGCATAACAAATGAAATTTAAAAACATGCACGCCAGCTAATAAAAAGCTGGCTCAGCCAGTGTGCATTTATTCATTCATTCTTTGACTTATTTATTATGGGGGATGAGGAAACTTAGTGCTCCTGTGATCAAAAAAGATCTTCAGAGCTCTCTCTCTCTCTCTCTCTCTCTCTTTCTGTGTGTGTGTGTGTGTGTGTGTGTGTGTGTGTGTGTGTGTGTTTTGCCCCTGAAAAGCTGGTGTCACTGCAAAATTGTACAAACCATCCGCTGACCCTAGAAAGGAAAGTTGTGGGACTGAATGGAAATGTAATGTTTTTAGAGCTTCTCAAGCCGTTCTAAAAATGTCACACCTGCCCCTACCCTCAAATCCTCAGGCCTACAGTTTGCAAAAGTTACTGTTTTGGACTACATTTCTAAGAATCCCTCATCCAAAATGGACAGCAGCTATGCTGAGTGGAATATTCTTGGGAGGTAGTCCAAAAAAGTGACTTACCCAAGCTTTGCTTCCACCAACACGCCATATTCTCCAACACTCCACAAATGAAAACCTGGACATGTGTGGTCCAGCAACATCAAAGTGTGGTCAAAATTGCAAATGTTATTAATGAGGAAGAACACACGAGCTAGGAACTGCTGCAGTAGTTTGCTTTTGCCTGAATCAACTGGGAACATCAGGATTTCACCCCTCTCCTCTCCTCTTATTGAGTTAACTGAGTGCAAGCTATTTTTGTGCTTTGAAGTCAGTTTGACGCTGAGGGCAAAGTGGAATGAGGAGTGAATAACTATGACAATTGAAAAGCATCTGAAAAAGTGGAATGACAGAAAACTAACAGGAACTGTCCCTGCCAAATCCGGATAGCTGGAGTATATGCACTCCAAGCACAATTTCAACAGCCTGTTTGCCCACCTCAGGGACTGACAGCTTATGGCCCTTCAGATGTATTGAACTTCAATGTCTACCCTAGCCAGGACAGCCAATGACAAGTGATTATGGGAATTGTAGTACCTGTTGAGTCTCCCTTAATTGGAATTTCAAAATCCAAAATTTTCCAAAATCCAAAATTGTCCACATGGGTACTCAAGACAGTGACATCTTTGCTTTCTGATAGTTCAACATACACAAGCTTTGTTTAAAATTATTTGCTTTAAATTATTTTTTAAAATTATATACAAAATTACCTTCAGACTATGGGTATAAGGTGTATACAAAACATAAATCAATTTCATGATTAGAGATGGGTCCCATCTCCAAAATATTTCATTATGTATATGCAAATATTCCAAAATTCAAAAAACTCCAAAATCCCAAACTATTCTAGTCCCAAGCATTTTGGATAAGGAAGACTCAACCTGTACTGACAAGAGGGGGCAATAAGTGCCATCTGTCCAGCTCTTCTGGTGGGCCAGCAGGCATCTGGACCTTCCAATATCACACCACACAGTCAACTGCCCAATCTTACAGTCTTCTAATAGTGCTTCCTGGAAAATGTAGAACAAGAGTGGGGAACAACTTATCAGGACCACATATTCTTGAAAGTAATCTGTTGAGGGCTGTATGCTTGATGGTGGTATACAGGACCAGAGAGAGCAGGGGGTAAAGCTGAATCATAAGAAGGAGCTACCTACCTTTTCCTCCCTTCCTCCTGCCTTTCCCTCTGGCTATGATTCTCTTCTGTCTCAATGCTTCCCTCATTTCCCCTTCTAACCTTCCCAGCTAACTCCCGTAGCAAGAAGAGAAATCAGAACTGATGGCTTTCAGAGGGCATTAGAAACAATACCCATGACTGTAGGAAACACTCTAGCCTGAGATCCTCACTGCAATGCCATGCTATGCTGACAGCCAGAGAATGATGGTGGCCTATGGCTAAGTGCTTTCCACGTGACCACTTGGCAGGTAGAGAACTAGCTGAGCCATGGCACACAAAGCCAGCAAAAGACCTGAGTGCACAAAGAATCATGTGTTGTTACTTGTACAGCCTCACCTCACCCGAATCCAAAAAGAGAGAGATCACCCCAACTGAACTGCAACAACTACATTAGCCTCAAGATGTTTTGTTCTTGTTTTTTCTTTAATTGGGGAAGGTTTCCCAGTCTTGGCCCTCCATCTCTCAATGTAGGGATCAGCAACTGACACCCTATGGACCAAATAGGGCTTCTTGCATTTTGCCCAGCTGCCAAATGAGAGACAAAGGTCGTATCAGAAGGGAGGGAGGGCTGAGGGTGATGCACTTCCACTTTAACGAACCAACCATACAAACTAATGCTTAGGGAAAAAATTGCAAGTCTCAGAATCTCATACTGGCTGCACAGTTCTGGGAGTGGTAGTCCAAAAAAGTATGTTCTTCTAAGCACTGAGAGAAACACAGAAAGTTGCCTTATACCAAGTCTGATCATCTAGCCCAATTCAACTAGCTGTGGCTGGAAACAACAGTCTTCTATGATTTGGGCAGGATGCTGCCCTAGCCCTTCCTGAAGATGGAAGGCATTGAGCCTGAAACTTTCCTTTACCACCAGGCCATAGATAAGGGACTCCAGGAAAATTAATCTCTGAGCAATATCTCAATGATACATCAGCTACAAAGTTTGGGACTAACATACTGTCCAATCACTTCCCACTTTCCCCCTTTGCCCTCACCTTCCCCCAGTTGCTGCAAATTGAGTTCAAAGTGCAAAAGCAGTTTCCACTTCATTCACTCAGGGGAGGGTGGGAATCTTTCCTTTTCCAATAGGTTCAGGCAAAAGCAAACTGCTGCAGCCTCTCCTAGCTTGTGTGTTCTTCCTCATTAACAGAATTTGTTGCTCTGATGTTGGCCACACATTTTCCAGTTTTCATCTGTGAAATACGGACAGCAATGGGCTAAAGAGAGCACTAACCAGCTATTCCCACACCTCTCTCCCCACCAAGAGATCCCACTCACCTGAATCAGAGATGTCATCCCAATATGGAGAATCAAACTCATATTCAGCTTTCAGGATCTGGTTGAAGAGTTCAGAGTCATTCTCATCATAGAAGGGTGGGTAACCACAAAGCCTGCAGGAGGGCACAGCAAAAGGCATTAGGGCTTATGCATGCAGAGCAGAATCAACAGACCAGTGCCCTCTATAAGCCACTCCCAGGGCTACACATGCAACAGGAGGCTCAGGGAAAAGATACACACAGAATGTAGGAGATGACTCCAAGCGCCCAGGAATCCACGGCTTTTCCATATGGCTTCTGCTCCAAGATCTCAGGGGCTGCAGAGAACACAATGGCCAAGTGTAAAAGGAAGCTCAAGGCCCTTGTTCCAAGCCTCACCTCCAGTTCCACTTCTCACTGGATGGCAGATCCCCTCCAAAGTATAAGCCTGTCCTTCCAAGTATACAGTAACCTTGCATATCCATGGATTTTTTAATCCATGGATTCAAGCATCCAGTGATTTAAAATATTCAAAATATATATATATATAAATTCCAAAATCATGAGAGTTGGAAGAGACCACAAGAGCCATCCAGTCCAAAAATCAAACCTTGATTTTGCCATTTTATATAAGTGACACCATTTTACTATGCCATTATATTTAATGGGACATGAGCATTCATGGATTTTGGTATCCACAAGGGGTCCTGGAACCAAACCCCAATGGAGGGCCCACTGTAACATCTCTTGCAAGGTACTGGTGGTCTCAGCTTTTCACTCTCTCTAACTGCAGCCACTTTTGCTGCAATGATATGCCTCCTTTTCTTCAATGAGCTCAAGGGATGGTGCATCTTCTTATATACCTATTGTTATGTGTCTCCAGGTTGTTTCTGACTAATAGCAGCCCTAAAGCAAAGCTATCATGGTGTTTTCTGTGAGTTGGAACTTGAACCTGGCCACAACCCCACACCCAAAGCCAAATCTATGCCCTCATTTTATACTGAAGTAAGTACCCCAAGTATATACAACATCTGTTTGCACTACAGCTCTGTTCCTACATGTTCACAAAGCAGAAACAACTGCTTTCTACCAGGAGAGGCAGAAGGCATGCTACAAGAGAAACACCATCCTTCCTAAACACAATGCTGTTCTTTTTCTCCAATGTCACACTCACCCACATAACCAGGTGTACCACAAGCTGTGGACATGATCCCATCAGCCTCAATCTTGGACAGCCCAAAATCTGTAATCATGATCTTGGCATCCTCAAATGGAGTAGCATAAAGGAGGTTTTCAGGCTGGTGGGAGAGAAAAAACAAAATGGAGCTCCCAACATCACATTTATATCTCTGCCTTTCCTCATGGAGCCTGGGATAGTTTTTGTTGTTGTTAACTGCCTTCAAGTTGACTTCAACTTATGGTGACCCTATGAATGAGAGGCCTCCAAGTCACCGTATTCCTAGATGCTCTGCTCAGGTCTTGCAGACGCAGGACCTCCCTGACTGAATCTATGCATCCGACATACATGTTTTCTCTTTTTCTATTGCCCTCCACTTTACCATCATATTTTCTAGTGAGTCCTTTCTTCTCATGGTACAGCCAAAGTACAAAAACCTCAGTTTAACAATCTTGGCATCTAGGGAGAGTTCAGGCCTCATTTGTTCTAGGACCCATTCATTTGTCTTCTTAGCAGTCCATGGTATTTGCAGACCTCTTCTCCAACATCATATCTCAAATGAGTTGATTTCCCCCTATCAACTTTTTTCACTATCCCAGCTTTCACAACCATACATAGAGATGTATATATGTATGTACAGACTGTGTATGTGGAGGGTTATTTTATATTAATCCTCACAACAACACTGTAAGATAGTTTAGGCTGAGAAGCAGCAAGCAGATCAAGAGTTTCAAAGGCTAATGGAAAGTATGAATCCCTCATCTACTATCTCTGGCTAATGTAACTGCACCTGGCTAATGTCCAAGTCCACAAATGTAGTTAATCACAAGCCATTCCCATTCTGTTTATCATTCCATCGTCTTTACAAATGTAATAGCCTCCAATACCGTTTTATGTTCAAACTAGAGTCTGGGAAAGGTTATTTTTGGAATACAAAGGCCAGAATCCATCCCACCAGCTTAGGCAAGACTATGCTGGTGAGAGGGATTCTGGATGCCATGGTTCAAAAAAAATAACTTGTTCTGCACTCTGGTTTTCAAACACACTAAACGCAGGCTGCACAACTTATGTGGTCCACCTAACACAGCATACATAGTCCATCCAAACAAACCTCCAGCTTTTGCTTGTTGCCTGGAAGTGCAAAAATGGAGCAGAGGCAGGATGCCAAATGGCTGTTAGTCTATGGACCTTATCACACTAGATAAATCCCACTCAGAAATGGGATTTTAGAAATAGAAAAAACCCACAGAAGTGGGAGGTTTTTCACACATGTTTCTGCAAAACTTTGCCTGTGAGCTTTCAATGCAGAGGCAGCCACATGAAATGGAGGAGGTTTGTCAAGTGGAAGCTGGGACTTGTTTCACACCCAGCACTGGCCCAAAGGTTAGTAATCTGCTGAATATGATGAGATCTTGGGAAGAAGTTACTTTTTTGGACTACCACTCTCAGACAGCATAGTCAGTGGCCTTGCTTGGAGGTGCGATCCAACCAAGTAAATTTCCAAAGCTCTGCTTCTGTGCTCCCCTTTGACCTTCTCACCTTCCAATTTCACCTTGAAAGTTCTTCCCATTCCAATCCCATATTCACATGATCTCATAGGTGGGTGGGTGTTTGTGTGTGTAATACTTGCTTACTCGGAGTGTTTCCTTGAAAATCCTGCATATACAACCCAGCTGCCTCATCTGAAAAAACTCACCATCAGTTTCATGTCTCAGCAATGCTCATACGTGACAAAGAGACAGAACCAAGAGTTTGGCTTTACTTATAAGATGTGCACTGGCGTAATCTTTTCAAAGCATTTGCAGCTCACATTGGTTTCATAGAACAACAGCAGTCTTCTCTCATCCATTATAGTTCTAAATTCAGCCAGCCATTACAAGATGTGCTGTCTCATCAAAATTCTAAAACCAGTTATTTCAACTAAATTTTCTTCAGAGTCCTTGTCAGTGGACTCTGCCTATCATGATGGATCCTACACAGAACATGGAAATATTACAACTCCCAGAACCCCCCAGCATGCAATACCCTGACCATATTGGAGGACTCTGGGACAGTACATCAAGACCACGTTGGAGGATTCTGGGACAGTACATCAAGAAAATACATCATTTCCCAACACTGGATCCACAGGTAGTTTCTAGAACATCCCAGTGCCCTCTGCATTCTCACCTTGAGATCCCGATGAACGATGCCCAGGTCATGCAGGTAGTTCACAGCCTCCAATACCTGTCGGATGAGCTGGCTAGCATCCTTTTCTGTATAGTAGCCCCGCTCAATGATGCGGTCAAAGAGTTCACCTCCTGTCACACTGCAGGTCAGAGACAACCAGTTTGAATCCTGCCTCTTTCTCAGTACTAAGACTAATCTCATGCAGAAATGTATAACTCATTTTCTGAAACTGAAAAAAATCAACGGATCCTAATATCCACCTTGTGTGGATAGTGATTCCTAGATTTAATCATTCAGTGGCACTGCATTTAGTTGTGTCTCATTACAATTCTCTTCTTATTACGGACAAACAGGTGAGTTATTTCTTGCTTTTTGATTAGAACATAGATGAGGAACCTTTGGGCTTTCAAATGTTCAGAGTTTCTATTCTCATTGGGCTCACACAACATGGCCAATGGTATGCATTGTGGGATATACAGTATAGTCCAGGTTTTCCCATCCTCATTCTAAGCCTTTGACAGTATGGCTAATCTCTAAAACTTCTCTTTCTTTTGCTGAGAAATCTGGCTTTCCCTGATACTAAAGGCAACCTTTGTTTTAATCTAATGTCATCCCAAATTAGCTGCAATTCTAGAAGAAAAAGCGATCAAAGAGACTGGCAATTTCCTATCTATCTTCAAAAAATGCCTGAGACAGACAGCTTAATCCCTTACTCCTCAGTCATTGCCTGCCAGGAAAAGCCTAAGCACCTGCACCAACATTTGCTACAGGAGCCTTTCCAATCCTCTTCTAATTTTGTGGTCTTCCCCATGGTGACTGTTCAGACTGTAAATTCCTGGGGTGCAAGGATATAAACTAAGGGGTCAGTCACATTTACGTTTTTTACATGGGGAGATTCGCATCTGTAATTGATTTAAAATTGATTCACCATTCTCACTATGTTTTAAGGCAGCATATCTCTCCGTGGCATTTAAATCCGATTCGCCATTCCAATTCGCCACTGTTCTGGATCAAAATGGGAGACACCACTGTTTTCTCAACAGTGGCTGCATGATCCAAATCGATTCGGCATTGCATTCACACCACCACAGATGTGAATCACTCCGGCACCCAAAAAAAGTGCAGTTAGTTACCCGGTGCCAAAAGCACTGGGTAAAATTGTGTTTTCACCCACCCTCAGACACCACACCCGGTGCGTTCAGGGCACAGTGTGAATGGCCATGAAATAACCCAGTTTCCACACCAGGTTATTTCATAGTGTGCCTGACTCCTAGGAGTAAGTAACTTCTACAGACCACATCCCTATTAGAATCAGTACAGTGGTACACAGGTTATGACTAAGGAGCAAAGACACCAATGGCTTAGAGAACAAACTAAGTCCTTGTTATAGGAATTCTATTCTGAAAGTTACTGAGGGAGTTATTCTAATCTAGCTACATCTCTAACAAGATTTTGGAGAAAAGTGGCGTGTGACAAGAGGAGTAGAAACACCCCTAAGAGTATCAGTTTACAACATAGAGGGAGCTGGACAGGTAGACAGAGAGGGAGATCCCATCCTCACCAAATTCACTACCAGTTTCCAGAAGTTTGCCTGCCATTCTTTTAAAATAAATCATATGTCAACCCATGAAACCCTGTCTTGTTTGTGAGCCTAGTTTTGGTACAGCCATGGTGAGAAGGAACCATGGAGAGTGGGAATAGTAATAGGGATCACAAAATCAGCCAGAGGGCACATGCAGCTCCCTGTTGTAAAGTAACACGCACTGAGATGGGCTACAAAATACCACAAAAGCACCTGCCATTCTCAACTATTCCAGAAAGGACCAGTCACTACGGGTTCTGTGAGCAATCTTCCAACCCAAGCCTGAAAGCCAGTGCCCTATTGTGAATGTAAGCAGCCACTACTCACAGTTGCATGGCCAGGTACAGGTGAGTGGGGCTCTCATAAATGTCCTCCAGAGCCACAATGTTCTCATGCTGAATCCTGCAACACCAGTGAGAGTGACAGAAATTAAGAGATGGAAAAGGGGGTGATGATTTAATAATAATAATAATCCTTTGTTCTGCTCTGGCTGTAAGAGAGGCACCTGCTATGAGAGTAACAAAAATTAAAGATACATGTACAAAAGTGAGAATCAGAGTAGTAACTAGGGTGTTTATCACACGGAGGTTTTTGCAGCTTTTTACAGCTCAGATCTGACGTGACTGTGGGCCCAATGATGCGAATTCACATGATAATGTGATGTGTTATCACATGCGATTCCTTTCTATGGGCGCTCCTTCCGTGGCACTTCCGCAGTGATTCCAAAGCGACCCCTCATTTTGGTGAAATTGGTAACAAACGAATTGACAGAAATTATTTCCAAGCTCACTCCGATTTCACTCCGAATTGGCCCGGTGTGGAATGCAACTTTGCTTCTGCTCTGGTACACCACCACCACCACCACTACCACCCCCGCCCCCCCAGGTTGCAAATTTCCTATGATGCGGTGCTGCAATTTCCCCCCATTTCCTTTTGGTGGTCCTTTCACTTTCAGGGCAACTTTCAGGGCAACTCATTTTTTTTGGAATGTGTGTATGTGCGTGTATGTGTCTATCTATCTATCTATCTATCTATCTATCTATCTATCTATCTTTCTATATATGTGTGTGTTGAAATTGCTAAAACGGAAGGGAAAATAAAAAAGGGAGATGAAGAAGACACAGAAATATTCACGAGGCAAATATTCACACAATCACGCAATTACGTGAAACAAGGAATAAGAACTTGCGCCCCTTTTCACCCCAGAAACGTACAAGGTCTTGATGTGTTCAGACCTCCACTGAGCATGCTCAAGGGTCCCAATATGAATCCTTGAATCCACATGGTATGCACCAGTGTGGTAATGCAATTTGCACTCACTCTGCTTTGTTTGAATCCGCATCACGTGACTTGCCTTAGATTCAATTCCCCCTCGATTAGGAAGGGCAACCAGGTGTGATAAAACATTCATGTTATGATGTGAATTCGCAGAGCTGAACCAGGAATCACCCCAGATTCCTCAGCCAGGACTAGATTAAGACTTGCTAAAGACCAAAATTAGACCCTTAAAACTGATCTCTCCTAACCTAAACTGTAATAATGATAATTATTATTATTATTATTATTATTATTATTATTATTATTATTATTATTATT
>NC_056523.1:191688684-191700849 GCF_019175285.1 Sceloporus undulatus
GGCTTGTATGTAAATAAGACCCTGAACAAAATGGGTGACATTGGGCATGCCACTCTAATTCAGGTTTAGAATATAGGCTTGACAATAGCTAGAGATGCAACATTTTTGGAAATTTTGAAATCATACAGAGGAGAAAAAAAAAGATTTTCCTGTTGTTGTTGTGAAAAAAAACACAAATTCTTAAAAAATGAGAAAGATGTGGTATTAGCATCTTTTATAGACTGAAATTCACTTTGTTACCTTTGGAAGAGAAAGTGTATTATATATAATTTTGACTGACAAAATTATCATGTTTCATAAAAGTACAGTTCATGCAAAACATAATTCCAAATTGAAATCCCTTATTTTTTATTTATTTATTTGTGTTACAAATCAATCCACATGGTCCTGAACTATAAGGAATCTCTTTGATTTTGCCAGTTTATTAAGAACAGACAAAAATCCCAATAAAACACAACATTACTAGTAACACTTGTTTTGAATAGTGTCCCAATGCTGTTCCGTTTTTAATTTAAGAAAATAAATGGGAGGGGAGTAACAAGTAACTTTGCCAACCATTTTAGGCTCCAGGAGAAAGGAAGAAAAACAAAGAAACACAAAGACCCACCAACTTACTTTTTAAGCACAGCAATTTCATTTTCCACAGCTGCTTCCTTGCCTCTCAGGGCTTTCTTGGGAATGCATTTGAGGGCTACAAGCCGTTGGGATCCATGCTCCTGAGCCAGAACCACCTCTGAAAAGGCTCCTCTGTCAGACAAAAGCAGCAAGTGGGTCAAAGAAAACCAGCAGATAAACCTGCGAACACCATAAACATAGCCTGCAGCATTTCACAATGAAAACCAGGACATATGTGGCCAAGGAGAAGCTGCAGCAATTTGCTTTTGCCGGCGCCTACTGGGAAGTGCAAATTTATGCCCCCTCCTCTCTTGTCCCCCTCCCACTGAGTGTATTGAGTATAAGCTACTTTTGCACTTTGAACTCAGTTTGCAGCAACTGAAGTAAGCTGAGGACAAAGGGAAAAGTGGGAGGAAGAGAATGTCACTGAAAAATGGGGTGACAAAGGATTACTCGGGACAGTTATAGGGATGCATAAGATACCTGCATTCAGTGGCTACTATAATTTCACAGAACATGTAAGGAGCCAGTTTGGGGTTCACTAAAAAGATCTCTCAAACATCTGCAATTCTACGATTCTGTATGTTCAAGTTCACTCATAGGTTAAGTGCTACAGAGTTTAACAGTGCTTACGTCCAGGGAAAGCAGGGAAGTTACTCTATAGAATCAGTATTTAGGGAGATCTTGCAGCACCTGTGAGACTCTTAACTGAGAAGAGAAACAGCAAAATGCAGGCCTATGGCTAACATCTTCATTTTTTCCCCGCTGTTTGTTTTTTTTCCTCCTGTTTGCCTGATGAAGAAGCCAGTGAAGCTTCAAAAGCTTGCAACATGTACACTGTGCATTTTGGTTGGCCAATAAAGGTATCACTGTTTGGTGAATTTTTGATTGGATTTGCTAAATGGCTAACAGGGCTACCCCTGGATGTTGTTTGAAAGAAAGAGGTTGGCAGCAGGTGCTTTCATAGACTTAAGTCTACTAAGGAAGTAGACATACTGAATATACTCATGTATAAGTCTAGAAATTTTAGTCAAAAAATGGACCAGAAAAACCTGAATTGACTTATTCATGGGTCAATGTAAGTGATATACTTTTACTCTTATTTATAATAAAGGAACTATTCCCTTGTGAAAGACAAGCACATATACTGCCCTGGAAGCACCAGCCTTTAAGGTGAGCAAAAACAGTCCTGCTGAAATTTTGCAAGCTCTTTGGCATTATTTTCCTTTACTTCATCCTTTAGATCCTTTCTTACATGCCCCTAAGTTTTACCCTTGACGTATCCATGGATCATATTAAAACCCATAATTTTGGCCCAAAATCTGCCCTTGTCTTTACATGAGGTCGACTTATAGTCGAGTATGTACAGTAAGTCTATGAAAGCTCACAATGCCAACGTCTTTCTTTTGGTTAGTCTCAAAGGTGCTACAAGAGCTCTCTACACACCTCCCAGATGTCTTGGACTACAACTCCCATCACCCCCTACCAAACCCACAACCTGAGAACCATGGCCCAGGTGAAATAGGTGCCTGTTCTCCAGTTCTGTAACACTCTGTCCCACTTATCTGCCAATGACCAGATCCAAAGAAGAGAGGAGAAAGCAATATTTGGCCACTTGGCTCAGCAAGAGTTAAGTCATTGCTTGCTCTGTCTCCAGTGCAATTCCCTGGGCTCCCAAGTCTATTATTGTCCCCTATGCGTCATGTCTGGGAACCTTCCTCAGCCAATGCAATTTGCAGTATGCAAATGAAGCCATCAGGCAGCAGAATTCCTAGGGTCTTTTCCTCTCTCTGCAGAAAGTGCCCAATGTTGGGGATCAAGTCCAGTTGCTGTTAGTGCAGCCAAAGAGACAGAGTGAGTGAGTGAGAGGGGCACAGAATCAGCACAGAAAAGCAGGCCAGGGCTGCCAGATTTAGGGTAGCATTGCCCTGGGACTGGAAATCAGAGGAGTGCATGGCATGAAGATCTCCAACATGTTCTCGTTGGGTCCCTTCAAGTTGTTTCCGACTTATGGCAAGCCTATCATGGGGTTTTCTTAGTGAGATTTGTTCAGAAGAGGTTCACCATTGCTTTCCTCTGAGGCTAAGAGAGTGTGACTCGCCCAGTCGGTTTCATGGTTGAATGGGGGGATCGAATCCTGGTCTCCAGAGTTGTACTCCAACACTCAAACCACTGTGCCACTCTCTCTCTCTTTCTCTCTCTCTCTGACGTGTTGCTCTTGTGTATCTTCAAGTTGTTTCCAACTTAGGGTGACTGTAAGGCAAAACTATCATGGGGTTTCTTGGCACGTTTGAGGCTGTACAGACCAGCCATTAAGGGGGCAGGGTCAGGGCATGGCATCCATATGATGCATGCCCTGATTCTGCCCCCAGGTGGTGTGGCGCCACATGCCATACCACACAGCGAGCAGCATCACAGCACTTCTCTGGCACTGTGTCCAGATGACGCAGTGCCAAAGGAGTGCTAAAAAGCCGCTGCTTTTTGCAGCTCCTTTTTGTGCTGCAGAAAGACAAGATTGGGGCCACAGTGTGCGGTAGCCGCAGTCTTGATCTGGCACTAAAAGGGACAGCTGCAGGCCACCCCTTAAGGGGTGGTCTGTACAGCCCCTTTCTTCAGAGTGGGGTTTGCTATTGCCTTCCCCTGAGGCTGAGAAAGTGTGATCTGCCCAAGGTCACCCAGTAGGTTTAACAGCCAAGTGAGGATTTGGATCCTGGTCTCCAGAGTCATAGTCCCAAACCACTACACCATGCTGGCTCTCTCTCTGACATATTGTTGTTGTTGTCTGCCTTCAAGTCATTTCTGATTTATGGTGACCCTAAAATGAACCTATCATGAGTTTTCTTTGCAAAATTTGTTCAAAGAAGGTTTGTCTTTACCTTCCTTTGAGGTTGAGAGTATGTAACATGCCAAAGGTTACCCAGTGGGTTTCATGGCTGAGCTGGAAATCGAACCCTGGTCTCCCATAGACCTGTTCCAAAACTCAAACCACTACGCCACACTGGCTCTCTCTCTGACACGTTAACATAATGTAAAGCAACACAAGTCACTTTTACCAGCCTGCTCACCTAGTGAAAAGGTCAATTGGCTTATAATGCCTGTCCTATCTAATAGTTGCCCCTGCCCACAATACTTAGGGGGCAGGGCGGGAAAGGGAAATCACAGTTTGGTCTCATGCTGGAAAGCCCTTCATGCTTAGCCATGTTGGTCTCTTGAAGCAAAAAGAAACAGGAGTCCTGTGGAACTCTCACAATATTTGTTAGTCTTTGAGATGCCACAGGATTCTCTGATGCTTTTGCTTAAGCCTTAAAGTGATATAATAGGGATGGGAAGGAAAAGGAAAGAGAGAAGATAGGGTAGAAGGAGAAAAGACTAGTTCCAGTTATTGAAAAAGACCATCAGCAGAAATATGGAAAGAACTGGAGGGAAAAGCATAGCTTGGAAAATCTACTTTTATGAACTACGGGATCCAGGATCCCCAATGGTCACTGGCTATGTTTACTGGGGATTCTGGTAGTTGTACTCCCCAAGTGCAGCTTTGCCATGTGCTAAGTATTAGCAAGCACCAGATGCAAACTGAGGGCAACAGGCAGGAGCCTCGTGGCAGACCAGTGCCATCCCACCCCACCCATCTCCTGCCAGGTCTTCCTTCACTCACGCGCCTAGCTTCTCTTTGATGTCGTAGACACTGGAAATGTCCTCCACCTTTTTCTTCCAGCCTTTCCCGAGCGGCATTGTGTAGACAGCTGTGAGCAGGGAGTGCAGAAAGAGCTGGAGACAGAGATGTTGGGTGGGAGGAGGAGAAGAAGAAAAATGTCACACATGCATGCACACACACACACACACACACAGATCAGTGAAAGGGGGTCAGCCCATTCCCACGGCTCCCTCAGCTGGAAACATCTTGGTTGTTTCTCTGGATCACAAGATACAGAGCAACCATCCAATGTAGGGCCAGACCAGGACATTTTGGTGGAAAATCTGAATATTTTCCTTCTCTTTCTTGTAAAAACAAAAACAAAACACACACACACACGCAATACACACACACACTGATTGGAAAACAAACCCAGCAAGAGTTTGTTCTCCTGCTCAAGCATTTTTTAAACGAATGAGACCGAAAAATTTCAAGATAATCTTTATGGTTTATGGGTCAGATTAATGGATGGGCAAAATGAGGCAGCTGCCTCTGGCACAAAAGGCTCAGGTATGGTGGTGAACCTTGGAGGAAAAATTCTTTTTCCAGTCCTGATAAATTTTCTTGCATGGAACAGGGGCACAGAGCACTTTATTCTTTACCTCGAGCAGCAAAATATCAGGGGATGGCCCTGTTCTGATCCAACAATCTCCTGCTCTGCTGCATTTAATGGTGCTACAAAATCCACCATCTGAGGCCTCACTTTCCATGACAGGAAGGCCACCAATGGTTCTCCAACAACGTTGGCTAGTTCTTTGCATCTTTCCATTAAATTAACAGAAAAAAAAGGCACTCAGTTAGGACACACTCTTTGGCATTCCCGGCACTTTCCCTCAGCAGTTGCTGCAGTCCGTGGAGACCTTTCTCATCATGCCAATGACAGCCAAGCTAAGGTTGGCCTTACAGCAAATATGTATATGGCAGACTAAATTTAAAAAAGAACAAGTCACTGATAAGAAAAGAAATGTTAGGCAAGATGTGAAGCAATAGTGCTTAACTGAACCTAATGCCAGGAGTCTGTTCAGGAACATGTAAATAGCAGTGTCTCCAACCATACACAGAGTGGATTTCATTCACTATGGACCATAATCCACCCCAATGTATCCAACAATCAAACTTCTCAGTCAAAAGATCTGGCTTCTTTGACTGCATTGATATCCTCTCTGGTGGCACCACTTGAAAACACCAAGACATTATTTATCCTGCAATCATGTGTTTTTTCTGGCCATCTCAGTGGCTCTGTGGCAACAATGGGGATCATGATGCCTTCCTGTGGTTGTTAGATTGGAAATCCTAGAAGTTCCAATCAGTATAGATAATGGTGAGAAGAGCTGGGAGTTATAGTTCAGCAACAACTAGAGGACTGCAAGATTCCAGCTTCTGCAACTAAAGAAATGGTGAGAACCTTTGGCCCACCAGAGGTTTTAAACTGTAACTCTCACAGTCCCATACCATTAGCCATGATGCTGGGGGAGTGCTAATTGGAGATATAGGCTAAAACCTCTGGATAGCCAAAGGTTCATCAACTGTAGCCTAGACAGAGGATGGTGAGCCAAAGCTGGCCTCTTGTAGGGATGACAACTGATCCACCAGTTCAATCCAGAAGTGGCAGACTCTTAGCAAACACAGTTAATTATGGGCCACCTTGAGTCCCTAAAGCTGCCTTAAATCATTGTATCAGGTAGATATAGGTATAAATAGAGTGGTGGTGGTGGTGCTGATAGGTTGCTTTGCAAAGATTGGGACCCCGGCCTTGGACCCCTCCCTGTCCTTCTCCAAGTGTTCACCCTGAAAGCCTGGCACTCTGCACATTATGAGCGACAAGATCTGAATAGTGCAGTATTATCAGCTTAAATGATACATAGGCCAGAGACACAAAAATCTCTTTTCTTAAACAAACAACAAAATCAGGTGACCATTCAGCTCATGTTGTTATCACTGTTGTAGTTTTTAAAATACATAAAATCTAAGAAAACCATAATCTGTGTCCTTAAAATACACTTCTCTTGGAGAAGTGGTGTTATAAAACCACATTGAATCCCACACTCTGTGCCTTTACACTTGCAAACTGAAATCATATGTCTGCTTTGCACCTCTCCTCAAAGATACTAAACAGTGGGCAATGTGTGTTATATCATATGCAGGGGAACTGATTCCCAAACTTTGTCTATAAAGGTACCTTAACAGAATTCCGCCTTTGGAAATTAATTCCTGATTATTTAAAAGGCTAGTCAGCAACCACATAATCACACAAACAAATAAACAAGAAGACAAGGTAGGTCTGAGCATCTTAGGCTGCATTTGTGCTGCAGGAATAATCCATTTTGACACCACTTTAACTGCCGTGGCTCAATGTTATGGAATTCTAGGATTTGTTGTTTGTTGTGGCATCAGAGCTCTCTGACAGAGAAGGCTAAACATCTCACAAAACTACAGATCCCAGAATTCCATAACATTGAGCCATGGCAGCTAAAGTGGTGTCAAACTGCATTATTTCTGCAGTGCAGGTGCAGCCTTAGAACCAGACCAACCCTTCTCTTCACACCTGTCCTTATGTACCACTGTGCTACATCCAACCAGTATGATCAACTTTTTTACTGGCCCCAGCTCCTGTGCTATAAGCTTCTACAGACATCAAGTGATAACATTCACCTTTACCCTTTCTGCAAACCTTGCTAATGTCAAAGGCACAGGAATAAGCCAGACTGATTTGCTGAGGAAGTAGTTTATAATCCAGGAAAATTCATGCTAAAATAAACATGTTACACTTTGCTGACATGTTGACGGGGAGTAAAACAGCTAACCATTCAGAAATTTCTATTTGCTTGCTTGTTTTTCTGGGCAGCAGATAGTCTGCACCTCAAATGCCAGACATGAGCTCTTCCCAGAGAGTGGGGGAAAGAACTATTACATAAATGCGGGACCTTTTATTCCTCTCCAACTCTAACAAATACCAAGGAATATGCATAAAAATAAGGAATTAATGTCATATGCACTCACAGCATCTACAATTGTTCTATATTATCTATGAGAAACAGCAAAAAGATAATCAACGATAAAGGAATGGCTGGCAGGCAGAGATTATGCATTAATGTCAAACTGATTTGCTGTTTATGCATAAGAGATGGTTGAGGAAAAAAAGAATATACTTATTAGGAAAGATGGCCTTCTTTTCTTAATTTGTAAAATATAAGGGCTGGCTCAGTCAAGATCAAATCTTGCAAAGTATTTTATACCCTAATCTAATACGACACGCTCTTACATAGTCCTCACTGGAAAGGATTGCCAGATGATCGCAAGAAACGTACTCAGCCTGGCCCAGTATATGGACAAATTTGCCAGTGCTTTATAACAGCAAAAAAAAAAAAATGTTTTCAAATAAAAGGAAAAGCAATATTCCATGCATTTGCATTATATTTTCTTGAGAAAATTTGCATGCAACATGTATGTACTTTGTGGGTTCTGAGAGACTTTCAGATTCCTGTCCAGCCATGAAAATCCACTCAGCATGTCACACTCTCTCAGCCTCAGAAGAAGGCAATGGCAAAACCTCCTCAAAATAAATTTCCGACAACCCTAAGATAGAGTCCCCACAAGTCAGAGCGGCTTGAAAACACATAACAACAACAGATACTGTGCTTAAGCACATGCCTTCAGTAAGCTCAATGCCTTTGCTACTAGATGGTGCCAATTTTCACATCTGAGGTAGAAGATTGTATGAAGAAAGATGCTTGGAAGTACAGTGAGCCCTTGGTATCCACTGGGGTTTGGTTCCAGGACCCGCCGGTGGATACCAAAATCCATGGATGTCGTAGTCCTATTAAATACAATGGCATAGTAGGTTCCTTAAATAAAACAGCAATATATATAGTGAACCTAGGGAACGATTTGTGACACCCTTAATTGAAACTAGCCCATGCCAGAGTCTACAAGAAGCGGGTTTTTTTACCTCCTAGCGGATTTGGACAAATACTGTATGTGACCTGGAGAGTAGATCTGTATGCCCTAGCAGCCAAAAAAATTAGGAAGAAATATATAACAAAAACAGCCATAAGTTGTAAATGTGATTATTATATTTAATAATTTTATACTAGCTACATATAATCTTATTTTTTTCTAAATGTTTAGTTTTATAAATATTAAATTCCTGTATAACCACTGATGTTGCAAATATGATATGTATGTATTTTGTTGTTTTTGTGATACTGTCTTATGCAAAGGCCATTGGCCAAAAGCAATAAAATTTGACTGACTGACTGACTGACCACCATCTGAAAAACAGGAGGGCCTTCAGGAATGCTACCCGAGAGATTGGGGGGGGGGGAGAGAGAGAGAGAGAAGTAATGCATAAAATATACAGGTTCTCTCTCGTCCCTTTTCTGTATTTAATTGTCTTTTCTTTTCTCCTTCCTTAAAAATCTATATTGACTGGCACCTCTGCTAGTAGACCCCAAGATACTAGGACCAGGATAAGACATTCTGCTATCTTAAGTGAAGGTCAAGATAGTGTCCCACCCACCAGACCTATCTACGTATTGAAGCTGCTGGGACTGGTGATGCAGGTCCAAAACACACTGCAGAAATAATCCAGTTTGAGACAGTTTTCATTGCCCTGGCTCAGTGCTAGGAAATCCTGGGAATTGTCATTTATTGTGGTACCAGAGCTCTCTGACAGAGAAGGATAAATATCTCAGAAAATCACAGTTCCCAGAAATCTCTAGCATTGAGCCAGGGCAGTTAAAACGGTCTCAAAATGGATCATTTCTGCAGTGCGTTTTGGAATTCAGTCCAATGAGACAATACCTCACACCTCACTTGAAGCACCAGTTGTATAGCATACACATCTCTGCCTGCAACAGACAGGAACAGGCAAGAAATTTAGGAGAAAGAGCCAGAAGGTTGCCACTGGTGTCACTACTGCCCTCGTTGTTGTTGTTGTTGATGATGTTCTGTGCCTTCAAGGCGTTTCCGATTTATGATGACCCTAAGGGGAACCTATAAAGGGGTTTTCTTGGGAAGATTTGTTCAAAGGAGGTTTACCATTACCCAGAAGGTTGCCACTGGTGTCACTACTGCCCTTTGTTGTTGTTGTGATGATGTTCTGTGCCTTCAAGGCGTTTCCGATTTATGATGACCTAAGGGGAACTATAAGGGGTTTTCTTGGGAAGATTTGTTCAAAGGAGGTTTACATTACCTCTGAGGCTGGAGAGAGTGTGACTTGCCCAAGGTCCCCCAGTGGGTTTCATGACCAAGTGGGATTCGAACTCTAGTCTCCAGACATAGCCCAACACTCAAACCACTATGCCACCCTGGCTCTACTGCCTTCCTTCAGTGTCTAGATCAAGAGAAGTAATAGTGCCACTGTATCTGCTCTGGTCAGGCCCCACTGGAATATTGTGTCCAGTTCTGGGTGCCACAATTAAAAAGACATTGAGAAACTGGAGCGTGTCCAAAGGAGGGCGACTAAAATGGTGAAAGGTCTGGAAACCATGAATCCTATGAGAAATGCCTTAGGGAGCTGGGTATGTTTAGCCTGGAGAAGAGAAGTTAAGAGGTGATATGATAGCCCTGTTTAAATATTTGAAGGGATGTCATGTTGAGGAGGGAGCAAGCTTGTTTTCTGCTGCTCCACAAGACTAGGACCCGGAGCAAATGGATGCAAACTGCAGGAAAGAGATTCCACCTCAGCATTAGGAGGAACTTCTGACAGTAAGGGCTGTTCGACAGGGAACAAATCCCCCGGAGTGTATGGGAGTCTCCCTCCTTGGAGTCTTCAAACGGAGGCTGGATGGCCATCTGTCGGGATGCTTCATTTGGATTTCCTGCATGCAGGGGTTGACTGGATGTCCCTTGCGGTCTCTTCCAACTCTATGATTCTAATTCTATGACCTTGAGGTGGCCATCTTACTTTGTTTAATGACAGGACCCAACTCTGTCTTTAAATAATTTTTGTGGGTTTTCGGGCTATGTGGCCTTGTCTAGAAGAGTTTTTATTCAGGAGCCAGCCTAGATGCGGGCGAAATGTCAGGATAAACTCTTCTAGAACATGTCCCACACAGCCCAAAAAACCCCCAAAAAAAAACACACTAGGATGCCAGCCATGAAAGCCTTCGACTTCACTCTAGCTTTAAAATTAAAGCACTGGGACCGTAGGTAGACAGTAGTGATGTAAATAAATAAGCTCCCCAATAGGATTTGAAAGCCTTCCAAAATGGCTTATTCACTCTCATCTTCATCATGAGTTTACTGTACTAGCAAAAGGACATGGTATACAAGAGTATACAGATACAACAATACAAATGGCACAGAATGATTTTACAATTACTGTAGTAACAAGAGTTGTTAACAATGCTATAAAAAAATAAATTCAAAACGTAGAAGGTTTCTAAGTTACCAATAGGAAAATAAAATTATTACTTATGAGTCTCTTGTTTATGTCAATTCAAAACACAGGTTGACTGCCATGAGAAGAAATACATGGGCAAGGCCAGCCTGGTAGCCTTTAGTGATCTGGAGGAACCAAATCCAAATAGTACTCTTCCATTCTTCTTCTACACCAAGGAGAAATTCCCAGGAGCTGCATCCACACTGCTGAATAATCTGGTTTGCACCACTTTAACTGCCCTGGCTCATGTATGGAATTCTAGCAGTTTGTTTGTGGCCCAGAGCTTGGGAATAGCACCCAATTTCCCTGCCACAGTGTTAAAAGCATGTTTATCTTACAGCCTTCCAAACTGTGAGGCTTGGTAAATAATCATCCCCCATATAAAAAACAAGCTTGGAAAGTTTACATTTCAGACCACAGTTCCCGACTCCCTCAGTCAATATACCAGCGGGAGCTGTAGTTCAAAATCTGGATTTGAGGAGATGTAGTTCAAAAAAAGCCTCACTAACTATCCCTAAGTGAAATTCCAGTCTTCAACTGACACTCTTGCCACACTAGTGCCGGGTGGATTGCCTCTAGTTTATTGTTGGACTGCATCACCCAGCAGCCCTAGCTACCCTAGGCAATAAAGATGACGTTGGGAGTTGCAGTCCATGTCCAATTCCCATGCTACACTTACAAGAGCAAAAAAACACAATCCAGGTTACAACCTGGCCAAGAGGAGCAGGTTAGATCCTCAAACTAAAGCAAGAGGAGAGGAGATCCACAAATGGATCAGCTGCCAGAAATTAATTATATATTATTTAATATTGGTAATAAAATATGAAGAAGGAAGGAAGATCAGACTGGAAGCTAAGGGATGAAGTAAAGGGGGTTCCACAATACACCGTTATGTTCCCCACCCCAGGACAAATAGCGCTTTAAAGACAGGGATATCCCAAAATATTATGCCACCTGATATACAGTAACTATTGCACCCTGTAACCCCCAAAGACGGTTAATGGGAAATTAAATCTTACTTTACCTTGTCAATAGACAATCTCTTCTACCATACCTGAGGGAACAGCACATTAGGGTACACGGACATCAACGAATGTCAATTTGAAGTCAAAGGCTTTCCTGCCAGCATCCATGTTTTTTGTGGGTGTTTTGGGCTATGTGGCCCTGTTCTAGAAGAGTTTATTCCTAACGCTCACCAGCATCTATGGCTGGCATCTTCAGGGCATGCCAGGATGTCAGTTCTTCCAGGTTTTAATTCAAGGTGCTGAACACTACACCATGACTAAAAGGACATACCAGGATGCTGGATGCACAGTGGGCCCTACCATTGGCTGGGCTTAAGGGTGCAGGACCCCAATGAAAGTAGGGAAATCTCAAAACAAACAAATAAACCACTTTTAAAAAAAAACTGAGAGAACACAATCTCCAGCAATCTATAGGTTCTCCAGCACAACCTGTGGTCACATCCAAG
>NC_056523.1:191703039-191741997 GCF_019175285.1 Sceloporus undulatus
ATCCAGCAAAGGGTGACCACAGAATCACACTGGAGGACCTACAAATGCCTAGATAAATGTTTTTTCAAGGAATCCCTAGGTCCTCCAGCATGACTCTCTGGTCAACTTGTCTTCAGGTAGATATGCACTCAAGGACCTAGAGATTCCTAGAGAGAACATATTAATTGAATCCACAAATAATCAAAGTGTCAAAGGCAAAGCTGCAAATGTGGAGGGCTGGCTGTATTAAGGAACAGAGATCTCTACCTTGGAGAGCTTCTTTGAAGCTTGGCATGGATTCGCCTTCCCACTGACATGGGAGTTGGCAACCACCATTGTATAACAAGTCATATGGCACATAGACCTTCTGCCTCCTAAGATCTCCTGTTGTCCTCACTCTGGCTAATGGTGAGGCACAATTTAGATCAGGAAACTGTCAAAAGGGGAAAGCATTCAATCTTCCTTTTCCAGCGCTGTTTCCACATTCCAATTTAGGCACCCCTACCCCATGAGTGCTTTTGACTTCTTATTTTTTTAAGGAGCAGGAGATCCAGCCTTCTTTTGCCATCTCATCATGTTTGATCCTTAGCGACTGGGGTCACCAAACAACATCCCTAGTTACTTTTCTCTCCAAGAATAACAAAAATGTGTTTGACCCAGGAGAGGGGATTTCTGCTTGCTTATCTCCAGGACACAGTCTAAGCTTGTAGAAGGATCCTGTAGCACCTTTAAGACTAACTGAAAGAAGAGGTTGGCAACATGAGCTTTCGTAGACTAAAGTCTACTTCCTCAGATGCATCTGAGGAAGCAGACTTTAGTCTACAAAAGCTCATGCTGCCAACTTCTTTCTTTCAGTTAGTCTCAAAGATGCTACAAGATCTCTCTACATACTGATTCTACAGTCTAACATGGGTATATCATTGAATTATAGTCTAGGTTTGTCACAGACCAGGCAGAAAATGGCATGTGGGGATACGCAACTTCCCTTGCCCATGGCCTCTGTACTGCAGAAACTCTCCTCCACAACCGCAGCCACCCAACACAAAAGTAACAACATGCACATCATGTGCTTCATTATGAAATGCCTTTTACATCTATTGAATGTGAATGGGTGCACTGAGGTTACGTGTTCATTAACTAGGTATATTTGTCACCAGTAGCATGTTAGACAGGAAAAGTTATTTTACATTTCTATAACGATCACTTCACATGTGCAAGGTGAAGTAGGCCTGGAACGGGAGCAGGTAACAGCACCCAGACAGGGACGAGTTTCACCAGCTTGTGTGCCTTCAAATCATTTCTGACTTATGGTGACCCTAAGGCAAACCTATCATGGGGTTTTCTTGGCAAGATTTGTTCAGAGGAGGTTTGCCATTGCCTTCTCCTGAGAGAGTACAACTTGCCCAGTGTCACCCCAGTGGGTTTCATGGCGAGTGGGGAAACAAACTCTGATCTCCAGAGTCGTAGTACAAACAACCAAACCAATACACCATGCTGCTTCAGTTTCATCAACACTCCAAACTTAAACCAGAAGCAATTTGATGTGACTTCTCATTTCCTTTTTGGACAACTTCTTTGCTTTTGGGGTGGGGAGAAGAGCAAAAGCAGCACACTGTGCAGCTGTGTTAAACAGTGGGAATGGGGCAAAATCACCCTTTAAAAAACTGGTGGATTGGCTTGGAGGATATCTTGAGAAGCTGAAAGTTTTACAGGGCCCATACACCAAATTTTCCCAAAGTAGGCTAGAAGGAGATGAATTCTTTGCCTGAGATAGTCATATGTTTGACTGGTAAATGTCATCTGAATATGTTGTGATAGGTGCAGTAAATCTAATAGCATTTAATGAAGGAATAAGGCTGGTCCTGCTGTTAGGCAGCAAAAGGCAACACACTAAGGTAGCAGATTCTGGATGTCAGGGAAGGGCAGGGAAGGCCATTGTTTAATTGCTTATTATTGTATTTTTACTGCTAAAGATCAAATGAGTTGCTTGAGGGATTTTCAACTCTGTGTGCCAAAATAACTTGGCTGGCTTTGAATACTACACACCTTGACATGGGCAGATTGTGTCACTAACTAATCCACCTCTAGAAGTAAGATGTTTTGGGCTATCCTTGTAAAGAGCCAGAGGTCTTTGGGCAGAAAACAGACTTCTTCTGTTCTTGCTGTTGTTGTTCTGTGCCTTCAAGTCATTTCTTTTATGATGACTCTAAGTCAAATCTACCATGGGTGTGTGGGTGCGCATCTACACTGTAGAAATAATGCAGTTTGACACCACTTAATGTTCTGTCACTCTATCATATGAATCCTTGGATTGGTATTTTTACACGGGATTTAACCTTCACTCCCAAAGAGTGGTGGTGCCTCAAAGCCTAGGATTATGCAGGATTATGCCATTGCAGTTGAAGTGGTGTTAAACTAAATTATTTCTACTGTGTAGATGCACCCCAGGATTTTCTTGGTAGAATTTGTTTGGAAGGGGTTTGCACATGCCTTCCTTCCTCTGGAGGCTAAGAGAATGTAACTTTTGCAAGGTAACCTCTTGGGCTTCCATGGCCAAGTGGGGGTTCAAATGTCCTAGTCCAGCAACAAACCACTACACCACACTGGTTCTCTCACTTCTTCAGCAGCTAGAACCAAAAGTGGGGAGTAGAGAAAAGTGACCTTCATAACAAGCCAACTTGTTGACAGATCCCGAGAACACATGGCCTACCAGCAATTTGCAAAGCATCCCTCCAGCAAAGCTAATGCCTGATCAAGACATCGAGGAGGGTGTGCATTAACAAACTGCTCTTATTTATCTGTCATACTTGCTTCTTTCTTCAGGGAATTCAGGGTATCATAGCTGGGGTCGTACCCCAGTTTGTCCCCATAATATGCTTCTGAGGAAGTCATTTGTACAAAGCCACTCAGCGAGATTAATGGCAATTTACCCTTCCATAAAGGGCCTAAATATCCTAAAGCCACTAGATACTGTCTGATCTTGAAAGCTTAGCAGGGTCAGTCATGGATAATACTTGGATGGGAGATCACCAACAAATACAGTACCAGGTGCCGTAGGCTGTATTTTGAAGGAAGGAACTGGAAAAGCCACTTTGAGTATTCCTTGCCTAAGAAAACCTTAATAAATTAATAAAGTTGCCTTAAATCGACAGGAGACATGAAGGCACTGGAAGTTTTGCTTAGGCTTCTGGCTTCACTCACTATTCCACCCATCTACCTTACTTCTGTGCATTGCCCTGTCAAATCTGGTTTTTGTTTTTGAACACCCACATAAACACCAGTCCAAACTACAGGGTTAGTATAATTTGACCACCCATCCCAGCCTGGCGAGACAAGTAAGGCACTTGCCTCACCCAGAAAAATGTGGCTGTCACAAAAAGACATAAAATATTGAGTGATTATTATTGATTGTTATTTATTATTACTGCCAGGGATGAGAAAAGGTGATTATGGATTTTCCCCTTCCCCTGCGAAAAAATAATTTTGGATTACACTTTGACTTTTGGAGTGAGTGCATCTCTTGTTGCTTCATCTCAGGCAGCAGAATGGTTTGGGGCAAGTCTCCTGACACCCCCATTGATCATACTATATTGATCATACTAGCATTCTTTATAAACCAAAGGTGGGTAACTTGAGATCCTCCAGACATTGTGGGCCTACAGACTCCATCATCCATTGCTGCTGGCTATGCCAATAAGGGCTGATGGGAGTTATAATACAGGAACAAGTGAAGGACCACACATTCCCCATCTCTATTACTATCCTTGCAACTCAATTACCTGCTAGGTAAGTAGCGCTCAAAAGCTGAACATGTATGGCTTTGTGTATCAGGACCTGTGTGTCCTATACCTACATGCCAGATATGGGAAGAGGATGTATTCAATTGCTTTTACATCTTTTAAATGAATGGGGATGTTATATGTAGGGGTGAACTGTAATTTTTTTCCTCCTCACCATGGGGCAGATGCTGCCCAAATACTTGAAAACTGTGCAAATGCATACTCTGTGAGGAATGCATAACATCGTATGTCATATTTTAATGCCACCATATCTTTGTGTGGTGTTTTTGAAATGCTGTTTTGTTCAGAGAGTGTAGAAGGGGGAGCTGCATGTGAAAATAATAACACAGCAGCAGTATCTGAGGAATGCAGATGTGTTGTTGCACCCTGCCAAAAGATGACTGTACATACAGGTGTCAACTTATATCTTTTTATAAGTGTGCATGGATGGATGCGTGAAAGACCAGGGATGCATGTCCCTTCCTACCTCTTATTAACTGTGTGCATTGTATGATTCTCTGTGTGTAATCATGTGTGTTGCATGGTACTTGACTCTGGTGCAAAAGCTGGAAAAAAGTGGAAGCATATGTACATGTGCATGTAGCACCTTGTCTCATGGAAAGAGAACCTGATGTTGTAGAGACAAATAAGAAGGTAGGAGTGTGATATAAATAGGTATGAATGGGGAAGGTAGAAGACAGGAAAGGAGGTGCGCTTGTCTCGCCAGGGAGATGGATGGATGGAAATGGAAAGAAGCATGAGAGCTGGGGCAGATATAAAATAATGGGGCATTAGCTGAAGGAGAGAAGCATTTCTGCAGATGAGGCACATGAACATGGAACAGGGGCATGTGGGAATGGATGCAGTCAAGAAAATGGCTGGACAAAGTGATGGATGGAGAGAACAGATTCAAGGTAATGGAGCAGGGGCAAACAGAAGAATATGTAGATGGATAGATGGATGGATGGATGGATGAGACAAGTGAACAGACCGAAGAAGCGAGGACAGGAATAGCAGACCATGAGCTACGCAAGCCAAAAACAAGGAAGCCTCGTGCATGCATTCAGCAACAACAAAAACTGATTAATTAAACATTACAGATTCACACATGCACACATTGCGCTCTTCAGCATGTAATGCATCCACCTGTTTGGATACACAGCGAGGAGGAATGGCTCTGAGCACTCTACCGCACGCACAGCAGAGTCAAAACAGACCCAGGGAGATACACATGGTGTTGTCTGCAGCAAATGAGATGCCCGCTGTTTGCCCGTCAACCACCAAGCCTCCAGGCAGCCTAGATCCATGGAAAGTTTATTCACAGTGCCTTCTAAGGCATTTCACTTGAAAACCCTGAGTCCCATTGAACTCTGCCAGATTCATGTTTCCGTAAAGGGCCACAATACCCTAAAAAGGCACCGGATCTCATCTGATCTTGGAAGCTAAGCATGATCAGATGTGGTTGGTACTTGGATGGGAGACTGCCAATGAACAACAACAAAGGGTCTAAATACCTTAAAAAGGTACCACATCTCCTCTGATCTTGGAAGCTAAGCAGGGTCAGCCATGGTTAGAACTTGGATGGGAGACTGCTAATGAACAATAGCAAAGGATCTAAATACCCTAAAAATGCACCTGACCTATTCTGATCTTGGAAACTAAGCAAGATCAGCCATAGCTGATACTTGGTTGGGAGATTGCCAATGAAGAACAACAAAAGGTCTCAATACCCTAAAAAGGTACCACATCTCCTCTGATCTTGGAAGCTTAGCAGGGTCAGCCATGGTTAGAACTTGGATGGGAGACTGCCAACGAATACCAAGATATAGCCTATATCTTGGAGGAAGGAGCTGGAAAAGCCGCCTCTCATGAGTATCCCTTGCCGAAGAAAACCCTAGAAAATCCATGGGGTCACCATAAATTGTTAGGAGACATGGAAGACACTGGAAGTCTGCTTAAGCAGCCTCAGTCCCTGGTCCACACATCCACACCCCTAATTCTCTCCCTTGCCCTGCCCTTGCCAACCTGGGTTGTTGCTGTGGTTGTTATTGTTTTCCACACCCACATAAACACCAGCCCAAACTACAGAGTCAATATGATCTGACCACTCCATCCATCCATCCATCCATCCATCCATCCAAAGGCAGATGGCTGAGCCCTTTTATTAAAACCCTGCCTCTCACATGAATCCACCACCCTCAGGGTTGGTCCTCCTTTGCCACGACAAGTCCTCCAGGGACAAGCTGGTGCCCATTCCAAAAAGGTCCTCCACAGGCTGAGCCTGGCTCAGCAGCAGGCATCCCCATTCATCTGGAGTGTTGTCACTTGCTGCTCATCAGGTCCCACATTGCAGTGCCTTGCTCTCCTTGGCAGCCATGCTCATGGGCTGCCCACCCCACTCCCCTGGCATCTTTTGGGTGCTCCTTCCTTCCCCAGGGGTCCTCTTTACCTGGCTATAAGTTGCACTCTTCCCTCCGATCCTCCACCACCAACACCACCAGCAGCCTGGGCACTTCCACTGCAATCCTGGTTGGTTTACATTCCAGGGGCGTCCGCACCCTGCGCGGTGCCCACTCTGCTGGTGCGTGCCAGTCAAGGGCTGCGTGTGCAAGGAGGCGCGCACGCCTGGGCTGCGTGTGCATGAGTGTATGTCTGTGTGCATGCACATTTCCATGCAATCCCATCCTTGCAATCCCCTACCCCCTCCCTTCCTCCTTTAGGTGCATCTGTACTGGAGACATAATCCGTGTTGACCCCTGTGCAGATGCAGCCTTTCTTTGCCCCCCTACCTGCTGCAGCCAGTCTTAGCCCATGCTCCAAGCAACTCCCTCCTTGCCAGGCATCCCCCATCAGCCTCCTTTCTCCTTCTTCCTTGCTGGCTCCCCCCCCCCTCCCTCCCCCTCCTCTGCCCCCCTTTTTAAAGCTTCTCTCCGGCCCTGCCTTGTAAGGCAATAAATACCAGGCAGACTGGGTTTCTCTCTCTCTCTCTCTCTCTGGAAAGGCTGGGAATCCACCAAGGATGGGCACCAAAGTGGCTGACCCAAACTGATGCTGCCTGGGCACAATGTAAAGATGTGAGCCCCTTGTTAGTCTGTAGAAATCAGTCTGTAGAGAGATCTTGTAGGCTCCCTGAAAGAAAGAAGTTGGCACGGCAGCATAAGCTTTAGTAGACTTATGCACGCATCTGAGGAAGTAGACTGAAGTCTAGGAAAGTTCATGCCACCAACTTCTTTTCCTTTCTTTCTTTCTTTCTTTCTTTCTCTCTTTCTTTCTTTCTTTCTAAAATGTAGCCATGTTAGTCTGTAGAATCAGTCTGTAAAGAGATCTTGTAGGCTCACTGAAAAAAGTTGGCAGCATAAGCTTTTGTATACCTACATGTCTGCATCTGAGGAAGTAGACTGAAGTCTACAAAAGCTCACACTGCCAACTTCTTTCTTTCAAAGTGTTAGTTTGTAGAATCAGTATGCAGAGAGATCTTGTAGCCCCTTGGAGACTGACTGAAAGAAAGGAGTTGGCAGTATAAGCTTTCCCACTACTAGACTTAAGTCTACATCTGAGGAAATGGACTGAAGTATAGGAAAGCTCATGTTGCCAACTTCTTTCTTTCAAAGATATAGCTGTGTTAGTCTGTAGAATCAGTATGTAGAGAGATCTTGTAGCACCTTTGAGACTTTGAGACATAGGTTGCTGTGTGATAAAGTCCTTAGTCTCAACGGTGCTACAAGATCTCTCTACATACTGATTCTTTCTTTCAGTTAATCTCAAAGGCACTACCAGGTCTCTCAACATGCCTGGGCAAAAGGGAGTTCCATGAGAGAGGGATGTGGTGGAGCTTCCATAACAACATAAAGAAAATGGAACCTCCACCTCCAGTGGCATTGTATCAGTAGCATGCAGGGTGACCAGACATCCTCCTTTTCCAGCATACATTTCAGCCTTCTGTCCAGGAGGAATTCCAAAAGGTCCTCCATTTGGAGCATGGCTAAGAAGCATGCATTTATGTGTGACTTGCCCAAGGGCACCCAGTGATTTCTTATGGCAGAGCTGAGATTCAAATCCTGGTCTCCAGAGTCATAGTCCAATGCTCAAACAACTACACCATGCTGACTCACTTTCAAGCATTTGGGATGATGATCCAAACTTTATCATGGCCAAAAAGAAAGATGACACGATGGATAACAGAGGAAATGCTTCAAGAAGTAAAAGAAAAAGGAGATAGAAACAAAATCAGAGCCATGAATGCAACAGTCCAATGATTACTATAATAATCAATGCAGAGAAATAGAAGACAACAACAAAAAAGGAAAAATGAAAGACCTCTTCCTCAAGATCCAGGAACTTAAAGGAAAGTTCAAACCAAGGGTCGGGATGTTCTATAATCAGAAGTGGAACATACTACAAGATCAAGAAGAAATAATAACATGATTGAAGCAATACACAAAACAGCTATATACAGTAAAAGAGAAAAAATATGTTCAACACATGGAAGGAAGAACACATGGTACAGTGGACCCTTGTTATCTGCTGGGGTTTGGTTCCAGGAACCCCAGTGAATAACGAAATCTGTGCATGCTCAAGTCCCATTACATACAATGGCATAGCAAAATGGTGTCCCTTATATAAAATGGAAAAATCAAGGTTTGATACTTGAAATTTATTCTTTTTTTGAATATTTTCAAGCTGTGGATGCTTGAATCCGTGTATAAAAAAATCCATGGATAAGGCGGGCCAACTGTATAAAGATGAAACCCAAATCCTAGAGAGTGAGGTGGAAGCTGCAATAAGAGACATTACAAAGAATATATCACCTGCAACAAATTCCAATAGAATTGCTACAATCCACACAGACAGAATCAACTTTGATAATAAATAAAATATGCCAACAAATATGGAAAACAAAATGGTTGCCAGCAGAATGGAAATGATCAATATACATCCTAATCCACACCAAAAAAAAGAGGGACAAAAAAACTACAGCAACGTTAGGACTATAGCATTAATATCCCATGCAAGCAAAATTATGCTCAAAATCCTGCAGTATGAGCTCCAGTCATATATGGATTTCTGAGAGAAATCCCAGAACTGCAAGTGAGGTTCAGGAAAAGAAGAGGCACTAGAGATCACATTGCAAATATACTTGCATGCAGATAATATCATAGGAAGGGCAGGTTTAGACTTAGAAGGAGGAGGAGTGAAGATAGGTGGAAGGAACATCAACCATCTAAGATATGCAGATGACACCATACTACTAGCAGAAAACACAGACTTGGAACAATTACTAAGGAAGGTTAAAGAAGATAGTGCAAAGGCAGGCTTACCGATGAACATAAAAAAACAAAAATAATTACCATGGAGGATCTACATAAATTCATCCTTAGGGTTATTCACATTGCGAAAATAATCCAGGATGAATCCGAGCTGAATCTCTCTGTTGTTCACACGCATCTCGAATGCACCCAGTTAAGTTGGGGGGGGGGTGCCAAACCACTACACCATGCTAGCTCTCTCATACATACATAAAACTTGCTTTTCAGTCATTTCCACACAGCACAGTTATAGCACTATGACATCTCTTTAAATGCTATGGCTACATCCTAAGCAATCCTGGGTTTGATAGTTTTGACAGAGGCATTAGAGAAAGAGCTTTGGGGCTGAAGATTCTAAAGGCCCCCTTCCTGAAATTCCCAATCCCAGGCCTCTATGGGGCACTGTCATGGACGTTAAAGGGGAATCATAGCACTATAGTGCTAGACAAGGTATAAGGTTCTGGAAATTGTCTATATGGCCAATTAAAAAACATTTTAAGGCTGGTAATGAACTAAACAAATTTAAGGCTGGACTCCTATGTTCAGTTAACTGGAAACAGCCCCACTGAACTCAGTAGAACTTACTTTTGAGCAGAAATGTAGGTTTGTATGTGTGACATAGTGGTTATGACTCAGGATACAATTCCCAGCTCAGCCATGAAAACCTACTGGGTGACTTTGGGCAAGTTACATGCTCTCAGCCTCAAAGGAAGGCAATTGCAAACCTCCTCTGAAGAATCTTGCCAAGAAAACCCCAAGATAGGACTGGATGGCCCTTGTGGTCTCTTCCAACTCTATGATTCTATGATTCCATAATTCCAACTCTATGATTCTATGATTCCATAACTTGAAGGCACATAAATAAGAGGATGTCTGTCCATAGCCATGAAGAGAGACAAGATGTTTTACAGCTTGTGGACACTAGATGGTACGCTTGCATCAGACAGCCAGGGAACATGAGACTAACTGGCGCACGAGGCTACACAGGCAGCAGACTACATAAATATAGGGATGACGCTGAGATGACTTGCATGTATGAATGGACCACCGACATCAGGATGTTTGTGTTGCTTCCAGTGCCATGCTTCTTTGCTGAGTCTCTTCACACATACTGTGTCTGGCCAGCAAGTGGACATTAATCAAATGTGGAGTCCAAGAGATAAATACAAACCAGGGCCGTTTGTATATTCGGCAGATCTGGGAAGAGCTTTTCTGTTTTGTTTAAAGCCGATGGTGTCACTTCTAGAAAGGACTGCATATCTGAATATTGCTCCTCCCTCTCTATAAACGTTTCTGTAAGGAAATAAATCATAAAATAGAATGGAAATGTTCCTGCGTTTACAAAGCTGACACATAAAGGTTCAGCTTAACCTCCTTCTCTGGTGTGCTTGTTTTCTATGTATAGTGGCATCTTGTTGGCAAGGGTGATAGGAAACAATTCAAATAAATCCCATCCAATTCACGGCATGAATTGTTAGAGTCGAAGAAAAGCTTTTTCAGCAAAGAATTTTGGCAATGAAAGTTGGCCCCATAGACCACTGTCTGGGATTTGAGGCATATCAGCCCTGTGCCAGAAGGAACGCATAGCTCTGGGCTTTTGAGTTGCTTCCAACACAGTTGGAACTGGGGGCAAATTGACTGTGTCTCTGTAAACCCACTGGGTGACCTTGGGCAAGTCACATAATAATAATAATAATAATAATAATAATAATAATAATAATAATAATAGTAATAATAGTAATAATAATAATAATAAGATTTATTTGTATACCACTTTTCTAAAATGAATTAATCAAAGCGGTTTACAGCAATTCGCAAACAATAACATAATACAGCATATCTCAAAAACATCATAACATCAGAACATCAATGGCAATACATCTCAATACAAAGGCAACAATATAATTCACAGTGCATATCACAAAACAGCCAATGTTACATAACAACAATAACAATATCCAAACAGCAATTAGCCCTCCAACCCTCAGAGTTACCACAAAAACAAAAGACTCCAGATTGCCCAGATGGTATCAGGGCACAAGCCACAGTTCTTCCGGCCGCGCTAGCAGCAGCGGCAGTGGGGACGCCCCAAACAGGCGCAGGCAAGTCCTCTGGCCTCTCTCCCCGGTGGTGTGGGGGGTGTGGAGGCGTCCTCCGTCGGGGCCGGTGAGCTGGGATTTTATAGAGGCCACTGCCACCAGCCTCCTCCCAGTGGAGGGAAATGCCCCAAACAGGCGCAGGCAAAGTCCTCTGGCCTCTCTCCCCGATGGTGTGGGGGGTGTGGAGGCGTCCTCCGTCGGGGCCGGTGAGCCGGGATTTTATAGAGGCCACTGCCACATGCTCTCAGCCTCAGAGGATGGCAATGACAAACTCCCTTGCTAAGAAAACCCCATGATAGGTTTGCCTTAAAGGTAAAGGTAAAGGTAGTTCCTTGACATTAATGTCTAGTTGTAACCGACTGTAGGGGGCGGTGCTCATCTCCGTTTCTAAGCCGAAGAGCCAGCATTGTCCAAGGACTGCTCTGGTGGTCATATGACTGCACCAAACGCTATTACCTTCCCACCAGAGTGGTACCTATTATCTACTTGCATTTGCATGCTTTCAAACTGCTAGCTTGGCAGAAGCTGGGACTAATAACAAGAGCTCAGCCCATCATGCAGCAATCAGGCCTCAAAGTGCCAACCTTCCAATCTTCAGATAGTCAGAATTGGCATCTTAACCACTAAATCAACACATCTCTTTAGCTTTGCCTTGCAGTCATCATAAGTTGGAAATGACTTGAAGGCACACAACAACAATAACAGATTGCTATGTAGTATGTGTATGTGAGAGAGTGAGAGCTAAAGTGGTTTCAGCATTGGACAATGATTCTGGGAAATGAGGATTCAGACACCTGTTTGGCCATGGAAATCCATGAGTGACCCCAGGCAAATGACATTCTCTCAGCCTAAGAGAAAATCAATGGGAAACCCTTTCTAAATAAATCTTGCCAAGAAAACTCTGTGATAGCTTCGCTTTGTTGTTGTGTGCCTTCAGGTTATTTCTGACTTTGGTGATGCTAAGGGAAATCTATCATGGGGTTTTCTTAGCAAAACTTGTTCAGAGGGGGGTTGCCATTGCCTTCCTCTTAAACTGAGAGAGTATGACTTGCCCAAGGTCACCTAGTGGGTTTCCATGGCTGAGTGAGAATTTGAACCCTGGTTCAAATCCAGAATCAAAGTCCAACCACTATGGGCTCAAACCACTACACCACACTCACTCAGAGGTTCACCTTACAGTGAACATCTAAAATCATATGAAAGCACAACAGCAACCACAGTGTGTGTGTGTGTGTGCATGCTCAGGCATGCAAGTATGGAAACACACATGTTCCACAGAGGAGACTGGAAACTGCAGAAGGAGCATATAGCAAGAAGCTATGGGTGAACTGCACTGCACCAAATCAAAGACAGTCAACTTTTTGAGGGGTAAAACAGGACAGAGGAAAAATTAACACCCCTTTGGACCATAATCCTAATTTGATTTCAGTCCTCTACAAATGCTTGTAAAATGAACAAATAAAAAGACAGGGGATCTGGTCATGGCTCTCCAGCATCTTGGGTAGAAGAATGCATCATGACTCTGGTGCACATGTGTAAAAAAAACAGGCACAAAAACATTGAATAGGGCCAGACCTACCATTCAGCAAAGGGAGGAAATTAGAGCTGAGAAGTAACATGTTGTTATTATTATTATTATTATTATTATTAACCTTTATTTATAAAGTGCTGTAAATTTAGAAATAAAAGACAAATAACAATGTAATACCTCACTTTGGGAGGTAACAAGGGGAAACCATATTTATTTGGATAATAATGCAATATGGACTAACATCATTAGTGCCTTGGTGTAAAGTGTAGCATTTACATGTTCCTGTGAAATTTATTTCAGAGATTTAGGTTCATTTTAGTATTTTAAAATGTTTTTAAAAAAAAAAAAAACAGTTCAGAAGTAACATGTTAGTACAGTGGGCCCTTGATATCCGCTGGGGTTTGGTTCCAGGATACCAAAATATATGGATGCTCAAATCCCATTAAATACAATGACATAATAAAATGATGACCCTTATATAAAAATTAAGGTTTGCTTTTTGGAGATGTGTGTGTGTGTGTGTGTGTGTGTGAGAGAGAGAGAGAGTTGTATATGTGTTTGTGTTGTTGTTGTTGTGTGCCTTCAAGTCATTATGGCACACTAAGGCGGACCTATAGGGTTCTATAGGGTTTACTATAGGGGGGTTTTTTGGCAAGATTTGTTCAGAGGAGGTTTGCCATTGCCTTCCCCTGAGGCTGAGAGCATGTGACTCAGCCAAGGTCACCCAATGGGTTACATGGCCAAGCTGTGAATTGAATCCTGGTCTCCAGAGTCATAGTCCAATGCACAAACCACTATACCACACTGACTCTCTCTCTCTCTCTCTCTCTCTCTCTCTCATCTTCTCTAACACACACACACTCCCAATCAGAAGATGGTTGAATCTATGGATAAAGAATCAGTGGATATATGGAGGCCTGATTGTGCTGTTTTTCTCATGAACAACAAATAATGTTTTCAAAAAAGCAATGCTAACATGCTAGATCTTACAATAACATTTCCAAGTTCAGTTGATGTGACAGATACCAGCAGTGGGGAGGGGTCATTGGTGGCGGTTCTTGAACAATTACTGATGTCCCTTGGCACTTTCTTCTGCTGGAGGATAGAGCTGCCTGTGCCACATCATCTTTCCCCACTAAGCTAGTCTACTGCCCACAGGCGCAGTGAAAGGCACACTCCTATCGCTAATGTTGAAGTAAGCATCAACTGCCATTCCTGTTGGCTTGTGTTTACGGAACTAGCAGTGTGTGGAAGGGTGTGTCTTATCAATTGTCTCATGCAACAACATGCCTTGTAGCCATTGAGTCCTGTCCCTGGCGTTTCACGCACACTGGAGGTGGTGAGGTTCATAAAAAACCGCTGGATCAAGCCATGAGGATATGTCAAACATCTTTCCAAACGTCCCTCCAGCATGTTAAAGAAATATACGTCTATAAGTGTAGACAGAAAAATGGAAATCATAAGACGTAGAAGCCAATGAAAAAAAGAAAAAGTCAGCTCTGTGTGCAATGTGAAGTTGAAGGCTTTCACAGCTGGCATCCATAGTTTTCTGTGGGTTCTGTGAAGATGCCAGCCACAGTTGCAGGCGAAATGCCAGGAATAAATTCTTTCACACACCGCCCGAAAAACCCACAGAAAACTCTTATGTGCATTATTGAAGAAGCTTTGAAGTGATCTCGCAAGGCTTCAAAAATATCTGTTGTCTAGGCTTACCTACTAACAGATTGTTAAATTTGAATAAAAAAAACTGCTGAACTATGTTCACTTGCTCTTCTTTTTTGTAGTACAGGAACCCGTCCCTGTTTTTTCCATGTTATTTCTGCCTTCTGTCCAGGTTAACAGATGCATCTTGTTGACTGAGGTATGCCTGTATTCTTGGCCAATAGTAAACCTATCATCTATGAATCTGCTACTTTTCTTTAAATGTAGAACACCATTTAGAACAGTGGTTTCCACCGCATTTTGTGGCAGCAAGTCCCATTATGAGTTTTCATTTATTCATTCATTCTTTCAAAAGACTTATACACCTGTATCATCACCCTTCAGTAATCCTTCCTAGACAATTTACAAAAATAAGGAGGAAGACAAGGATCCAATAAGTTTAAACTTTTAACTTTTGAATGTTTTAATTGCTTTTTAAATAAATTGTATATTTCTACTTTTTACTGAAGTAGATATATATTGTCTTTAAATATCTAGCCAGGACTTTTAGCATATGTATATTGGTTCTGAACCCAAAGAATTCCAGAGACAGGTTCATGGGGTTTCCTTGCCAAATTTCTTCAGAGAGGGTTTGCCATTGCCATCCTCTGAGGCTGAGAGAGTGTGATTTGCTCAAGGTCACCAAGTGAGTTTAGATGGCCAAGCCAGGCACTGAACTCTGGTCTCCAGGGTCGCAGTCCAGCACTCGTTGGTGGGAAATAAATGAACAGAAGAAGGAGAAGGAAGATGAAGCGCCTTTACTTGGGCTACATGGAAAAGTTGCTTCTTTGGTCTGACCTGGCCCTCCTCCCCATCAATTTCATTTGGGTAGCTCCCAAATGGACTCAATAGGCAGTTTCCATCTTATAATATTATTCTGAGAGAAGAAAATTGTTTTTCCCCCTCTAGCTACTTTCTCCAAACAGTTCATGATTTTTATTTTGAAACTGTTATGGGTGTTAATTTATCCTATGACAATCAAAGCTGGCTTAAGCTTTTTGGCTGCCTGAGGCTGCCTCCAGCTAAAGTGAATTAATATCCAAAGCTAGCCAAATTATTTTAGCCCAAAGGGAAAAAAAGAAGAAAAAATCCCAGATGTATCTTTTCTGGGCAAGAACTATTGCAATAGCAAATGGAACAACTGATCGTCTTTGGCCCTGTTGTAATGGCATGGTCTCACATAGCTTTATGGTGCCTGTGATCACAGATTTATGTTATGTGAAGTGATGCTTGGAACCACAGTGATAGACCTGGGGACTATTCACACTATGATGAAAATAATACAAATGGAAACCCTCACTTTTAGCTTATAAATGCCCTACTCCAAGCTGGACTCACGAGCTCTGAAATCTCCATCATTTGGAAGCAAGAAATTGATCTTTTGTCCCACGCTCCTGTCTTTTTCTTTCAGTTTAACATATATATAAGGGAAGCCAATGTAGTTTGAGTGTTGAACTATGACTCTGGAGACCAAGGTTTGATTTTCTGCTGTTGTAACCTGTATGTAACCTGGTTTAATGTGTTTTCAACTGTTTCAAGTTAATGCTTTAATGGGATCAATTGTTTAATGCTTTTAAAACTTTCATTCCATATATTATTTTAGTTATTTTGCGTTAAATTACATTGTAAGCTGGGGAGAGTGTTGGACTATGACTCTCTGGAGATCAGGGTTCATTTCCCCACTTGGCCATGAAACCCATTGGGCAAGTCACATACTCTCAGCCACAGGGAAAGGCAATGGCAAACTTTCTCTGAACAAATCTTATCAAGAAAACTTGCCTAAGGGTCACCATATGTTGGAAACTACTTGAAGGCACACAACAACAACAACAACAACAACAACAACAACAACAACGGGACTTCCTGCTTGATTTACAAATGTTAATTAAGAATTTCCTCATTTAAGTGAAAGACTCCTTGTAAAGATCCGGGGAACCATGCAGTTGTTTCACTTTGGACCTTTTCAGGTGGACCTATTTCTGCTGCCAAAATATACCTCCTATTACCCCTTGCTCTGTTGCTTCTACTAATTTGGACCCTCTGCTGGGCAATAAATCTCACTCTTGTGACGCACGCTCCACAGTTATAGCACCATGATTCTCCTTTAACTGGCATTGGATCCCTGGGATTTGTAGGTTGGTCGGATGCACCAGATGAGCTCCATGGTTGAGACTTCTTAAGTCCCTTTCCTCAATTTCAAGTTCCAGGACTCTGTAGGTTGGAACCAAGGCAGTTAAAGTGGAATCATATCACCATAATTGTGTAGTCTGGCAGTGGTGTCATTAGGGTTGGTGTCACCTGGTGCGGTAACTCATGGTGATGCCACCACCCCACTGACCTCCTTCCATACCATAGCATACAGAATCTTTAGTAATGGTTTTTGTAGTAATGTTACTCATAAATCGTAATTCCCATATATCACTGAATGTAATGCCAACAGTTGCGACAAAAGCAACTAGCCAAATTAAAATTATACCTTTAAATTACAGTGTCATACGCATAGCCTAAAGGTATTTACATGCACATAGTTTTATGTGGTTGAAGTGAAAATTTGGTAAGATGTGATGTTTTTTAAGAAAAATGTTTTTAACATAATTAAAATTTTAATTTATAATAATTTTAAAAAACCTGAGGCCTCTCTTTTCTCCTTCCACTGTGCTTCACCCACTCGCACCATCTCTCCCACCGACCTCCAGCATTTTAAAGGGGCACAGGTGAATGCCACTTCCATTTGCACGAAAAGGCAGATGTTTGGGGAGCACCTGGGGCAACCCACACCGCCTGCACCCCCCTAGTGACACCTCTATAGTCTGGAACCTGAGCTTTCAATTGATTGCAAATGAGCTATGCTTCAATCATTTTAAAAGCCCTAGCAGGCCCAGAGGCAAAGATGGGACCCAAAGTGACTTACAATGTACTTTAACACAAAACAGATAAATCAATATATGATACAAAAGATGCTAAAACATTAAACAATCAATCCTATTAAATCATTAATCCAAAACAGTTAAAAATACATGAAAACATTACATGTTAAGAAACTGCACACTCATTGTACATCCTTCCCAATCAGTTAAAGGCTGAAGACCAGTTTATTTATTTATATTATTTATTTATTTATTTATTTATATCCCGCTCTTTTCCCAGGACTGGGACTCAGAGCGGCTTTACAGCAATTAAAAAAGAAACAAACAAACAAACAGAAAGTACAATTAAAACATAATTAAAGTTTAAATAAGGGTCTTTTCCTGCTGGAGTAAAGAAAACAGAGAAGGGGCCAAATGAGCATCCCTTGGGAGAGAGTTCCACAGCCTGGGGGCAACCACTAAGAATTTGTCTTTCATATCCTCTCCCAAAGATCATAAGACTCAGACTGGCTTATTTGGGGAGTATGAAAACCCATATAGGTAAATAGATATCTTCTCACCCCCCATCCCACCCCCACCCCGCCACCAATTCCTTTTCTTTAAAATAGAGACTATGGTCTAATCTACACCAGAAAAATAATACAACTTGACACCACTTAATTGTCTTGGCTCCATCCTAGGGAACCCTGGGATTTGTAGTTTGTTGTAGCACCAGAGCTATCTGACAAAGTTAAATAGCCAACAAAACTACAAATCTCAGAATGCCATAGCATTGAGCCATGGCAGTTAAAACAGTGCCAAGCTGTATTAATTCTGCAGTGCAGATCAGTCCTATATTAAGTGTGGTGTAGTGTGGTTCAAGTGCTGAACTATAACTCTGCCCATTGAACCCACTGGGTGCCCTTGTGGGTCACATGCTCTCAGCCTCAGGGTAAGGCAATGGCAAATCTCCTCTGAGCAAATCGTGGCAAGAAAACCCCATAGTCGGTTTGTCTTAAGGATGTCATAAGTCATTTAAAAATAAGAGTTTAGGTATCCAAAGAAAAGGGGCAAATAAAGTGACCAAGAGCAATGAGAACATAGCAAATAGAACAATTCTAAGTATGAATGATTTTCAGTGTCTCACTCTGTAATGCTAGAAATCTGGGGACTGAAGGAATATTTCATGTGGGTGCAGAAGCAGCAATTCTCTCATATTTTGTTGTCAAGTCCATTTTGACTTATAGCAACCCTATGAATGAGAAATCTCTCTGTTATCAACAGCCTCGTTCAGGTCTTGCAAACTCAGGGCCATGGCTTTCTCCTTGATTGAGTCTATCCATCTGGAAAATGATCTTTTCCTGCTGCCTTCCACCTTGCCAAGCATTATTGTCTTTTCTAGTGAATCATGCTTTCTAATGATATATCCAAAAGTACAACAGTCTCGGTTTAGTCATCTTGGATTCTAGGGAGAGTTCAGGCTTGATTTGCTCACAGACCCATTTATTTGTCCTTTTAGCAGTCCACTGTATCTGCAGAGCTCTTCTCCAGCACCACATTTCCAATGAGTCAACTCTGTCCATATCACCTTTCTTCACTGTCCAGCTTTCACAACCATACATGGATATTGGAAATACGATGGCATGGGCAATGCTGACTTTGGTATTCAATTATATATCCTTACAGCTGAAGATCTTGTGATCTCACAGAATGTTGCAATAACTTGCAAAACACAATCCTCAGAATGGGCTGAGTAGCTAGTGTAGGTGAAGGGGAATGGTACTACTTCTGCAAACAAAGAGCACAGTGCACAGACACTTGAATAAAGCTTCCTAAGTTGCACAGTTTTCTTTCATTTCCAAGAGTCTGAAGGGGGAGGGTAGCAAGCCCTCCCAACCTATGTTGGAAGGGTCCTTGGAGCACCCAGCAACAAAGAAAGTCCAGAGTCCAACTGTAGCTCAAAATAAGCACACCTTTATTCTCCGTACGGGGTGACAGCTGCCTACATGGCAATTCCAAGACTGTCACACCCAATTGTCTTTCTTCAAACCTTTTATACATTCAAAAATGCATAGTTTTAGCAACATCCTTTCTTCAAGTTACCTTTTAACATTTCTTAATTTCCAGAACCAGTTTATTGACTAATTCCTGTCTTCCTGCCTTCCTGGCAAATTTCCACAGTTCTGGTTAATCTTTCACAATCCCATTGTTCCTTTCTATCTCTAATTTTAGATTGCTTTAGCCATGTTGTGCTATAATCATTAAACTGCCCAACTGTCCTTTAACCTTTAGGTATTTGTTCCTCTCAGTCTAACCTCCATAGTAGACTCCCAGGGTCAACAAATATAGTGATATGACAAGTTTCAGGGTTCTAGCCTAGAATCCCCAAAGAAAGGAATTTAAATTTTATGAAGCTAGAAGGGGCCCCTTCACACCACATAGTCATAGCACTTCAACTGCCTTGGAAACATCCTATGGAAACTTGGAATTTGCAGTTAAGGGAAGAGCATTTAGAATTCCCAGCCAGAGATCTCTAGTGGTTCCTCAAACTACAAATCCTGGGATCCATAGGATGCAGCCACCGCAGTTAAAGTGGAATCAAAGTGCTACAACTGTGTAGAATGAAAGTACCCTCAGATGGGCATCAGCATCAACAATTCAATGATGGCACATATAGTCTGAATGACAGGAGGTTCCAGATTCAACCCCTGCTATCTCCAATTAAAAGGATCAAGTAGCTGGGCTGAATGGACAAGCAATTTGACCTGGTATCTGGCCACTTTCTACCAAGGGCAGCCAGTTTTCACCCTTCTCCACTTCTATTATGAAGTTGAAGCTATTCCTTTGTCCAGCGCACTCTTCCTGTCTCAATGTCAAGGGACAAAGCAAATGAGAGGCAGATTCCAATAAAATGTCAGAAATCTATACTGAAATGAAAACAGATACGAAAGGTAACAGTAGTCTAGTGCTGAAGATAAGTTGGCTGAAGAGGCTTAGTCTGTCCTTTTCACCTTTATCACCAAAGAACAGAGCCAGCCCAAAATATTTTACTGTGCTAGGAGAAAGGCACAGTGGCATTCCCCTTCAACTGCCAGGGAGTGGGCTGGAAGTTGAATTTTACATCAACATTGGCAATAGGATAGTGCCCTTCACTACACCTGAGGCCGCAGACTAGTTTGGGGGGGGGGGCAGAACAGATTCAGTGGCATAAATAGTGATGAGGAAAGTCAGGGTGACAAGATGTCATAACTGGAAAGACAGACAAGGCACCATAAAATGTAGGACATTCAAGAAAAACATAGGACATTTCAAAATAAAAGCTACAAGCACTCATAAATATAAATTCATGCTTCTTAGTCATGCTCAAACTGGAGGACATTTTAGAATTCCTCCTGGACAGAAGGTTGAAATTGGAAATATAATGGCATGGACAATTCTGACTTTGGTATTCAGTTAGGTATTCAGTTAGTCAAGGTAGTCCCTTGACATGAATGTCTAGTCCTAACCGACTGTAGGGAGCAGTGCTCATCTCCGTTACTAAGCCAAAGAGCCAGCATCATCCGAGGACTGCTCCTGTGGTTATGTGGCCAGCATGTCTGCACCGAACGCTGTTACCTTCCCACCAAAGTGGTACGTATTTATCTACTTGCATTTGCATGATTTTGAACTGCTAGGTTGGCAGAAGCTGGGATAAGTGACAGCAGCTCACCCCATCATGCAGCACTTGGGCCTCTAACTGCCAATCTTCCAATCTTCCGATTGTCAGAATTGGCATCTTAATCACTAACCCACCACATCCCTCATTCAGTTATATATCCTTATTATATATCCCAATTAAATTCAATTATATATCTTTATTATATATCCCAATTATATATCCAGATGGTTACCCTGAGGAAGGGAAACATCTGGACAGCTCAAGAGGAACACCCAGGACACTATTCCTGCATCTGCTGCCTGAGTGGAAACATATAGTCATAGAATCCTAGAGTTGGAAGAGACCACAAAGGCCATCCAATCCAACCCCCTGCCATGCAGGAACTCACAATCAATGCACCCCTGACAGATAGCCATCCAGCCTCTGTTTAAAAACCTCCAAAAAAAGAGACTCCACCAGACTCCAAGGGAGTGCGTTCTACTGTCAAACAGTGCTTATGGTCAGCAAGTTCTTCCTAATGTTGAGATGGAATCTCTTTTCCAGTAGTTTGAACCCAATTGTCCAGGTTCTATTCTCTGAGCTTTAGAAACAAATTTGTTCCATCTTCAGCATGACATCTCTTCAAATATTTAAACAGGGTTATCTGAAGGAAGCTCATACTGAAGTTTCTCCAGTTCCAGAGAACAGGACCCAGACCAATGAGTTGCTCCTCATAGTGCATGGTTTCCAGACCTTTCACTATTTTGGTCCCACTCCTCTGGACACGTTTCAACTTGTCAACATCCTTTTTGAATTGTGGTGCCCAGAACTGAATGTGGGACCAAACTGCCAATTACATGTTCTTCTTTTACCGGGTCTTATTGCCCAAATCTCCAGATCTGAACCTCAGGGGACCAGCAGGCAAGCCTCCACTCAGGCCATGTGTTGAAGTGACATGGAGTTCCATGTGGCTGCAGCAGAGGGCCCCATGCCCATTCCACACTAGCTAACACTATGCTTTTCCAACATGAACCTCACCGACTTTTAAAACTATTGTAAGACAATCGCTTTTCCAGTGAAAGTTACTACTGTATATCGTCCTCCAATAATTCTGGAAATATTTGGAAGGCAATATTTGAACATCCTAGGGAAGAAATAGAAACTAGAATTCTGCAGCAGGTAAAGACGAAGTTAGTGATCAGTTTGGTATAGGAATCTGTAATCTACTCAGAATTCTTGAGCATATTTCCTAAACTCAGGAAACAACATTAGTAAATTCTGTAGATGTACTGAAACACTGTGACAGAATTATGCCAGGAGCCTCAGTTAAAGAAACCTGCTCCCCCTTTCCTGAACTTGGTCATCCAATTCTGTTCTTATTGCCATGCCTTAAAACATGATGGAAGCTGTTTTAATACTACCTGCAGGTACCTTTATCAACGTTTCACCATCTGAAAACATGGAAAGTGTGAAGTGTTTTCATTTTAGAAAGATTTATGCATTCACAGAAAAGTTTGCATCTTCCTGAAGAGTGCTGCATATTTCTCTTGTTCTCTCGCTTTTTGTTTGCTTCTGTCCAACCCTAGTTTATTTTCTCCATTAGATTTAATTGTAGACTGCTCAGGGCCAGGGACCTGTCTTTTTAAATGTTGTTCTGCAAAGTACCATATGAACAATAACAAGAACAACAGTTCTACCTTCTGACTCAGTTTGTGCCACTTGTACACAACACACCCACAGCGACTGTACATGATGGTAAGCTTTATCTAGGGAATAAAATACTCGCTGCTCCCCTTCAGCAGCTGCAAAAGTATACACAAATTGTTGCCAATGGCCCCATAGCCATTCTGTGGTCATCCTTAAATACAGATTTCAATTAGATGCCATACACCGGAAATACTCTTTTTAATTTACCTCCTTATTGCTGACTGATCCTTTTCTAAAATCTTTTCCAGTCATTAAAAAATTATCCTACATAAACCACATTCCCATTTCTCTGGTGAACAACCTGTAATTCACAATACAGTGGGACCCCGGGTTACGAATGTAATTCGTTCCGCGGCGCCGTTCGTAACCCGAAAAATTTCGCTAGCCGAAAAAGCCATAGCCGCTAGCGCTGAAAGCCGCGATTCCGTGTGAAAAAGCGCCGAAAAGCACCAAAAAATTTTTCGTAAGCCGGAAAAAAAAAACGTAACCCGAAACAGTTTTTTCCTATTTATTTTTTTCATATCCCGGAAATTTCGTAACGCGGTGATTTCGTATCCCGGGGTACCACTGTATACAGGGTACTCCATTTTGAAAATTTGTCGTCTTCCTTCTGTTTTAAGTACATTGACGCTTTCAAAGAATTTTCACTGTTACCTCCAAAGGGGGAAACTGGTGCTCACCCAACCATTTGGCATCATGAAAAAGAGGTTAATCAGATTACAATCAGGTATTGCATTTAAAATAATGACAAGGAGACAAAAGTGTAAAGGAGAAAGGTGTGGTATTAAATTGTGTTGCAGCTTGAAATTTGATCAAAAAAGCATTGAGTCACACAAGTAACTTACAGGAATTCAACCCCATGCAGGGTGGCAAAGTCTTAACAGATCAAGTGACGTGTCCAAGGTCATGTAAGAAATGAATGGCAGAAGCAACAATGACTGCTCTTCTCCTTCTACCTCTATGTTCTTTTAATTTATCTCCTCTCCCAAAAGGAGCCAATGGTTTGAGCATTGGACTATGACTGAGGAACAGGGTCTGAATCCCCACTCAGCCATGAAACCCACTGGCTGACCCTGGGCAAGTCACACTCTCTCAGCCTCAGAGATGGCAATGGCAAATCCCTTCTGAAGAAACTTGACAACAAACTCCCGTGATAATTTTGCTTTAGGATCGCCATAAATCAGAAATACCATGAAAGCACAAAACAACTCTCCCAGCATTTCCTGGAATATTTTGGTTTCACTCTATACAAAAGTCGATCGGTCTGTGGGTCTTTGGCAAAGTTCCACACCAGACCCAGATGGTTCACAGACCAACACCAAATCCCAGAAGGTGTTGTGTGAATTGCAATGGAAATTTCATTTCCTTCTGGGACAGAATGGAAATTCCCCGCTCTCCACTCCCATAACACCTATCTTTTGCTGCTGAATTGCTCATCATCCCTTTTTTTTTTAGCAGAAGAAAAGTTACTCACCATCTGATGACTTTCCCTCCATCTAGGATAGGTGGCAAGTACTGTGTCAGCTGAAGAGCTCGTGTCTTCATACACATACTGTACAATGTTCCTCAGAGGCCATGACCTTTTTCTCTATGCAAAGAGACATGAGAAGATGGAATGGGATATGGGGCCTGAGATGAGACTCTTGAATCAGATAAAGGTCTAAGGGCAAGAGGATTTTCTTGGCTCAGTAGGACAAGCTAAATGGAGGGAGCGGGGTGACTGTTATGTTGAGCCTTTCTCTTTTAAGGAGAAACCCTTATTGACTATGATGATTCTACACGTTTTATCTATATTTCCATGTACTTGATGAAATAACAATACAAGAGCATGTGAAACCTTTACGGAAGCTTGGAAGCAGTGGTGAGTCCCCTGCCCCAAAAGCTTGCAATCTAATGTTTTTAACAGAAGAGAGGACACAAACAATGCAAGAGTGTCCTCATTATTATTAGATATGAGATGTGAGTAAGAGAGAAAGAAAGAGCCCTTCCCTAATGGATGCACTTTGTTGACAGGGATAAAAGTAATCAGAGAAGTAAGGTATAGCACTTTCAATAAGAGGTTTTGTACTGTTTAAATTCTTTATGTGTTTTAAAATCAGTTCAAACTTTTGGTGACCCTATCATAGAGTTTTCTTGGCAGGATTTATTCAAAGGAGGTTTGCCACTGCCGTCCTCAAAGGCTGAAGGGATGTAATTTGCTGAAGGTTGCCCAGTGAGTTTCCGTGGCTGTGCGGAGGTTTAAACCCTGGGCTCCCAGAGTCCTTGTCCAACACGCAAACTACTACACCGTGGTGGCTCTCTATAAATGCTTACAGAAATGCTTTCCAGGCATGTTAAAAACAATGAAAGGGATGCCAGCTATTGAAACTACAAACCAGAGTACTTGGGTAGTTGAAAGTATTGTAACAAAGCCAAGACTGGCTCCAGCTTTGAGGTGGGCCTTGTTTTAGGTTTAATCTGTACTGCAGATTAAGTGTAAAGGTGACCAGTAGCCTAATGTTCACTGCAGAAATAATGCAGTTTCACACTGCTTTAACTGCCATTGCTCAGTGCTGTGGACCTGTGGAACTACAATATAGTGCTACAAACTATATTGTAGTTTGTTGTGCCACCACAGCTCTCTAACAAAAAAAGGGCTACATATTTCACAAAACTACTAATCCAGAATTCAATAGCATGCAGCCATGGCAGTTAAAGCAGTGTCAAACTGCATTATTTCTGCAGTGCTGATTAGGTTACTGGGCACCTTCACACTTACCTGGCTTGGGCAACAGCACCTCTCCCAAAGATGACTGCCATTTTAATATCTCGCAATGTGGCAGAGCTCTGGATGATGCCCCGACAGGGAGGGCAGGGAGGTAAAATGTGGATTCACTGGCCCAGCTATCCAATATAGGAGGCCCAGTCATAGCAAAGGTCAAAGTGAGCCATAATACTGTAGCATACCCTCCAACTGCCCCTGTTTAGCAGCAGCAGTCCCAGTTAATCTTCTGCTGTCCAACTTTCTCAGCAGCTTTGAGCGTGTCTTGGGAGTTTATCAAACGGGAGGAATTTCTCTTAAATTTGAATGAAAAGAAAGGGGAGCCAAAACACATTCACTGAAAGTCGCTAGTTTCACGCAATTATGTGAATACGCATTGCATTCGAACTGGCTCCCCATTGCCCGAAAATAGCATGCCATTGCCCAAATTTGCTTGTGACAGTCTATCACGCAATAACGTGAACCACATGATTGCGTTCGGACTGACTTCCCATTGCCCGAATTTGTGTGTAGTGGGTTATCACGCAATAACGTTAAACCCCATGATTGCGTTCAGATTGCCCTCGGATTATACTTCCAATTCCCCTTGTCTGATAAACTCCCCAGTTTCTCCTCTCACTTTCCTCCTTTGTCCTCAGCTCACCTCAGTTATTTCAAACTGAATTCCAGTCAGTTAATTCAGCTGGAAGGGCCTCATTTGATATTGATGTTGTTGCTGTGAGCCTTCAAGTCATTTCTGAGTCATGGTGACCCTAAGGCCCTAGGTATCATGGGGGTTTCTTGGCAAGATTTGTTCAGAAGAGGTTTGTCATTGCCTTCCCCTGAGAATAAGAGCTTGTGACTTGCCCAAGGTCACCCAGTGGGTCTCATGGCCGAGCTGTGAATCGAACCCTGGTCTCCAGAGTCATAGTCCAACACTCAAACCATATAAACCCCTTTTTAAAGGCTTTCCTAAATATAGTATATAAATTCCAGGGGTTCTCTGCTTAAAATAGTATTTTCATGTGTTTTCCCATTAATAACTTTTGTTCTCTTGTTCCTTGGTCACATGCATTTGGCCACATTCTGTTGTTGCTCAGCTCCATGTACACCAGTTTTCATTTATGAAATGCCAGAGGCTATGCGGTAGTACTGGAGCGTGGGCACTCATCCCAATGTGCCAAGTCTGGAAACTGGATCTGCCCAAAGAGCTTTGGGTGAGGAATTACAAATCCAAAATGGGGCCAAAAGTGGATCTTGAAGCAGAACCAACAAGTTTGTGTGTTTGTTTGTTTTAAATCATTTGGGAATGGAGCCACGAAAGTCCCAATTTTAGGGACAGGGCTTAGATTGGCATGGGGGCATGGGTGGCTTTGTAAATATGACTGGAAGGAAGGGCCCACAAGCAGAGCCCAACACAAAATCTGTCTGTTCAGCTAAGGTGGTAACGTTTTAAGCAAATAGGTGAAAGGAGGGGGCCTTCCTCCTTGGTTTTCTGGCAACCAAAAGCAAAACAAATGAACAGCCAAGCTATTTTTGTTTCCTGGTCAGCTGGTAGCCCACAGGCTATGGGCAGGCATTTATCCTGTTCCTCAGTGGGTGGGTAGAGGGGGAATGGGCCTCTTCAAGGAAAGATTGGCACAAACATGCACATCCCATGAGGGAAAAGCTTCCCTATCCTAGGAACGGAGGGACAGATCCTGCCTAGGCAGCTGGCATCTTTCCCTGGCGTCATGTGCCTGAGCTTGGATTCCTTTTTTTAAAGCGATCTCTCCCAGGCTGGGTTAAGAGGCAAATCCTGTTTATTTCAGGAGGTTGGTGGCTTATGCAGCATGCTGGGGAAGCAAAGTGATTAGAGACGTAAATTATCTTATACTGAAGGCCAGCAGCATGGACAAGGGACCAGAGGAGCCTGCGACACCTACACATCCCCAACACACACATGCACACATTCACACACACACACACACACACGTCATCATCATTGCTAGATTCCTACTGTCTTGTAAACAGATGCAAGTGTACAAAGGGACATTTAAAGCAATAGTGCTTGAGTGTACTCTATGGGGATTAGCTATCCCTGAGCAATAGAATACAAAGACATAGCTGTGTAATTCTGGAAAATCTGTATGCAAAAGGATCTTGTAGCACTTTTGACACCAAGTGAAAGAAGCTTGTTATCCCAAGATCTAGCCTCCCTCTACACCCGCCTATTTTCGATATCAGTTTTATCGGCATGTAGCCAAGAGGGCACCCCCAGTGCAGGAAACTAGCCATGAGATAAGGAGATCCAAATAGCTCAATATAGGGGAAAGCTAAAGCACATAACCAAAGACTTTATCACACGGAATCATCCAAATCCCATGGATAAACGGGATTTAAATCCATGAATATCCTGCAAGAGCAGGATTGTTTTCAGATGGTTTCTTGCAACTTTTGTATTTACCCAACATTAACCTGTGCAAAAAAAGGGTGGCGCGATTTCACCACTTTTGCACGGGTTAATGTCGGGTTAATGGCAAAGTACCCCAACATGTCTGAAAACAATCCCACTCTTGCGGGATATTCATGGGATTTGAATCCCATTTATCCACGGGATTTGGAAGCTTTGCCTCCTGTGTGATTGTGCTCTGAGCTATCCAAAAGAAAATTGACGTTCTGCACCCTTTTGTACATGCAAACAAACTTTCAAACATGAAATGTAGAAAAGGGTGCAGAACGTCAATTTTCTTTTGGATAGCTCAGAGCACAATCCAATGTATGTTTACATTAAAGTAAGTACCAAGGTATTCAATGGGTTTACAGTCTGCAGTATACTTAATTCTGCTGCCCAGGCACTTTCACATTGCCTACCTTTCTTTTAAAAACTTGTGGGAGTTGACCAAGTATTTTAACTTTAAAAGTAGAGTCCAAGCATAGAGTTGTATGTACCACCTCTTATTTTACAGCTCTGAGTTCAAAGAAGTTGAAAGAAAGAAAGAAAGAAAGAAAGAAAGAAAGAAAGAACTTACCTGGGCAACTATGAAAGCACTAGAACTAGAATAGATCCTAAAGGGTAAAGATAGAAAGAAAGAACTTGCCTAGGCAGCTATGAAATCACTAGAACTAGAAAAGATCCTAAAGAGTAAAAATAGAAAGAAAGAACTTGCCTAGGCAGCTATGAAAGAATTAGTACTAGGAAAGATCCTAAAAAGTAAAGATATACAACTGAGCACTAAAGTTAGAATTGTACAAGCCATAATATTCTCCATCACCATGTATGGATGTAAGAGTTGGACGATGAAGAAAACTGATAGGGAGAAAATAAACTCATTTGAGATGTGCTTGAAAAGAGTGTTGAGGATACCACTGATGGCCAAAAGACAAACAAATGGGTCCTTAAACAGATCAAGCATCACATCTCCTTGGAAGCCAAACTAATCAAGTTGAGGCTGTTGAACTTTGGCCACATCATGAGAAGGCACAACTCACTAGAAAAGACAATAATGCTAGGAAAGGTAGAGGGCAGCAGAAAGAGAGGAAGACCCCACACAAGATGGATGGACTCTATTAAGGAAGTCACAGGCATGAATTTGCAGGACCTAATGGAAGATAGAGTGTCTTGGAGGTGTCTCATCCAGAGGGCCGGCATGAGCTGGGGCCTACTTGAAGGAGATTAACAATAGTAACAACAACAAATGCTCTTTTAGAGTAAAGTAACTGTGGGGAATTTTTGTTTTTCTGGATCAGGGTAAGCATGCTGATGCCCTCCAGATGTTCTTAGACTGCAACGTCCAGCAGCTCAAGCCACCACAACTAGTGGTGAAGAATGCTAGGAGTTTCAGTTCAACTTCTGGAGTACTGCAGCATATTCCACCACCATGCCCATGCACTAGATGCACTAGACTTCATTCTCTTCAGCCTCACCTACTATAGCTAATGATAACTTGTTATGGGAGCTGAAGTACAGTCGATCTGGATCATAGAATCATAGAATTGGAAGAGAACGCAAGGGCCACCCAGTCCAACCCACTTCTGCCATGCAGGAAATCTAAATCAAAGCATCCCCAACAGATGGCCATCCAGCCTCTGTTTAAAGACTTCTAAGGAGGGAGACTCCACTACACTCCGAGGGAGTTTGTTCTACTGTTGAACAGCCCTTACTGTCAGGAAGTTCCTCCTAATGTTGAGGTGGAATCTCTTTTTCTGTAGCTTGCATCTATTGCTCCGGGTCCTAGTCTCTGGAGCAGCAGAAAACAAGCATGCTCCCTCCTCAATATGACATCCCTTCAAATATTTAAACAGGGATGTTCTCTACCCTAACATAAAGCATAGAATAGAGCAATCTAAATTAGCAAAGAATTAGGAGGACTTTCTGTGAAAGGAGACCTAAAAAATGTTTAATTTAGAAATGAAAAATCAAGGATATAAAAGAGGTTTTTACAATTATTACTGGTGTGGGGAGAAAGAGAGAGGGAGATTTAGCTTATTCTCTTAAACTATAACTCAAGTTCCCCAGGTGAAATTGATGGGCAAATAGATTCAGAACAGATGAAATAAAGTACTTCTTTATGCAACACATAATTTATTGATGCAGTTCACCTCCCTGTGATGTAGTGATGGCCACTACTTTAGATAGCTTTTTTTTATTGTAAGGATGTGTATTAGATATATTTGTGAATCATAAATATCTCAGTAATGGGGGACAAGGGTATAGGGCGAGAAAGAGGTAAGTGTGTGTACACAGTGCCATTCCATTTTGCACAAGTAAAGTCATGCAGGGAAGATGGTAAAGAAAGCCCAGAAACCCTGGCTCCCTTCTTCTTTTGCTCCTGCCATGGCTGCCAACTTTTAATTTCAAGCATTCTGATATCTGGAAGGGCCAAGGAGAAAATGCTGGAAAAGTCTTGGCAAGAACTGCCAGGAAGTGTAACCCAACAGACTTTGAGAGCAGACCTAATAACAAAAGCATTCCCCTTCTTCTACTTCCAGAGCAGCTGTTCTCAACCTGTGGGTCGCGACCCTTTTAGGGGTCGAATGACCCTTTCACAGGGGCCACCTAAGACCATTGGAAAACACATATTTCCAATGGTCTTAGGAACCGAGACCATTGGTTGGAGAGTCACCACAACATGAGGAATTGCATTAACGGGTCGCGACTTGCGGGATCAGAAAGGTTGAGAACCACTGTTCCAGAGGATAGTGCTGGCTGACAGGTACTGATCCCCTTTTTGGATTGGAAATATGGGCTGAAGGAGAAGATGCAGCAGAAATTTTAACACTCCTCCAAAGTTACCATTGCTGCCCCAAGAGATTTTGCTGCCAGAGGCAAAGGACAAAATGGTGCTCCCTCCCCATTCCATGTATACAAACTGGCTGGATTGGCAGTTAAGTCTTCAGTATTAGCAAAGAGTGAGTCCTTCAGTGGTCTCTCAATGGCATCAGGCTAGTACAAGGGGTTCAGGACAAGCCATGTGAAAGAGGGGAGCAGGCAAGGAGAACAGGAAGAATAACTGGGATAGGCTGTTATAGATGCTTCCCAGTGTCTGCCGCCTGGGTGAGGCTGGCATGAAATGCCACTTGCACTCTTACCAGTCACCACCTGCTCTTCCTGCTAAGGCATAACAGAGCCCCATGGAGGAAGAGCTACCAAGGAATCCCCTTCTTCAGTCTGTCTCACAACAGCCTGTAAACGCCCTCAGGGGTTGCATGTGTGTTACACAACTCAAGTTCAGCAGGAAGTAGTCTTGTGGCACCATAAAGATGAAGAGATTTATTATGACATCAGATATCCATAAGATCTAAGACAGAGGCAGTTCAAACATACATATGGTACGCTAATGCTTGGTGAATATGCCTGGCACTTCCCACCCCCTGAGATCAATTTCCTGATAAGGGAAGGGAAATAAATTGGTTTGGAAGCACTAGGATGGCCAAATAACCCAATCTAAACAAAACTGAGTGAGGACACTTACTTAATGACAACAGAGAGAGAGAGGTCTATTTTTTTAAACGTGGACACTAACCCAAACTCTGACTTTTTTCAAAGATACAGTATAGCCGTGTTAGTCTGTAGAATCAGTATGTAATGAAATCTTGTAGCACCTTTGGGACTTACTGAAAGAAAAAAGTTGGCAGTGTGGGTTTTCGTAGACTTAACTCTACTTTCTCCAAATGCATCTGAGGAAGTAGACTTTAGTCTACGAAAGCTCACACTGCCAACTTATTTCTTTCGTTAGTCTCAAAAGGGCTACAAGATCTGACTTTTTTTGTTTAAAAAGCCTGGCAACTGTCCTAGAGGCCACAAGGCCTGGACAAGTCAAATGTTTATTTCTGTTTTTGTTTAGATTTGATTATTTGGCCATCCTAGTGCTTCCAAACCGATAAAATTTGTTTCCCTTCCCTTATCAGGAAATTAAGCTCAGGAGGTGGGAAATGACAGGTTCTGTTGTTTGTTAGGAAGAGTCAACAAGGCAAATGCTAAAGGCAGCCCTTGGTATCTCTGCAGGGTTCAGCTTGAACCAGCCTTTAGCCCAAGAACCTATTTTCAGCGTCAGAGTTTTGGACATGAAACATAAAGCTGTGTTTGGTGAGGTACCTTGAATCCACTGATAGAGTAAGCTCTGGTCTACTCCCATGAATTACAGCACTAGACATCAACTTTTTACAACTACATTTGGGATGCAACAACTACAAATCCCAGGACTTCATAGGATGCAGCCACCAGAGCTGAAGTGGTATCAGATTGTTGTAACCAGACATTGTAGACACACTCTAGAAAAAGACTCAGGGAAAATTTCCTCGGCCAAATAAAAGCTGAAAGTGAGAACTGAAACACTGCAGGTAAAAGAGGTGAAGAAGCAGGTGGTGTATGGCAAATAAGGGAAATTAGGCTTACTTTGAACAGAAACCTAGTTGTACCTTATCCCTAAATCTTTTGCTTCTCCCGTTAATATCACATTATCACACATTGCACATATAACTAAAAATACACATCAAATAGACATTCACTAAACCAGAGAAAAAGAAAATCTATTCAAATTAAAGTCCAAATTTCACATATTGCTCACAAAATCAATAAAGACTATGCCTTTGGAAAAGCTTGTTTCGTCTATCTATCAAATTAATTCAATCAGATCATTATGCCATTTGGCTTTTTTCCCTGTTTTAATTAACCAGAGTTCTTAAGGACGGAGGTTTAGGGCATCACTTTGCTTGTGAATGCTATTCCAGATCATTTCATGGCATTTGTGTTCAGGAGAAATAGTCTAATTCCCGTTGCTCCAGAGTACAAAGAGCGGATTCGTGCATATGTATGGTAATGCCTCCATTCAGGCCTAAATTATGTATAAATGGAAACACAAGGAAAAGGAATATCTCAAATCGCGTTCAGAGTCAAAGACAGAGTTATTCTGTCACAACAAAAAGAACACAAGAGACTAACACAAAACTAATATATTTATTGTGTCATAAGCATTCCCAGAAAGAAGCACCTGACAATGTCAGCCTATTTTTTATTATGTTTAATTATTAGCTATAGTCTGCCTCTCCTCCAATAAATTCAAGTGAGATACCTGACCTTCTCCATTTCCACTTTATCCTCACAACAAGCCTGTGAGGTAGGTTAAGCTAGAAAGAGAGACTGACCCAAGATCACCCAATGAATTCATGACCAAATGGGGCCTTGAACCTGCTTCTTCCAGGTCTCAGTCCAGCACCCTAATCTCCACCATGTGTTGCATCACATTGGGTCTATAAAACATCTTGATCCAATACACTTGTGAGAATACCATCCTTTGCATGTTTAGTCACCACTTTGTTTCACTGTGTTCCTTGAGGCTTATTCCAATAAAGCGGAGATTCTAAATACACGTATTAAAGAATGAGCCCCATAAAACACCAGTAGAATTTATGAGCACACCTCTAAGACTGCATCCTTTTTAAAGTGCAAAATATACATGTATGGTATAACCTCAGACATTTCACAGATGAAAACTGAGGCGTGTGCAGTCAAGCAGCTCCGGAGTGTTGTCAAGATGACAAAAGTTATTAATAATGAAGAACAGACAAGTTAGGAGAGGCTGTAGCAGTTACCTTTTGCTTGACCCTCTTGGGAAGGGTAGGTTTCTGCCTCTCCTCTCCCACTGCTGAGTCAACTGAGTACAAGCAACTTTTGCATTTTTGCTCTTCTTGTTGTTGTTATTGTTGCTGTGTGCCTTCAAGTCATTTCTGATTTATGGCAACCCTATCATGTGGTTTTCTTGGCAAGTTTCTTCAGAGGGGGTTGCCACTGCCATCCCCTGAGGATGAGAGAGTGTGACTTGCCCTGTGTCAGCCAGTGGGGTTTCAGGGCCAAGCCAAGATTCAAACCCTGGTCTACCAATTCCCTAGTCCAATATTCAAACCACTACACCACATGGACGCTTTTGCTCAGTTTGCAGAAAATGAAATAAACTGAGGACAAAGGGGGAAAGTAGGAGTATAATAATTCCTCCATTCAGTCCTTTGATGAGTCTTTTGGCAACCCAACATTGTTGAGTCCAAGCATGGTTTTAAAATAATGAACCCATAAAGGGCAGATCCATAATAAAAGAAAATAGGGTAAGATGGTCCCAAAATTTCAGATATTCTATAGAACTAAGTTCACAGGAATTAATGTGGAAAAAAATATTTAAGTTATACAGTGTGCCAAGATCTTAAAGACAATTATTATAATGTTTATTTTAGATGGTATTTAACACTAGAAAAATTAAGTAAGATGTAGGGCAGCAGTAGCACCCGGTGTTGGAAGCGTGTTAAAGATAAGGGATCTTTATTCCATATATGGTTTAAATTACATCATATAATAAATAAAATGTTACAAGAAAAAATAAAATTCAAACCTGCAGTATTTTTGCTAAGTATGTTAGAAGGCAAAATAGGGAGAGAAAAGAAAAAGTAAGGCTTTTGTTTTATATGCTGTCAGCCAATGGACAAATGGACAAATTGACAAGAATCATACAAAAGGAGCAATCTCATAAATATAACCAAGATTGGGGAAAATGATTGATTATCTGATTCAGGAATGGCCCACAATAAGTTACACTTGAGAATGATCTGTGCCCGTTTATGGAAACAAGAGACTACACCTTCAGTAGAAGATTGGTTTGAAAAGTAATAGAAATTGACAAATTGACAAGAAACATACCAAATGAGCATTCTGATAAATATAAACAAGATTTGGAAAAAGTGATTATCTGATTCAGGAATGGAGAGAAATACAATAAGAGACACTGGAGATATGCAGTTGTGGAGCTTACGCAAAATATGATAAAACAAATATACAGAAATATAAATATTTTGATGTCCAAATCAACAAAAAAAAGTCAAGAAAATTAATTTATTTTTCACAATTATATAGTTTAGCTTTCTTGGAGGGGGGGGGACAACCAAAAAGCGTTCAATAGGAAGTAACCAATGGACTATGAATGATTTGTCATTTGTTAAACTTGTCGGTTGTTATTCTTAAACTCGTTAAATGTTCAGTGTTCAAGTTAATGTCAAATGAAACGTGAGGAAATGTGATGTAACTAAGATCTTTTTTAAAATAAATAATAAAAAATAAATAAGGAACCCATAAAGGGGAGATCAGGCAGGACCCACTTCCCAGTGAACAGCACCTGGATGGCAAGTTGAGTTGCAGCCTAGAGATGCTGTGGTAAAATCAACTGATGCTGGATTTTTCCCATTCCAAAGTAGCATCCTTAAGATGTCAGATTTTCTCATCTCCACAGGATCTGTAGCTGGGCAGAAGGGATGCACTGCCCTCAAAACTGACAGAGATGTTTGTCTCTGTGCCTGTGGAAAATAATATATTGTGTTCTCTTTCAAAGTGATGAATTATAGTGAAAGAGATGGGGGTGAAAGAGAAGACAAATAAAGCCCACTGTGTCAACATTCACAAATGGAAACTGGGACATGTGTGACCAAGCAACACCAGAGTATGGATCAAGATGGCAAGTTATTAATGAGGAAAGGCACCCAAGGAGCAAGGGTGACATAGTGGTTTCACTGTGACTCAGGAGACCAGAGTTCGATTCTATGTAACCCACTGGGTGACCTTAAATAAGTCACATGCTCTCAGCCTCAGGGTAGGGCAACGCAAACCTCCTCTGAACAAATCTTGCCAAGAAAACCATCTCCTATTCTTGTGTTTATTGTTATTGTGTGTCTCTTCAAATCGTTTCCGACTTATGAAGACTCTAAGGCAACCCTATCATGACAGGATTGCCCTAGGGTGGTCATAAGTCAGAAACAACAAATACAAGCTAAGAGAGGCTGCAGCAGTTTGCTTTTGCCTGAATTTACAGGAAAGAGCAAGAGTCTCATCCACTCTCCTCCACCCAGTTAATTAAGTTGAAACTATTTTTTTTGCAATCTGAAATCAATTTGCAGGAACTGAAATAAGGTGAGGACAAAGAAAGGAATTGCAAGAAGGAGAGAGAAACTTGGATATTTTAAAAGAGTTAAAAATTTGGGATGACAGAGGATTAATCATTATTGTCCCTGCCAAATCAGGGGATGTGTCCATGTTGTTTTTCGCACGACTGGCTCTGTCATGGCAGTGAGGCAGCCACTCGAGGTGACAGATAAACAGCAAAAGGGGTGGCAGTAAAATATTATCAGGACTGAGCATCATGGGCCATGCAACTTTCCCTGTGCCTCTAAACTAACCTGACACTTGTAGTAGAAAATGGTGCCCATCAGCAGTGTTAAAACAAAGAAATCCAATCAAACAAACAGATCCAATCAAAGGCTTTCACGGCTGGCATCCATATTATTTTGTGGGTTTTTCAGACTCTGTGGCCGTGTTCTGGAAGAGTTTATTTCTGAGGTTTTGCCAGCATCTGTGGCTGGCATCTTCAGAGAAAGCCAATCAACTTCTGCACATGGAACTGGGGGAGGGGGTTGTAGGACGTGAAACATTTTGTCCTTTGCCTCAAACAGCAAAGATTCCTTTGGCCAGCCGTGCCCACGAAATGCCTTGAATTTACCACTGAGTACATCTAAAGCATTCCCGGCATATACAATTAAAACATGAGATACTGGGTTGAGATGAAGGTTGCTTGTTTTGTCTAGAGATTCAACAAGTACACAGAGAAATACCCAGTCCTTTGTATAACTTGTGTGTTTCCTTATCACCTTTGGCACCCATGGCACCCTTGTGTGAGCATGTGTTTTTATGTGGGGGAGGATGAAGGTGAGATGGTACATAGAGTACAAGTGTACATGCTCACACACACAAGGTGTGTGGGTGATGTAGCAACAAGTCCTTACAGCAGCAATAAAGAAAGGAGCACATCTAAACTGTAGGCTAAGTGATTTTTTTCCAGGAACCGGCACACTCTTCTGGGATTACTGCCGCAATCTTATACCTAATTTCTTGGAAAGAAGCCCTGTTGAGCTCTGTGGGACTGACTTCTGAGTAGGGCATGTATACTACTGTACTACAACAATAAAGGTGGGAGGCATGCAGCCCTCTCAATGTTGTTAAATTTGCAATTTTCAGCAGCTCTAACCCGCATGGTCAATGGTAAGGAATGGTGAGAGCTGCAATTCAGTTGCATCAGGAGGGCCACACAATTCCCATCCTGGTGTGATATCACAGCACAAACCACAATAATTTGCCACAGAGGTTTAGCTGTTGGGAGGGTTAAAATGAGAGCATTGTGCCCCAATAAAATTTTTGCCCCTTCCAAATAAAGTTTTCATTCTGTCCCTAGATTTCTAGCGTTGTAGTAACTGCAGACTTTGGCTGCTACCACACTGCAGAATGACTGCAGCTTGAGACCATTTTAACTATCATAGCTCCATCCTATGGAATCCTGTGATTTGTAGTTTGTTGTGGTACCAGAGCTCTGTGACAGAGAAGGCGAAATAGCTCACAAAACTACAAATCCCAGGATTCCATAGCATTGAGCCATGGCAGTTAAACAGTGCCAAACTGCATGAAATCTGCAGCACAGATCAGACCTATATTAAGTGTGGTGTAGTGGTTTAGGTGCTGAACTATGACTCTGGCCATGAAACCCACTGGGTGACTGAGTTCGTTGTGGCACCAGAGCTTGAAATGGTGTCCCACAGGACTGATGCCACCATCCGGAAATGCTTGCTTTTAATAACTCCTTATCTTGCCATCAAGGGCTTTTTGTTGTTGTTAATGCCTTCAGGTTGACACTGTGGATGAGACGTTTCCAATATCGAAGGCTTTCACGGCCGGCATCCATAGTTTTCTGTGGGTTCTTTGGGCTATGTGGGGCAAAGAAGAGCAAAAAAGGATTACGGGGAGCCCAAGGAAAGAAGGCAGGAGATGAAAAACCTTTGACCATGTGAAGTCAATGGATGTTATCAGACAAGGGAAATTGGAAGCATAATCCAATGGCAATCCAAACGCAATCATGGGTTTAACATTATTGTGTGATAGACTACCAGACGCAATTTTGGGCAATGGGAAGTCAGTCCGAACGCAATCATGGGGTTTCACGTTATTGCGTGATAGACTACCACATGCAATTTTGGGCAATGGCAAACTATTTTCAGGCAATGGGAAGTCAGTTTGAATGCAATTCCAATTCACGTAAATGTGCTGAACTAGCGAATTCATTCTGGCTCCACTTTCTTTTCATTCGCAACTAAGAGAAATTCCTCCTGTGTGATAAACTCCAAAGGCTTTCATTGCCAACATCCATATTGTTTTGTTGGATTCTTTGGGCTATGTGGCCTTGTTCTAGAAGAGTTTCTTCCTGACGTTTCTCTGGCATCTATGGCTGGCATCTTCAGAGAATCTTTGACCATCTCCAGAGGTCCAGGATTGCACAGAGAACACAACAGACCAGTTCAGTCGCTTGACGTTTTGGAAGCACTGCCAAAAAACATAACCGGAGTGGGAACATTTGGTGAGAACGAGGAGGGCCTTTTTGGTGGTTGCTCCCAGACTTTGGAGCTCCCTCCCCAGAGAGGCTAGCTTGGCATTGTCCTTGCTCTTCTTCCAGCGGCAGAATGTTAAAACGTTGTTGTGCCGCCAGGACTTTACAAACTGTTGAGGTTGGATTCTTCATGCTGCGTGGTGCTGGTTTTGAAATTTCTTAATGGTCTGTATGACCTAAGCAATGTTGCCAACAAGCCTTGAAGATATTCTCTGGAATGTGTTTACCAAAATTCCCAGAATTCCCCAATATTTATTATTATTATTATTATTATTATTCAGTCAAAATCCCAGGAAAAAAATAATTAAATTCCCCAAATTCTGGGGAATTCCCCAGAAATTGGCAATACTGGACTTTAGGCAAGTTACACTCTCTCAGCCTCAGGGGAAGGCAATGGCAAACCTCCTCTGAACAAGTCTTACCAAGAAAACCCCCTGATAGGATCCCCTAGGGTTGCCAAAAGTTGGAAACAACTTGAAGGCACACAACAACAACAACAACAACATAGTTTTTTAATGAGTAGGCATCAATAATCGGAAAAGTGAATGATGCTAAGAACTGAAGAGGAAAGTCGAAAGAGAAGAAGACTGCATGCTAGATGGATGGACTCTATGAAGGAGGTCACAGGGATGAGTTTGCAGGAACTAAGCAGAGCAGCAGAGGGCCAGGAGCCTTGGAGAAGTCTCATA
>NC_056523.1:191746997-191796968 GCF_019175285.1 Sceloporus undulatus
TCCAGAGAAAAAGAGGGGGTGCCCCACCGATCCCCCCACAGCAGCCATCCTCATGTGCCAAGGGCCCCCCAATACGAAAGGAGGAGGAGGAGGGGAGGCCCCGGGGGTGATGATGGACCCCCCAGGCCCAGCCCTGGCTTTGCCTCCCCCGCAGAGGGAGACCTGGACCCGGCAGATGGACTTCATCATGTCCTGCGTGGGCTTCGCCGTGGGGCTGGGCAACGTCTGGCGCTTCCCTTACCTCTGCTACAAGAACGGAGGAGGTGAGCAGCAGGAGGAGGACCCCCCACAGTGAGGGAGGGGGCTGGTCTTGGGGGAAGGGGATCCACGCGAGAAAGTGGGTCGTGCAAGGCAGGGGATCGGGCCACTGGGGAGCTGGGCTTGCAAGCAGGACCAGGGGGGGGGGGGGGCTGGGGGGGGGAGGGTGGTATTTGGGGGGCCTCCCCTCCTTGGAAGAGGGATCCAGGGATCAACCTTGTCCTGACCAGAGCAGATGGAGAGGGAGATCTGGAGGGGGCACTTGGGGGAGGATAAAGTGATATTGGGGGTCTTCCCTTCCTTGGAAGAGGGATCCAGGGTTCAGCCTGTTCCTGCCCAGACCAGGTGAAGGGTGAGGTGAGGTTTGGGGGTCTTCCCTTCCTTGGAAGAACAATCTAGAGTTCAATCTTGTCCTGCCCAGAGCAGATGAAGAGGGAGATCTGTGGAGTGGGGGGACTTTGGGGGGTGTCCTTCCCTCCTTGGAAGAGAGACCCAGGGTTCAGCCTGTTCCTTCCCAGACTGAGGAAAGGGTCTGTCAATGCCTCAACTTTGGGACCAGATGGGTAGGGTGACCCAGGTAGGGGGGCTTTGGGAATGGAGAGATACTTGGGGATCCCCTCCTTGGAAGAAAGATCCAGGGTTCAACCTGTTCCTGCCCAGGGGGAGGAAAGGGTTTGCCATGGCCTTCAGCTTTGAGACCAGATGGGTAGGGTGACACAAGTAGGAGGGATTGCAGATCCCCTCCTTGGAGAGAGTTCCTGGGATCTGCCCAGTGGGAAGGAAAGGCCTACCAGAGTGTTCAGCCTTCAGACCAGATGCTTGATAGCCCCCCTACCCAGATCACCTACCCTACTGTGATCTGGGTAGGGGGGCTTTGGGGGGATAGAGTGGCATTTGGGGGTGTTCCTCTCCTTGGAAGAACAAGCCAGTGTTCAACCTGTTCCTGCCCATTGGGAGGAAAAAGTCTGTCAAAGTGTTCAGCCTTGAGACCAGAGTGTTTTCTCAAAGATCTCTTCCTTTGAGATACCAACTCCTCAGCAATCCTGTTCTTCTGTTCAGGGACTCAATAAGAAAAAAGGCAATTCAAGATGCCTTGGAAGGGCTAAGACTCATCAGTTCCTATAAAACAGTGGTTCTCAACCTTCCTAATGCCACGACCCCTTAATACAGTTCCTCATGTTGTGGTGACCTCCAACCATAAAATTGTGGTGTCTCAGTTCCTAAGACCATCGGAAATATGTGTTTTCCTATGGTCTTAGGTGACCCCTGTGAAAGGGCCATTCAACCCCCAAAGGGGTCGCGCGACCCACAGGTTGGGATCCGCCGCTATAAAAGGAGCAGCACACAAAGAGCAGAGTCAAGGCATTGCACTACAGAATCCCTTTCAAAAAATGAAACCCTTACGTTGAATGTGCGCAAAAAGGCATGCCTCTGAACATGTTCATAGGTGCTTTAATAACAGCACATCCCAGCGCCATATGCCTCTGGGATTGAGGGAACAACTCAGTCTGTAGAGGCTGTGTGGGATTCCTGAGCAATGTTGACAGGACCTTACATTTGGGGAACAAAAGATGAGTGAGTCGAACCTCAAAGGAGGGATTTTTGCCAGGTTGATCATCCTGGAGGCAGCAGATGGAATCTCAAAAGTGAGATGCCAGGAAGACAGGAGTGCAAGTGTGTGTTGGATACTGCCATGTCTAACACTGCCTTAGGGTAAGGAAGATAGATGACAGAGACCTCAGTTGCCTCTTCCGGAGGGGAGGGTTAAGAAAGTGATTCTGTTTTAGAAGATCCACAAAATGCGTCTGGCCCTGGAATGAGATCTTGGTTTGCCCTGGTTGAAATCAAAGTGAGGGTGGAAGACAGAGGTGCAATTAGATACGGAAGATGAATCCTGCCTCAGCTGGAAATGCCCAAGGCCAGGGAAGGATACAACTTGTTGGCACGGTGCTGTCCTGAGTGTGTCGCCACCCCACACATCTGTTTGCTAGGCAAGGTACAAAGTGCAGCCTCTCCACCTTGCAGAACTTGCTGGTTGCTTACAGCAGAAAAAGAAGAAAGAGAAAGAATTGTAGCTTAAGCCATCAGTGGTAGTATAAAGCAACTGAGGCATGTGCCCAGTTAGGCATGGGCAGGAATGCCATCAGGGGGCAGTACTATCTCCAACAGCACTACTGGGCAGGACAGCAAGGAGTCAGCAGATGTTTCTTTTTGCCCAACATGATCACGAGTCCCCACCCTATCCCTATGTCAGTATGCCCTTCCCTTTCTGGCACACCAAGTTGTGCCATCCAGCCTCAGCCTATCCTTATCCTAGATGGGTGACAGTGTTTAGGACTTGTTTGCCTATCCCAGTGACTTCCACAGTTTGACTGACATGTGAGCCTGTAGCTGTGGACATATCTGTACTAGGCCTACTTAAGCTATGTTTGTGCCTGAGATTAAAAATAATAATAATAATATGGTTTTTCTATATATTGGTGTATACATACACATTCACTTTCATTGATAAATATAAGAGGCAGGGAAATTCTCTTGTGCTGCCAATCCTGTTGAATGGAGGTGGGCAAGCCTGTGGTCTTGTCCATAGTGAGCCAGAGCTGCAACCTGTGCCAGATCCCACCTGGCACCTCTTTTAAGGGCACCCAGAATCTCCTGTCTCCCCTTGACTTGCTGTAGGCAAATCTAGCTGTGAGGCAAATATAGGGTTGATTCCTCCAAAACAATAGAGTAGAAATGGCCAGGAGGCTTTGCTTTTCTCCTGCCTCCAAATTTTCTGTGTCAAATCCTGCCTTCTCCATTATTGTTTAAAGTGGTAGTTGCCCTCAAACAAGCACTGGATGGAAACTAAGCCCACTGGGAGAAGAATGACCTCTGTGGGGAACTTTGCAGGAGAGAATTGGCAGGCATAGGAAGGACTAAGCACTGCTTTCACCCATTCTCCATTCCTCCCATGTTAAAAAAAGAGCAATCCTATCCTCACATTCCCTGTTATATTGACAAATGGGGGGAAGGAATGCATGCTTCTGGAGGTAATGCCTTGCTTTGTGTTTTGGGGGTGGGAGCAGGGATTTGTTTATTTATTGCATTTATATCTCTCCTTTTCTTCAAAGAATTCAGGGCAGCATACATTGTAGATGGCTCTGACTCCTCTCCATTTTATCCTCATGGCACTCCAGTGCAGTAACCAGCCCAAGGTCACCCAAGGAGCTCCATAGTTAAATGGAGATATGACGCCAAGCCTCTCAAGGCCTCGTTTGACACTGCCACATTCCCCTGGTAACTTCTCCAGGACAGAGGTGCTTTTTATCTCTGAGTTTCATAAAAGCACAGACTTACTGATAAGCCCCCACCACCGCTAACACCGAAAAAAACCCCATCATTTAAGCTAATCATCTCCCAAACTGATGCCCTCGGGATATTTTGGGCTACTGCTTTCGTCATTCCCAGCCAACATGGCCAATGGCCGGAGATGATGGTGTATCCCCAAACATCTAGAGAGCATCAGGTTGTGGGAAAGCTCATTTAGGCTCCTTGAGGGGCTCTACAGACCTCCCCAAAGGGGCAACAGGATGCCGCCCCTTTCCTAGCCGGATCAGGTCTGCAGCAAACTCCAGCCCAGCCCTGATACAGCCTTTTGAGGGTGCAAAAAGGAGCCGCAAAAAGCGGCTTCTTTTTGCACCCTCAAAAGAGCAGCATGACTATATGGCACTCCTTCAGCACTGTGTCAACTGGACACAGCGCTGAAGGTGCACCATGATGCCACACGCCATGTGGAGCGGCATGCAGCATCATGGCACCCTGGGGACAGAGTCAGGGCGTGTGTCATCTGGACACAATGCCCTGACTCCATGCCCAGGCCAGCCTGTAAAGGGCCTAAGTCATTTAATTGTATATATGAAAGCAAACATCCCCTAGTGAGAGCCAAGGGTGTAATAGATGCAGCAACAGCTCCCTGAATCTGAAGAGAGCCTGAATAGACAAGAGCTGTCTGGCAGGCTGGCTTTCCTTAGCTAAATCTCAGTGGAGCTCCAATTGGTCATCCCACAGGCCTTGAGCTGATACAAAATACTTTGTGAGTGATCCACTAAATTAAAAAACAGTGGAAGGGAAAGGGAAACAAGTCATCAAGGCTTAAGCTGAGGTCCAGGACCTGTTTCTCCAAGCAGGGCTCACACCAAAGCAAAGGAAGTAGTTATGCTTATGGTACACTCTTTGCATGTCCAGGGGCACTGCCCACATGAAGCCTGATAGTTAGCCATCTCCCACCTTCACATGTATGTATATTTCTTGACTCCCAGAACAGAAGTCAAAGCTTTTCAGGCTACCTTTGAATTTCCTCTTGGCACATCTTCACTTAGAAATGAGGAGTGGGAAGCTAGCTCTGGAGTCACCTGCATCTCTGTGTTACAATGTGTGACACTGTCAGGATCTCACTGTGCCTCATGTTCCCACCATTGCTCCAGTCTTGATTCAGTGCCAATTGACTACGTAGGACAATGCCAATTTTGCCATCTCATTCTCCCTAAGGATTTCATGCTTTTCTCCTTATTGCCTTTTGGAGGTGAGAAGGACAATCAGAACTCAGACTGCAAGGTGAGGGTACTCTTCTGATTGCGACAATATGATTACACACACACACCGCCTGGGTGGCTGATAAATGGAGCAAGCCCTGCTGAGACCTCTATGAGACCTTTCCCCCTGCCAAGTACTATCTGCAATATTTTTTACAGAGCCAATGAAGTGTAGGATTTGAATTAGGAAAACTTGGGAACACAACTGCACTCAAACAGATGAAAAGTTACTTGGTGACCTTTTGCTAGTCACAGTCATTTTGTGTATATTTAGACAAGATGCTGCTTATGGGTTGGCAGTTTTCAGCAGAAAGTCTAAACCTTCATTTGTGTTTGTGAAGTCAGTGTTCCATAAGATATTTTCATGGGATTAATTTTAATAGCATGAACAGATTCCAGTCCTGGCTTTTACTTCTGAGAAAGAGAGAAGGGAGGAAGGAAACAAGGGGAAATATTGGGGTGTTGTTTTTTCTTCAAACTCGATTATGAAAAGGCAGTAGAATTTGGTTAACAGAATTAGGAAACATAAGGTTTCAGCCTTCAGCTATTTTGTGCAAGCACCTTCTGGATAGGATGAATTATTTCCCTTTTTACTGGAAGGATCTGGGATTTGTCCTTCTGGGATGTTTTGACACAACTTGTAGATCTTGTTATGCTAATAAAGTCTCATTAAATGGACTGAAGTTGAGCTAACACCCAAGGATTTGCCAAAACGTTGAATTTGGCAAGTGGCCTAGAGGCAGTGTGTGTTTGTCTAAGTGTACGAGAAGGGCACATGACCTATGCCACTAGATGCTTGGTTTTTGCTTTTTCCCCCCTGCTACTGTTCTAGACCCTGGGAAAAGAATGCATTTCTCTAGGCCCGTAAAGAAGAGAAAGAGAGCAAGAGCAAGAAATGGCACAAACAACCCTTAGCGTGGCCAATATATCTCTCTCAGTTCTCAGCCCTGACAGTGTGAGAGTTTAAACTGCTCTAATAACATTTTGAGGCTTATAGGAGCTCAGGAGGAGGGGGAAAATATGATCCAGGCAATCAAAAGAGCTGGATAGCAGCAGCAGTTAGGAAGGGAACCATAACTGTGCAGAAGGATGCAGAGAGTTCAGAAAAGGAGTGAGTTGGAATGATGGGTGTTGTCAGTGTTGGTTGGGGGTAGATTAGAGCTGAAATGGGAGATAAAGAGGCATTCATTGAAAGACCTCACTGGCCTGGAATAACTTTTTTCCTCCCAACTTGGCTGCACTTCCTAGAGAAAGTGGCTCGAAGCAAGAGGGTGTTGGCTTATGCCAAGGCACTACACGTTAAAACTAACCTGTTGTGATGTGTAGTCAGCCAGCACAAATTTTGATAAATTGCCACAGAATGGTGTAGGCCCAGGCTACAGCTTCTGGGGGCTAAACCAAAGGTGGAAGGTGCCTTTCATGCTGACTATGCTGATGTTCAGTTGGGCTGTGGGCTGGAGATTCCCTCTTTATGGCAACGAGGACAGAGAATCTGATGTGTGCAACAGTCTCTGTGTGGGCTCATTCATACGGGCCAAAAAAATGTTGCCACAATTTTCCAGCCACTGATTTGTATGCCTGAGCTCACTCATCCCCAGGACCAGAACTGGAGGACAGATTCTGCAGCGAGTCTATCACAAGGGGCCTGATGACGTCTGAGGGAATGGGTGACTCAGCCTCCCGCTGATTCTGATCCCCCAAAGGCACATCACTGACACACCACCAGCCCAGTCTGGCAAACCGGTGGTCTTTTAGGTGCAGCCATGTCCTTGAATAGGAAGTAAGAAATCAGCACCGGTTTTTCAGTTGGGAATACAGTATAGGGTCTTAGGAGACTCCCCTGCCCACTTTCCTGGCTATTGATTTCCATTTCTAGCTCACAAAGAGGACTAGGAAGTCTCTTCTTCCAGCTCTGGGCCACCTGGCAGATTTATTAGAGCATAAGTGTTTGTACACTGCAGTCCGCTTCCATGACAATTGTGAGATGCAATCCAAAATCTCAGGTGTAGACAGTGGGGAGATTGTGGATAGTGATATTTGGAGGGAGATTCAGTACAGAAAGTACTGACAGTGGCAGTTACAGCATGAATGCTGTCCATTCACAAAACCTTTGTTATGGATAGTGCAAACATTCTGGCACTAGGCAACCAGCCTTCTGAAGTTGTCCCCATGCAAATAGTTGTCACTTAGTGAAAACTCTTTGCATACAGAAGTGGATTTCTATCTCCTACTCTCATTCTTGTCTTTAATAGGTCACAGATCTGGTATGTAGAGGCAACACATGACATGTATTTATACTTGACACATATATTGGTGTCATAACTTTAATTGTCATTGCTTTCGCCAAAGAATCCTGGGACTTATTGCTGCAAGAGCAGGCTGAAAATGTCATTGGTTCTCCTTCACAAAACTACAGTTCCCAGAGCTCCCTGCAAAGGGAAGGGGAAGGAGAGAGATTAAGAATCATACTTCTGAACTACTTAACACTACCACCTGTAAAGTAAACATACCCATTATATTAGAACTGATAATTAAGAGAACCAGCAGCCAGATTGCTGAGGATTAAATCTCATTAGAATCCACATTTTCTATTCTGGAAGCCCTGCTCACTAATCCCAAGAGTGCAGAATTAGTTATGGTTATTCTTTGCAGTGAGCTCTACAGAGAGTTTGGAAAAGCTCCTTTTTTGGTTTATAGCTCTCAGAACTGCCACTGACCATGCTGGCTAGGGGATCCTGGGGTGTGTGTGTTTGTGTGTTTGTGTGTGTGTGTTCTTAATTAACTTTTTCAAAGTCTTGAAAAAACACTTTGAATATGCTCAGAGTCATCTTTGTCTTTCATTATTTCTTCACATATTCCAATAGTTGCTTCTGGCTAGGAAAGTGGGTTGGGAATTAACCACAAGAGACAGTGGACATCACTAAAGATAGCCAAGTGGGAGATGGCTCGATATGACTCATGGGGCACAATTGTGAACCTAAATAGCTCCTGTTTGTTTTTCCGATTTTTTTCTAACTTGGTGACAAAATGATTTTTTTTCTATCTTGGTGACTTTTGAAAATACATGCCAGCGTAGATTAATTCCAACTTAAGCTTAGTACTCATGAAGGTGGTACAATGAAACTGCACAACTGAAGAGGGGGGGTTGTTGTGGTTATTTCAAAGAACAAATTTGTTCATATTAAAACTCTGCATGTTGGGGAGAAAGCTAAGGCCTGGAACAGATGGGCCAAATGCGCCGTGATTGCACTGATACTAGGGTTAGGGACTGGGTACTAACCGCACGGTCCCTATCCCTAGCACGGCGTGAAGGTGGAGCAATGGTGCCATCATTTTGACATAAGCGATGCACAGCATCCACATGTCGCTTATGTCGTGTGTGCGCCAGTGGCACACTCGTGACATCACTCCAGCACCACAAAAAGAACTCAGAAACGCCATCCCTCCAGAGTTTAAATGGGTGCCTGTGGACCACCGTCTCTACTGCCCCAAGCTAGGACAATTCCCCCAACATGTGCTTTCTATGTGCAAACACTGAAAAGAAAGAAAAGTATTTCACCATGTGATGCCATACCTGTGGTCTGAAATGGTCCTAACCAGAGTTTTTCCACTGTAGTAAATACTAGGCTGCAGATAAAGCCCTGCACCCTGTTTGCAATCACCAGGTCCCATTGCATTCACTGGGTCTATCTCCCAAAGATGAACGGGTTCCCCAATCGCTGCCCTGTTAATCCCCATGGGAAAGATTTTACATCCCCAAGATTATCCTCTTAACCAGGGATTTGCAGGAAGAAGAGCAGGGCTCAGGCCTTCCCATAGTCCAGGGAGCTGTGATATTAATAGCATCCCTTGAGGTGATTCACACTAAGATCCACGTGCACACTGGGAACACACAGGGTTGTCAGTCATAGCCTCAGGGCTGGCGTGTCAGTGTGACAACGGTGACAAGAAAAGCTAAGGGCTGTTCAGGGAAGGAGGGGTTTAATATTGACAGAGGATGCCAGCCAAGCTGCAGATATTGTAGCCAATATGGCTAATGCCAAATACTGAGGGAATCTTTCTGGTCCTGGGAACAGAAAAGAGACTTAACAGAGATAAAGTTCAGAAGGACCTAGGCATATTTTTTTCTCTCTTAAATGCAGAGAAAACATTATGTTTTCTGCTTCTCCCCTTTCTAGCTCCCTAGCAGCTATCTCATACATCTGTCCTTGCTCTCCGTGTTTCACAGAGGTTTGCCTTGGAAACACTGTATCTCCAAACAGAGCCACCAGGATTCATCTCTGTTAAACAGAAAGGATTTGGAGGAGAGGGATTAAGAGGTGCGGCTTGTGCATATATTTTTATTCACCAAAAAACCTCAGGTATTAATATTGGCTGCATAATACAGTTTCTAGAGACTTTCAGGTTTCTGTATATAGAGTTATAGAATGATTGTAGGCCAAGGGTAATGAAGAATGTATTTCAAGGTGTGCTGGCCAAGGTAGTATCTCAGGGCCTGAACAGACAGGCCAAAATGAAGCTACTTCGGGTCATTTTGGAGGTATGCTGTTTAAATGACACACACATCTTAAAAAGCCAGAAGCTGTGCCAAAGCTGCGCTCCAGTCCTTAGGACTGGAGGGTGGCTTTGGACAGCTTCCAGCCTCTTAGGACACATACATCTTTAAACAGCATGCCTCCAAAGTGACTCGAAGCAGCTTTATTTTGGCCTCTCTGTTCGGGCCCTTAGTCTTCTAGTGCATTTGCTTCCAGTGGCCTGTACAGAATCTTACGTCCTTTTCAGTGAACAAAACAGGGACAAATTAAGAGAGTTTGTGTGAATCTCTGTATTTCCTACATGATATACAAGTCAGGAGTTCTTATGGCAGAATTCTGATCACTTTGGCAATTTAGTTATTTTTTTTTAATATTGGGGCTGGTATAGAAGTATAATGGGGCTCTTGCTTACTTTGTACTGCTCACCTGGCCACAGGTGTGTTCCTCATCCCTTACCTTCTTATTGCCCTCATTGGCGGGATTCCCATCTTCTTCCTGGAAATTTCCTTGGGGCAGTTCATGAAGGCCGGGAGCATCAACGTATGGAACATCGCACCGCTCTTTAAAGGTAAGAGACTCCCTTCCCTTGGGCCAAGTAGTTCCTTCTTTTTACACCCTCCTCTAGGAATGATTCCCAACAGGTTGCTGCCTGTGGCAAAAGTTTCGACTTGTCTTCTAAACTCCCTCTTCCCCTCCCTTAAAGTGACCTCCTTGGCATTTACCTCATTTTTGCAAAATGCTGTGCACTGAGTAGCAACACAAGCTGCCATTTTAATGTCCCATGACGCTCCAGAGCAGTACCTTTTGGCAAATTATTACAGATCTAGATGCCAACTGTTACTCACAGCACAAGGCTAAGAGCTGGCTTGTTTTGTTTTCAATGAAATCTTGGGGTAGATGTTGACATCGGGCCCTATTAAGTCACTGGGGCACCAGTTGCTGTACAAAATTTGCTGGATCCTGGCAGTGGTTCTGGTAGAAATTCCTGTTCACACTGGCATGGATGATTACGATTGATGGATATTGAAATGAATTTAGTATGCATCCTCCCTTCCCCTCACTCATATCTCCCCATTCACCTCTATATTTGAAAGGTCCTTCCATGAGTGTTACCTGGAGAACAGAAACTGAGCATCGTCTTCCTTTAGCTGTTGTTCACAGAATTCCTATTGAGAAGGGATGCAGAGCTGTGGTCTTTCAGATATTGGTAGACTTCAGCTTTCATCATCCTTTACCATTGGCTGTGCTGGCTAGGGCTGATGGGACTTGCAGTACAACAGGGACTGTCCAATTCCTTTCCCTACTGTTGAGGGCCAAAGATAGATGACATGCAGATGAAGTTGCTGTGGAGCAACTTCACTCCCAAAGTCTCTTTAAAAATATTAGGCTGCAGCCCAGGGCTGGGAATTGTGGACCCTCCAGATATTGCTGAACTACAGCTGCTAGGAGTCCTGGCCAACATAGCCAGTGGTGAAGAATGCTGGGAGTTATAGTTCAACAACATCTGGAAGGGCATAGGATTCCCACCCCTGATGTACAGTATCTGATTCCCTCTAGTCAAGTGATTCTAAATGTTTGGCCATGCAGTTTTTTGTTATTTGTTCCGGAAGCTACAGTCTGTATGGACAATGGTGTGGGTATGGGAATTGAAATCCAGAACAGCTAGAGGGCCAGGGGTTCAAAACTACTGCTCTCAGTGAGCTATTTGCTGTTCAACAGGCAGATAACCCTGCCTGTTACTGCTACTGGTAAATACTAGACTGCCATCCTCACTGCAAATTGATGCACAACATATAATTCTGATTTATAGACCGTGGGTTGGACAAGAATGAGTTCAAGGACTGATCATTATTATTATCAAGGTAGTAGCAAAATAATAAATTAAGCTGAGGCTACAATGTTAAAGAGAGATGCCAGGTAGTGAGGGTGAGTACAATGATATCCAGAGAAGAAGAGGAGTAGGTTAAAGGTAGACACCATGATTCTTGAGGAGCACAGCATGTCCGAATAGCTTTTGCAATTCCTTCCTAAAAATAATATAATTATCCAAATTTTCTTAATTTACATAATTTATACATTTGGAGTAGCCTAGTTTGGCCAGTGCAGAATTTACATTTTTGCAGAGAGTTTCTCAGGTATATAAAATTACTTTTCTCAGTGAAATATCTGGTAGCTGGGGCAGTACTGTACACTTTTCAAGAAAGGGCCTCTCATTATTCCTGGCTTCTCTCCTCATGTAATGCATATTCTCCAAACAGGACTGGGGTTTGCCTCCATGGTGATCGTCTTCTACTGCAACACCTACTACATCATGGTGCTTGCTTGGGGTTTCTATTACCTGGTGAAGTCTTTCACAGCCACCCTACCCTGGGCAACCTGCGGGAACGTGTGGAACTCCCCTGAGTGTGTCGAGATCTTCCGACATGAAGACTGTGCCAACGGCACTGCTAATGGCAACCTGACCTGCGATGAACTCTCTGACAAGAGATCACCCGTCATCGAATTTTGGGAGTGAGTCTTGGCACATTATATCATCCTGCCCTGCTCTAGCCATCTGAGTCTCCTAAGATGGATTGGGTTTTGGTGCCATCTTAACCAGCAAGATGGTTGAAAATGCCTTCTCCCACTTCCCTTCCACTCTGTGCTCATATTTCTTCTTCCGGATTGTAGGAATAAAGTACTGCGTCTGTCAGGAGGCCTGGAGTTCCCTGGAGCTATCAACTGGGAGGTGACCCTCTGCCTCATCGCTTGCTGGGTCCTTGTCTATTTCTGTGTCTGGAAGGGTGTCAAGTCCACAGGAAAGGTAGGAAGTTTGGGGGAGATAGCCTGGCTGGGCTAGGGAAGGGGAAATTTATTAGAATCTGAGGGAGAAACAGTGAGTGAATTCTGGTGGAGAACATGTAGGATGCCTAGGAAAGTGACTAATTCCTCAAAGTATTCCCTGTTCTCTTGAAAACTGCTTCCTTCCTGAAAACCCATTGCTCCTGGTTCCATGAAGGCTCTCACACCCATGGAGATGGTGTGATGCTTAAAGAATAGATGGAAAGATTTGCATGAATGTACTTGTTTGCTCCTCTTTTCCTCCAAGGAATTGGTCCTTCTCCCCATTGCCATCTTCACAATAACCCTGTGATTTAGGTTAGGATGAGAGGGATGGGCCAAAGTTCAGTCAAGTGAGATTGATGGCCATGTAGATCTTATCCCATCTTAGTCCCGTGGTTCTAACTGTTACACTGGATAGTTTTTAAGAATGAATAGAGATAGGAGCACAGATACAACTTAGGATAAAGGAGGAATAGAGATTGTGTGAGACGCGGATATGCAGACAAAACTGTATTTTAAAAATGAAAGCAAAGAGATGGTGCAGGTGATTGTGTGTAGATAATGTCTCTCTGGGGCTTGGAGGAATTGATGGAGATTTGTGGAAGGCCATGAGAAGCATATAGAGATGAACAAACCTTGGGCAAATCTCTAAAGTTGAGATAAAGCTGAGTGATGATTTGTGAGAGTGGAGTGACCATCACCCTGGCATCACTATGGAGCACCCTCAAGCCATCACTGTAGAGAACCCTCAAGCCTATGAACACAATGGTCTAGTAGCATGTTCAGTCCTAAGTATAAATTTGTATCATTTCAGTTAGGTCTGGTAGTGAGAAGGTAGGATGAAGACCAGTCATAGCTTTTTGTAGCTGGCATCAGCATTGTATAGCTCCACACCCCTGAAAAACCTGCAACTGAGGTTATAATTTATATAAGAGAAGACAGTTGGTGAAGTCCCATGTTGCTGAGAATGTTAAAGTTTAACACTGGTACATTGAGTTAGGCCTGGAAGTACATAATTCTCATTGGTATCCCTAATCTCACCCAAATGGTTTTAATAGGGAGGCCATTCATATCAAGAGAGCCAGTGTGGTGTAGTGGTTTGAGTGTTGGATTACAATTCTGGAAGACCAGGGTTTGATCACTGCTCAGCCATGGAAACCAGCTTGTTGACCCTGAACAAGACACATTCTCTCAGCCTCAGAGAGCCTCTGAACAAATCTTGCTAAGAAACCCATGGATAGAGTTTTCACCTTAGGGTCATCTTAAGTCAGAAATGACTTGAAGACACACAGCAACAATAAGAAGTAAACTGAAGTCTACGAAAGCTCAGGCTGCCAACTTTTCTTTCAGTTCGTCTCAAAGGTGCTACACAATCTCTCTGCATACTGATTCTACATTTTTGAATTCAATAATAATAGCCAGTCATTTCAAAGACACCAGTGTGTACAAATGTTGTCACCGTACATAGTACCTGGACATCCCTTGAATGCATTGGCTAGGGAATGGGCAAAGATGAGACAGGGCAGGCCCCAAACATGTTAGTGCCAGAAACAGAAAATCCAAAAGGCCATTCAAAAGAACGATGACACACTGGTGAGTTGGACAGGAGTGGGTGCTGTCTTTATGTCAGTCTGGATTCCATAGGAAAAATGTCTGAGTTTCAAATGAGACATGACACCCATAACCGCAACTGAGGTCTTGCCTTATCTATATAAAGCAGAGAAGAATCACAAAATACAGATAGGGCCTGTGGAAGGGTAGGCTGAATTCTTCCCCTGCCTGCATATTTTGCCCAAAACACAGTGTGCCCCAGCTGTCTTTTCCCCTCACCCTTCTTGTAGCAGGGCTTGCTTCCATTCTGGGAGCTCCATTGGGAGAAAATGCCAGCTGGGATTTAGCAGTTGTGAGGCAAAAATTTGTGGGCTGAATAGATTTTGGTTCTTTTCTTTCAACTGGTCATGCCCAATTTTATTTCACATGTATCCTAGTCTTCACTTGTAACAGAGATTTGAGAGAAATCCCACTTTTGACACATAGATCTTCTTCAGCCTTTTGGGGGCTTTAGTAGATTGTCATGTAATTCCTTTTTCCAAATTTGTTCCTGTTAATAGAAGTTCAGATCCACATCCTGAGGTAGATGCCTTGTGTTGCTTCAGTTGTTATTCCCACCTCACCCCTGTCTTGGTAAAGGGTGGCCACTTTCCCAAGTAAGGGTTTCACAGATAGAGGATCCCAAGTTCTTGTCAGATGAAGCCAACCCAACCCTTTCTCTGGCTGCATTCACACTGCAGAAATAATCCAGTCTGACACCATTTTAACTGCCATGGCTTAGTGCTATGGAATACTCGTCATTGTCAGAGAGCAGTTAAAGTGATTTCAAACTGGATTATTTCTGCAGTGCGGATGCAGCCTTTGCCAGCAAAGATGGTTCTGGGTAAAGACACTGCCATATTTGCCTAAGGCAAATCCTGAAGTTCTTTATCAAATGAAAATCTCCAAGGAATGTTTGAGAGCAGTTTTGATAAGACTAGGCACAGTCCTCCTCGGTGTAGTGGGTAAGAGTGAAGGAAAGTTTCTTCACAATCCTGACACAAAACACACAGGCAACACGAATATAGTTTTTTAATCATGCTATTCTGTGGGTGTCATCTAGAGCTATTGAAGCAGCTTCGCACATAGTGAGTAAGATTTGTACTTAGGCAGTGCTTCCTAATTTTCCCTGAAGAAAAATTCTGAAGATGTACATATAAGGATTCTTCCCTGTAAAGATTATAAAACAACCCTATAACACTAACCAAGTTTATCAATAGGGATTCAGCACACCCATGTCTGTAGCTCTGAAACTGTATACCCACCGAAAACTGCTTTAACCCAGCTCTGACCACTAGCCTGAATCCTGTGTACCCTGACTATTACTTTTTCTCCAGCATTGTCAGACTGAAAAAATGACATTGTGGTGGATTGACTATGAAGCAGAGAGCTTCCCTTTCACAGCCTTGCTGCCTGAGATCTTCCTAAATGGGGGTAGCAGGGATCAAACTTACATGCCCAAAACATGTCCCATTTTCTGCTGTGTGTTAAAGATCCTCCTTTGGCCACACAGTGAGGATATAAAATATTTCTTCCTACTCCTCCGCCCCATCCCACTTTCTTTTTTTTACACACACACACACACTTACTTCATTCCCCCCTCCAGACACCCAGCGCCTGCTTCTCTGTTTCCTGTGCATGGCAAATGGATTTGAAATCCCACCCGTCAGCAAGTTCCATGCCTGAGAGAGTCTGACATTTCTTGCCAGACAACAGCTGGAGGTGGGGGGCAGGAGCCTCAGGGCCTCAGCAGGCAGACACACACATGGCTCCACTTTTGCTTCCCACACTTGGCCACTTGTGTTCACGTGGCTTGGGTGAGGAGAGGTTGCCAAGATCAGGCCGTTTGATGGACAGATGCCTCTCCAGACCTGTGCTCTTATTTATTTATTTATGTTCCTTGGGAGTGGAGACTCAGAAGTAGGGTATCCTTATGGAAAAGAGGGTAGGACCTCTGCATGACAAGATATGTCAGCTGAAATTCTGAAACTGTGCAAGGTACAGGGCCTCTGTCCTCTTATTAGGCTACCCTAAGAAGTTCTCAGAGATCCCAGATAAGATCCAGAGGGAAGGCAGAGCATTCAGAGCCTTGGTCCCTTTGTTGTTATTGTTAGCTGCCTTTGAATTGATCTCGACTCATGGTGACCCTGTGAATGAGATGTCTCCAAGCCCCCTATCCTCTACCTCTCTCCTCAAGTCCTGTAAATTCATTCCTGAGACCTCCTTAATAGAGTACATCCATCTGGCATGGGTTCTTCCTCTCTTTCTCCTGCCCTTTACCTTCTCCAGCATCATTGTCTTTTCTAATGAGTCCTGTCTTCTCGTGATGTGGCCAAAGTACAACAGCCTCAGTTTAGTCATTTTGGCTTCTACGGAGAGTTTAGGCTTGATCTGTTCTAGGACCCATTTGTTTGTCTTTTTTAGCCATCCACAGTATCCTCAGCACTCTTCTCCAGCACCACATCTCAAATGATATTCTTCCTATTTGCTTTCTTCGCTGTCCAATTCTCACATCCATTCATGGTAATAGGGAATACAATAGCTTGTCCCTTTAAGTGATTCTTATAATGCCAGTTGGGAGAAAGCTGTTCAAAGTGATGTCTAAGCACTTTGGCAGGGAAGAAAATATTGATCATCTGCAGGCTTATTAATCTATTGGAAGCAAATGAGAGGAAAGCCAGCTCCTTGAAGTGTGTGTGTCTGTGTGTTATGTATGTGTGTACACACAGAGAGAAAGAGAGCATTTCCATCTATAACAAAGGCTGCTTTGTAAACCTGATTTCAGTCAGTGCCCCAGCAGTCCATTGAGGTCATGAATATTTAGGACCGCCAAGTTGGCATCTCAGAGAGGGCATCTGTAGCTTTAAATTCTGTGGTGCAGCAGGAGATGAGTCAGCTGCTCTTTGTCAAGTACCACCTTTTCTGCCCCCCTCCAATTCTGCTATAATGGGCTGAATGACAGGTATGCCATGCAGCAAATGCAGGGCAGAGGGCCCAGGTTGATGCTGACTGTGGAACAAAATGGAGAGGGGTGGTACAAGGGTGCCCGGGCTTCCTTCCCTTGCAAATCTTAGAGCATGTAAGATTTTTGACAAGTAGGCCCTTTCATTCCATATTGGTGTGCGTATGTCTTCATCTCAGGGCTGGAGCATGACATTTGGCTACCTGGGGCAGAACAGCAAATTGTGCCACCCACCCCTTTCCAAAGTCATTGTGCATAGTTCCTTAGGCCAGCCAAGTTATTCTGACACCAAGGGGGGGGGGATCACCCTCCTCCTTATATGTTTCCTCAGCAATAAAATAATAACAGTTATGAGGATAAGAAGTTAAAACAACAGCTTACTGTCCTTTCATGGCACCTGGAATCAAGGTGTCTATGTTGATCACATCACTTTGCCTAGCTCTGCTTTCCCATCCGTTCTGCTCTGTGATTTTTATTTTTATTTTTTAAAATTTCTCTTCAGGCTTTAATGTCAACGAATCAATGTTTCTCAAACAATTCAATGTGAAATGCGCTAACGCTGACATTTTCAAGCTCCAACCAGGATCTGAAGCTAATGAATTTTTGAGGCAGCACATGTAGTTCAGTGGTAGTTGGCAGTTTCCATGGTGTGTGTGTGTGTGTGTGTGTGTATGTGTAAGAGAGACACAAGAGAGGAAAAAATATGTCCTGGGTTTTATTCCGGACATTAAAGGACTTATCCAGAGTGTGAGGGGACAGATAGGATCCAGAACTTTCAATTGCTCCATTAAAGTGTGGAATAAAACCCTGAGCAGAGCCACTGCACTGCTGGCTGCTCTTGGAGAGGACTTAGTGGGAACTTCCAGAAGTCACCCAACATAGCATCAGTTGCTCTCTCCTTACAGAACTGAGAAATTCCACATTAAAGTATGCAACAATTTCCTGCTTTGTAGTCAGTGACTGCACTGTTTGTCCCTTGCTTTCCTAAAAGTTGCAACCTAGTTCCCTGACCCCTAATGAAGGTCACCACTCCCCCCTCCACTTAATTTTTGTATTGGTCTTTCTTCTGAACTTTTCACATCAATGCCTTTCCTGACAGGTGGAAATTCTGCTGCTGAGATTTTTCCCGGCACACATGGTGGGGTGGGGTGGGGATTTCATATCTTTTGCATGTCTGCATATCACGTTGTTGCTCAAGATGTGGAAATGTAGAGGTCCTCTCCAAAGAAGGGCATTGATATGATATCCCTGTTAAAATATTTGAAGAGGTGTCATACTGAGGATGGAGCAAGTTTGTTTTCTGCTGCTCCAGAGAACAGGACATGGAGCAATGGATGCAAACTATAAGAGAAGAGATTCCACCTAAACATTAGGAAGAACTTCCTGACATTCAGAGCTGTTCAACAGTGGAACACGCTCCCTCTAAGTGTGGTGGAGTTTCCTTCTTTGAGGTTCTTTAAACAGAGACTGGATGGCCATCTCTTGGGAGTGCTTTGGTTGTGAGTTCCTGCATGGCAGGAGGGGTTGGACTGGATCGCCCTTCTAATTCTATGATTCTGTTACTTCACTTCGCTACTGTTTTTAAAAGAAAAGTTGGAAGATGCATTTATTCTTTTCTGCATATGCATATGAGCAATGGCTGGCTTTAAATCAGTGTTCTAGATTGATGGTTCAATTTGTAATGGCTGTGTTTAACGTGTTTTAAAATTTTATGTATGCTGCCATGTGAAAGTGGTGTGCCTAGGAAGATAGATGATTAATATTTAGAAAAATAAATAATTCCTGCCCCCTCTCAACCAGTAATAATTTGTGCACCTTTTCTTTCGAAGTGATGGATTGTATACACTTTCCTAAACATTGCCTAGCTTTTGATTACTCTTCTTGAGAATAAATTTCCAGTCCACTGCCCTCCCCCCTGGCACTGCTTCTGCTTTTCCAAAACTGAGCAGAGAGAATATTAACCAGGTCTTTCCCACACGATCTGAGGAAGTAGACGCCATCAGTAACAGAGTTGCTTGCAATAAGTTAGTTTTTGTGGTGGGAACAAGGCCACAACAAAGGCACCTTTCAAAAGAAGTGTAACAAGTGAGAACAAAATCGCAGCCTTGGTGGTGTGGTGAGGCCTATGTTCCATTTTCTGGAGTTACTTTGACAGGCATTTTTTAGAGATAGGGACATTTCAACTGTTATGTCAATGTGTTTATTCATCTTAAGGTGCCCACTGCCAGCTCAAAAGCCAAAAACAATAAAGAGTGCAATGAGCAAATGATCCTGCTTCAAAAATACAAATAAATGAGTAATGATTATGAATTAAATGGCTAAACATTAGGACAAACAGTGATGACAAATTGCATCTCCAAAGAAACTCTTTATCACCCTTTCCCCTTTTCCCTCTTTCAACACAGATTGTCTACTTCACTGCTACATTCCCTTACGTGGTGCTCATCATATTGCTTATTCGAGGGGTGATGCTGCCTGGAGCTCTGGATGGGATCATCTACTATCTCAAACCAGACTGGTCCAAACTGGCCACCCCTCAGGTAAGTGGCAGGCCTGGCAGAGAGCGGGGCCGGGTGGAGCTGAAGTAGGGTTGCCAACTTAGTAACTGTCTTCTGAAGCTGTAACAGCACTTTGGTATGTAGAAATCAATAGAGCACACCAACAATGCAGTGCCATAAATATATTTTTAGCCTCACCTCTCAAAAAAAGTCCCCAAAGAAACAGACCTAGATTCAGATACAAAGATGCTGATGATATGAATCCCACAATGTTAGGAGTGCATAGTTCAGTGTTATTAGGGGGAAATTGTTAACTAGCTTGTTCCAAAGGCACCACTCACTTTATCAGAAAACCCTTTCTTTATTCATGGTTGTCCTGAAGATTTTTAGTGTCTGAAAATCTAATATGACAGGGCTTGGTGGATCTCTTTTAAGAATGCTGGGTTTTATGTTTGTCCTAGTAATAATAGAGGTTCTTTTCAGAGCTTAGCAGCATTACTTAGAAAGGGGGTCCACAACTGCTTTGACCAGGAGCTGTGCTGATTAGGGGCTTATCGGCAGTGTTGCCAACAAGCCTCGAATATACCTCCAGAATGTTTTACCAAAATCCCCAGAATTCCTCAATATTTATCAGAATATTCAGTCAAAATCACTGCAAAGAAATTAATTAAATTCCTCGGATTCCAGGGAATTCCCCGGCAATGGGCAGCGCCACTTATGGGTCCAAAAAGAAAAGATAAACCATTCAAGCTGTTGTTTATTGTTTGTGTTTCACCCTGTGAGAGTTGCATGTCCTGAAAGGTGTTATAGAAATCTGATAGCAAATAACAACATGCTGTAAGCAACACCTGAAGCTTTTCACAGTGGGGACATATATCTCCCCCAACCTTAATTGATGCAGTGCTGAGTGATCCAGGTTGAAAAGTTGGCAACTCTGTTCAGGAGGGGCTTGGAGCCAGGACTCCGGGTTTTCTCCCCGATCCATACCTCAATCTCTCTCTCTTTCTCTCTTTCTCTTTCTTTTTCCCCTCTCAGGTGTGGATCGATGCCGGGACCCAAATCTTTTTCTCGTATGCCATAGGACTGGGGGCACTCACTGCCCTGGGCAGCTATAACCGGTTCAACAACAATTGCTATAAGTGAGAGCCCATTTCCTATGCAGCCATCAGAGGGCAAACCGACAGGGCATAGGAGGACTGATGCCATGCCCTGAAGGATTGCCATCATTGTCCCCACTCTTTGGTCCTGCAAGGCTCCTACCCATTTGATAACAGCATGGCACTTAGAAATTCAACAGGCAAAGCATCATCACTCGTTGACTCCAAGCTAGGAAGAGCTGGGCCTGTTGAACTGTGATGGGTCCTTCAGACATTAGCAAGAGTGGAGTTTCTCCGTGCCATGCACAAGGTGTCACCTGCTGTTTTCTGCACATCAAAGCGCTGTTAAAAGCGGAAGAACCAGCTCTTGTTTATTACTTGGTTGTTTTTTGTCCAGTTGGCAATCCAAGTTGACCGACTTGTCCAGTGTGCAGGACGGCTTTCTTCAGGAACCCATAAAGAAGGGCAGGGCAGAGTAGGGCAAGGAGGGGAAAACAATCACTTTCACATTCCCTTCCTTCTTGCTGCCTGTTTTCTCACACCCTGTTGAAACCTTAGCTATGAGTTAAAAGAGAAGATGACCAAAGTGTATCAATGCAGGGAGTAAACAGAAAGTAGATCTGCATCTACTGGCAGTTATCTGGAGGATTAGTAAAAGTAGACCAAGGACTTCTGACTCCCGCTGTTTTTAACAGTAGTGGCAACTAAATAATTATTTTTCTTGGATCCAGAAAACATACCCAGTGGTAGTTGTGTTGGCTGTGTAACAAATTATGATAACAGCAATTCCACAAAAGAGCAAAATCCACAAAACAGCAGTTTTTAACATTTTTGCCTGTTGAAGAAGCTAGTGAAGTTTTGAAAGGTTGCAACATGTATTTTTTGCTTTTCATTTGGCCCAAAAAGCTATCACTGTTTTGTGAATTTTGGATGTTATTGTCTCTTCCTTGAAATTATAATTCTGGCATAAATAAAGCTTAGGGTAACCAGGATTTTGAAGTGAAAAACTGCGAGTTCCATTCAGTTGTTACTCAAAGTGCTGGGCTCAGCATTTTAAATTCTTAATATAAATGTTTTTGCACTATGTTGGTGGTTTTGGAGATTCTGTTACAAAAAAGTGGATTTCACTGGAACCTATCCACCGGTGATCTGAAGGAGGGCCACATATTCAGTTGTAAAATTTCAGTATTTATTCATTTTTAGTAGTTTTTAGTCATTTTTATAGTCAATTTTAAGAACTGAAGAAGTTCCAATGTGTTCAAGAACAACTAGTACATGGAAATTGGAGAGAAAAGGCAATTTCCGCCTGATGTCTTCTCCCCCCAACTGAATAAATTGAGTACAAACTAATTTTGCACTTTGAACTCAGTTTGCAGTAGCTGAAAATGCATCCTAGACTGATTACAAAGACCAGAAATTGCAGTGTTTCATTTGTATTCTTTCTGATTTTATTTTGGAGTTTCATACGTTTTTTCTTTATCCGTGAATATTTTCTGTCAGCTCCCAGTATCATCAGAGACTTTTTATACCAGCTCCCCATGTCAGTTTATTTTAACCCAGTAAAAGATCAAAAATAAAAGCAATAAAGTCTGAGACTTTTCAGTCCATCTGGATGAGCCTAGAGTTTATATTTCAACTACTGCAAAGGTCCACAATCTGTGCTGAATTTAGTAGTCAACTTTTACTTTTTTTACTAGTAGCACACCTGTACATTTCAGTTCCAGCACAATCCCATAGTATCTGTAACAGTAAGATCATGCCTAGACCAGTTGGATCCTATAATAAAAGGAATAAGTTTTTTTAAAACAAAATAATTTTATTTGTTTGTTTGTCAATAGAATTATGGAATGATTGTTGTGTGCAGTGACAAGCATAGAAATGTCTCACAGGTTTTACTACAGTGGGGTGCTTTAAGAGCAAAGATGGAAACCTACTGGGCACAAGGCTTCCAGAGCGGACCCTTTGCCACCGACTACATGACTATTAAACTTCATGTCATGGCTGAACTTTGGTGACAGCTGCTGAATTTACCAATATCACAGTTGCTACCAAAATCCAGCAGAAACTGTGGCAGCTCTCTATGATGCAGGAGTGGACAGAGCTACACTACTGAATCCTGCAATTTTGCAGGCAGCTGAGCCATCTTCCATCCTGAAGCAACACTAACAGAAGGAAAGAGAGAAGTCTGTGGCATAGATGGTGAGGATAAGGGCAGTGAGGGCTACAAGAGAGAAATGGGTTGCCAAACTCCCCATAGCTGTGTGTTTCCCTCTCATGCTCTGGAGTGATCCTGGCAGTAAATCAGTTTGGGGCCAGTAGAATTTTTTTCAATCCCAAAGAAATTTGAGACAGAGAGACATCCTTTGTGTTAAATGGTAGGAAAGCTTTGCCTGCTCACCCAGATATGTTGAGTTACTATCCCCAGCACTTCATACCTTTGGCCTTTTGGCTGAGGCTTCTGGAATCTAATATATCCAACAAGGATAAAGGATCTACTCTCTTGATTTACTTGGTTTTACTGAGGTAGATTAAGACTACCCATCAGCTGAACCAACATCTCCATTGAACCAAAAACAGTTTACTCAGATGTAGGATACTGACCAATTATTATTCACTACTATGAAATATTCCAACTGATGGAAGATATAGGCAGTATCCTTTGCATGTTTAAATGCTGAGTGAGCATATGTAGGACCAAACTGATAGTGAAAAGGAAACAGAAGGAAAGATGCTTGAATAAAAAATCTTTTGACCATACCAGGACTGAATGATTACCTTATCTCTTCACTCCCAAGCTTCGTCACGTGTTTTATGGATTCAATAAAGAGGAGATGCTACAAATCCATTAACTATTTTCTCAGTTCTCTTGTAAAAGGAATGATGGGCAAGCAACTTGTTCCATTTTCAAGGTCCATTCTGCCTCTGAACTTCCTCTGGCCAGGCTGGGCTAAGCAATACAGCTCCAAACTCTATAACATGGACACACTGAACACTTGCAGGTCCCTCTGCTTGAGCTTTCCTGCACTTCCACTTGTAGCTCAGTGCACAACATACTCATCCTTCTAGATGGTGTTGGACTGCAGATCCCAGCAGCCCTAGCCAGCACAGCATATAGGGTTGCAGCTGGAAAACATTTAAAGCCCCACAAATTACCCACGTCTGTCCTAATGTGACTTCTGCTTGCACACACTTGCATGCATGCAGTATGAAATGTTCTACACACCTTTCCAGATCTCGGGCTTTCTTGTGCTGAGCTCAATAGCAAAACTTTTCTTTCGGCCCACACTAAGACTTACAAGCACAATGCAAAATACACATGGCAAAAGTCCCAATCCTCTTGCCTTCACCTCCCTGCTTCCTCTTTCTGTTGATGGCTCTTCCGCTTGCCACCAAGCCATGCCAATGCATGTGTGCCCAGAGCAAAATGCCTCCACTTCTTGTCTCTTCATTAGCAGCCTGATCCCATGCAGTATTAGGCATGCTTAATCCTGATTATGCCCAGGGTCATCTGCTTTTGTACAATGTTGAACTGCAGACTGCATAATACACTGTCATCAGGTTCTAGCATTGTCGTCATACCTGCCAGTGTAAAATGGATGCCCTCAGCTGGCAAGATGCCAAACACATGGGCTGGTGTCAGTCCATTGGGTGAGCAATGCATTACTTGTGTAATCTGCATTTCCTCTCCATTGTTGACCAAATAAGAAGCTTAAAAAATAACTAGTTACCATCATAGCACCAAGATCCTTCTAAAGTAGTTAGGTGCATTTTAACTGTGGTTTTTGAACACTAGGTCTTTCCTTTCCCATGCCTCAAATTAAATAGAATAGCTACTATTTAGTTACTGTCTTAAAAATCTGAATCAGAGAATAGAATCATGCAGCATGCCAGGTGCTGGACTGCAAGTCCCAGCAGCCCTAGGCAGTATAGCCGAAGGTGAGAAATGCTGATCTGAATGCTACAGTGCAGAACACATTATCGTCACTTTCATTTTTATTACCTCTGAAGCAGCACAAGGCAGCAATCTGAACCAGCCCTTCAAACAAGTTTTATTCCTCTTCTACCATTTAGTGAGGCTACAAATGCCTGTTGCTGAAAAAGTAACTAAAACATTCAATTAGCAATGCAAAGGGAATATTTTCCCACAGTAAGCTGCAATTGTAATGAGACTTATCAGTTTACAAGTAACTAGTTATTTGTAAGTGGTTATTTCTGAGCTGTGTTCCAGCCAGCTTAATATTGCCTACACTGATGGCTAGTCACTCTGGTCCAGTGTTTCAGGCAGCTATAATAAAATCCACTTCCTTATCCTCCACGCTCCAGAGTGCTGACTTTGCTTGATACCCATCTCTCTTTGCCTTCCCTCCCCAGAGATGCCATCATCCTGGCACTGATCAATAGTGGGACCAGCTTCTTCTCCGGCTTCGTAGTCTTCTCCATTTTGGGCTTCATGGCGACAGAGCAGGGAGTTGACATCTCCAAAGTGGCCGAGTCAGGTGAGTGCACTGCGGCTGCCAGTCAGAAAGCCATAGAATCGTAGAGCTGGAAGAGCTTGCTCCCTCCTCAATATGACATTCCCTCAAATATTTAAACAAGGGCCATCCAGTCCAATCCCATTCTGCCATGCAGGAACTCTCAATCAAAGCATCCTTGACAGATGGCCATCCAGCCTCTGTTTAAAGACCTCCAAGGAAGGAGACTCCACCACTCTCCAAGGAAGAGTGTTCCACTGTCAAACAGTCCTTACTGTCAGGAAGTTCCTCCTACTGTTGAGGTGGAATCTCTTTTCCTGCAGCTTGCATCCATTGTTCCGGATCCTGTTCTCTGGAGCAGCAGAAAACAAGCTTGCTCCCTCCTCAATATGACATCCCTTCAAGTATTTAAACAGGGCTATCATATCACCCCATAACCTTCTCTTCCCCAGCCTAAACATTCCCAGCTCCTTAAGTTGTTCCTCATAGGGCATGGTTACCATACCCTTCACCATTTTAGTCGCCCTCCTTTGGACACGCTCCAGTCAGTTTACCTGAGTGTGTGGGATGTTTGTGGAGTCTCTGGTGGCTCTGCAAGAGTTACTGGATGGGGTTTAGGGCAGATCAGCAAATTGGAAGCCATTTGCAGGATCTGACAGACCTGTATCTCCCTATATGATCCTTCTCAGACCCTGAGATCCACTGAAGAGGTCCTTCTTTCAGTCCTACCACCATCACTGGTGGGGCTGGTGAGGATACAAGATAGGGACTTTTTTATTCAGATAGGCTTTTAGAACTGAACGTTTTTATGGAAAGGACTGGTAAGAGGGTGCTATAGTGTTCTAAACTCTACTTTTTAAACTCCTTTTATCAACAAGATTATGGCTTAAATTTTAATAATGATCCTGAAGTATTATTCTAAATGCATGTTGTTTTTCTATGCCTAATAAAGGTTGACTGACTGACTGAACTGTTTTTATCCTTTTTAAGAGAGTGTTTTGGATTGTTTTAATGTTGTTCATACTGTATATAAGTCTAGAAATTTTAGTCAGGTCACATTGAAACCCATAAATGTGGCCCCCAAACCTGCCCTCAGTTTATACATGAGGTCGACTTATAGTCAAGTATATATGGTAGTTTAATTCTATAGTAATTGTTGTATTGTTGTATATTTTTAGCTATATTGTAATCATTTGAATTTGTAAGCTGCTTTGATTCCCATTCTTGGGAAGAGAATGGGATATCAATGAAATTAATAATAACAGTAATAATTACTGCCAGCACAGCCTGGGTTGTTACAGCTTGGGGCATAGATGGCACTTCTCCCATGAAGCAGCCAATATAGGCACCAGAAGTAGAACTGTGCAGGCAGGTTCATTTGCAAACAAGCAGATTGATTTCTGGACAATGTAGAAGTAAGTGGGAAGGATGTACACAATCAGTGGTTACCTGTGTTATCCCAGTATTCTGATCCTCCATACAATACAGTGGGTTTTCATTGTAAGAATGCAGTTTATCATCGGGCCCATCTTGTCTCATAAAAATAGTCTTCTGTCTGGAGTGGAGTGAGACAACCTCAGCTTTCATTTAAAAAGAGAAAACAGTGCAAGTTCCTAATCCTCATGGTTCTAAAGGGGAGCCTCAGAATGCCTGTCTCTGCTTCAGCACAATTTAAAGATAAAAATCCACCCAGTACGAAAGAAAGCAAATATTAATGTAAATCCAGGGTTTGGTTTAAGGGCACACAATGCAGCCACTTTGCTGAAAATAAGCTGTGCTGGAAAATCTGTAGCACTGCTAGTTCCATGTAACAAATCCGCCAAATATATTCACACATTTTGAATGATATTTTCTGCAGCATTGGGAATGCAGATAGGTCTGATTGGCAGCAGCAAGTGTCCGTTTCCTGTACATTATAGAACCAGCAATCTTTCCAGTGCATTCTGAATCCCATTCTGCTCTTTGTGTTTGCTCATCTATATGTTTTTGAGATCTCTCTGTAACTGGGAACTTGTTCCTTTGTCAGTCAGTTAGAGAGCAGTTAACTTGAACCATCTAACCAGGGTAGATGGAAGTGGTAGCTAAACATATGTGGAAGGAAGGCTCTGTAAAGCAGAGGTAGACAACTGCAGCACTCCAGATGTTTCTACATTGCAGCTCATATCAGGCCTCACTATTGGCTATGCTGGCTAAGGGCCCAAACAGACAGGTCAAAATAAAGCTGCTTCAGGTCACTTTGGAGGTATGCTGTTTAAATGACACACGCATCTTAAGAGACTCAAAGCTGCACCAAAGATGTGCTCCAATCTTTAGACATGGAGCATGGCTTTGGCACGTTTTCCAGCCTCTTAAGACGCATGTATCATTTAAACAGCATACCTCCAAAGTGACCTGAAGCAGCTTTATTTTGGCCTGTCTGTTTGGGCCCTATGTTTGCTAGGAATTGTAAGCCCAGACACCCTCCCACCAAAAAATCCTCTGGAGAGACACACTTGCCCACTCATGATGGAGAGATTTGTTAGATAGGCTTGCATATTGAACAACAGTTTCCACAAAACAAGAAGGAACCTGTTTATAGCATGGCATAGTGGTTTGAGTGTTGGACTACAACTCTGGAGACCAGGATTCGACTCACTGCTTGGCCAGGAAACCCACTGGATGACCTTAGACAAGTCACACTCTCTCAGCCTCAGGGGAAGGTAATGGCAAGCCTCCTCTGAACAAATCTTGCCAAGAAAACCCCATGATAGAATTGACTTAGGGTCGCCATAAGACAGAAACAGCTTGAAGGCACACAACAGCAACAACAGATAATTCATGTTCTTTACCATGGTTGCACAAATGTGTTTTTCCCCCTTTTAGCTAACAGTCTAAACATGTTCACAGTTGTTGTTTTAAAACTGGTCTTGTGTTAAAAGTGAAACATTTCAACTTTAATGTGACTTGATAAGAGTTACAGAACTCCAATTACAGGGAACCTTTCCATCTCTACAGCTGGAGATGTAAATGCATTTAATGAGGTGAGGAGATAAGTCAACCAAGACTCCATGTGAGCAGAGGAAATGAGATAGAAGATTATCCTTATTACCTCTTTAAAGGTCCAATTAATGACCAGATATGGAAAGAATATCTCAAGTATTTGTTGCATAAGACTGATAATTGGTCATCTATTTTAAATATCTTTATGCCCTGAGTGGGATTCATATTTCATCCATGATTAAGATGATTTTTTAAAAAAAAATTGTTCTGTTCCAAGACCAAAGCTAGTTCTGAATGTATATAATTTTACAACTGTGGGAAGCAAGCATGTGGCCTTCCAAATGTTGGACTGCAGCTCCTGTGAGTTCTTGCCAGCATAGCTTGCAGTGAAGAATAATGGAATTGCAGTGATAGTCCAACATCAACAGAAGGACTACACATTCCCCACATGGTTTACATCGAGGGTGGAGAAAGTATGGCCTACAAGCCACATGTGGCCTCTATGGACCTATTTGTAGTTCGCAACACCCCATGAACTATTTTAGCCAACAAAAACCCAGTCCAAAACCTTTTTAAATCACTTAAACTGCCACAAAAATGTGTTTATTTGATTCACGCACACCCCTTATGCCCACCCAAACTGCAGGAGTCAACCATATTTCAGCTGATTCCTAGAATCAGAAATGATGTCACATCCCTTCAAGTTGTGTCACAAATGGCCATATGGGGTGGGAGAGTGACTTTTTAAAAAACAAATGTATGAACCTGTTTCCTCCCCTTACTTCTGCTGTTCTACATGCTCAGCTTTGTTTTGATATTTAAGGAACGTTGCTTAAGCCTTGTATATTTTGTTTCATTAGTGATAAAATGTCATCCATTGTTAGCACATTTACTTAATAAAATAAAGTTTGGATAACATGTTCTTCTGTGCCAAGAAAAACTGCCTCGGAGAGTGGTGGAGTCTCCTTCTTTGGAGGTTTTTAAACAGCGGCTGGATAGCCATCTGTCAGGGTTGCTTTGATTGTGTATTCCAGCATGATAGGAGGTTAGATTGGATAGCCCTTGTGGTTTCTTCCAACTCTGTGATTCTGTCATTTCTGAGATCTAGATCATGCAGATCATATTTGCCTAATTTGCTGAAGTGAGTTGCTAATGGTTATGAGAAAAGCAAAGAATTACATGGAGCACTCAGGACCTGCCAAGGTGGCAGCACTCCTCCTTTGCTCTTCCTCCTGACCATATCCTGCAGACGCACAGATCAAAGCCATGACAGCGAGAAACCTCTTTGCGTTGAAATGGGAAAAGAAAAAGCTGAGATTCTGTGGATGTCAGATCTGAAAGTCAACATCAGTTTCAGGATTTCACAATACTGAAACGTTGAGAATAGCTAATATGGTGTGAAATCTACTGTAACAGGATCCAGATTCCATGCCAGTATAAACCCAGCTTTCCCCCTTGGTTTTGCAGGTCAAACATACCTAGTTTATTCCACTTGCTCCTAGGCAAGGGCAGAAACAGTACTGAGCCCCTAATCCTTGACAACTGGAATTACACACTTCTTTCCACAGCCCCGAGGAGTAGAAACCTGTGTTGTTGTTCTTAAATGAATGCTGAGCTGAATTCTATGCTAGGTACCAACTTCTGCATTTGTATGGTGTGTGCATGAGGAGGTGGGATGACAATGATTTTGTCTATCCCTGATTCTGGGATCAGTGTGTTTTCGGTTTCTACTATTCTCTCTCCCTTCCCTCTCTACATAGGGCCTGGACTGGCATTCATTGCATATCCACGAGCTGTTACCTTGATGCCAATTGCTCCACTCTGGGCTGCCCTCTTTTTCTTCATGTTGCTGCTCCTGGGCTTAGATAGCCAGGTGAGATTTGTGGATGGGTGGAGAGGTACAGGAAAGGTTCCCTGTTGCTCTTGTGATACAAGGAAGGACAACAGGTCATTTCTCCAATGTCTCATTTTCTTCCTTGCTACTTTCTTCTGTCTCCAAATCTCTCCAACTCGGCAGTTTGTGGGTGTTGAAGGCTTTATCACCGGCATTCTGGATTTCTTCTCAGCCTCTTATGCCTTCCGATTCCAGAGAGAGGTCACTGTGGCTGTCTGCTGCATTGTCTGCTTCTTCATTGAGTTGTCTATGGTGACTGAGGTAGGACAGCCTAAAATGGTGCTGCGTGATGGTTAGATGGATGGGTGAGGTGAAGGGGGGGGGGGACTAAACTGGGAACTTCGGACGAAATAAGCCAAAACATTTTGGTAGTGAATGAAACAGAGAATCCAAGGGACAAATGCTAATTAGCACAGGGAAGTTGTCCTGCACAGGAATCAACTAAATGAATGGGGAAGTTGTTTTCAAGGGCTTGGCACACAGAAGATTTTCCCAGTAAGGTGTTTTTTTGGGAGGGGGGGTTACCTTACAGTAACAGCATGACATATTTTTTTAAAAATCTCAGAAAATTACAACCCTCAGATCAACTGTGTTTCTGATCAATTCCAAAAAGCTTTGACTGCTTTTTGAAACCTTTGTTTGCTGATGAGCTCTGTGGAGCTCAAAAGCTTGCATACAATTTTTATCCCATTTTGATTGGCCTAATGACCACAATTAACACAATATAGGTTTTAGAAAATCTGTCACCCTTAATTAGTGGCACCAAAAACTCAGTCTGTGGCAGCCATTTAGTAGCTTGTAGTAGCTCCAATGTCTCCACCTTACATTAAGTCAAGGAGTTCCTATTTCTAAATGCCTACTTAGAACAAAAGTGTGGATTAAGATGGTTTATGTTTCAGGCTTCAGATGCTTTCAAGCTGTCTCTCTCTCCCCCCCCCCCCCTTCTCTTCTGCTTGGTCAGTTTCAGTCTAGGCATGTCCATTTTCACTTTCTGATAAATCAGACACAATTTACTTGCAAAACCTTAGGACATAGTTGGATAACAGCTCAGAACTAATGACGTTTGTTTTGCAAAACCATCTCAGGATTTAGCAGATGCAACCTTACAGAAGTCTTGGTGTGGAGAGCTTTGGCTGGATCTAACATCACATGATCTTTTAAGTGTAGGCTGCAATTCCATACCCACTTACCTGGCATAAGATCCACCAAAAACGGCGAAACTTCTGAGTATGCAAGCCTAAAATTGCTGTGATCATTTATCTAAAGAGAGATGCAAACTTCAACCTATCTAGAAAACTGCACCCTTTGCTTCCAAAGACTTCTTCCATTAATCTTAGGTGTGTAGCAGCTAACTGAAAATTACTCATGTCTACTTCTCATTATACAAAATTGTCTATACTGACTGGTCATTTTGGGAACGGTATTCCCCTGGAAAGGTATCCTTTCCAGGCTCTAACAACAGAGGTGAGTATGGTGTGAAAAATGAAGCTGTCAAGCTGGATGAAGCAACTGTTTTCCTGAGGGCAGGGAGGCCTCTTGCATGGCAAACACTTTCTTTTTTGTTATTATTCAGGCAATGAGTTCATCCTAAAGAAGTAGAAAAGGGGCACAACAGGGATTCCCAGATGCAGCCTGCTCTGTAGCAATTGATAAGTGCAGGGAAATCCCTGAAGGATCTCCATTGCCCACAAAGTACTGTTCCATCCACAAACCTATTGACTGGCTAAGCAAAGGAAATGAATAGGGCTGGGAGGCTGCAGAGGAGTAAGGATTCCAGATCTCAGGAAACCTCATCTATTATTCTTCAGGTCAAGGAGGAAGAATCTCAGGCCAAGAGCAGTATCTTGAAAAATGAAACAACGATGATAGCAGGGTTATCCACCATGGGTGATGGCAGAACCTTTGCACCTTCCTCTCCAGAGCTTGGAAGAGTAATATTTTGGACTGTAACTCCCAGAATCCTTTAGGAAACAGGGGCAGCCCAAAGACCTAGCAGTCCCTCCTCACCATGCTGTCTGCAGAGCCTAGAAAATTTACATTTTTGTGTGATAGTTCCTAAAATTCCCCCAACCAGCATGGCCAGTGGCTAAGGGCTTTTGAGAACAGTAATCTTAAATAGTTCCTTTCTGAAGTTTTCCCTGTGTGTAATGGACCCTTCTCTTTGCCCATTGTAGGGAAGTCCACAATTTCCTGGCGTCCCCAGGAGACCCTCCCACAAATCATAAAATCATGTTTTTATTTGCCATTAAGGCAACTTCAGCCTACGGAGATCCTATGAATGAGAGGTCTCCATAAGTGCCAGTCATCAACAGCCCTGCTCAGATCTTGCCATGGCTTTCTTGATTGACTCCATCCATCTGGAATGTGATCTTACCCTTTTCCTCTTGCCACCCACTTTATTGAGCACTATTGCCTTTACCAATGAGTCTTGTCATCCCATAATGTGTCCAAAGTACATTAGCCTCATTTTAGTCCAATGAGATTTCAGGCTTCATTTACTCTTTGGACTCACCCTCATGTGTCATCACATGCAGAAAAACTGCTATTCTTCCTTTTTTCATGTTATACTGAAAATGTTTTCATGAGAGGTGGCTAACTCTCATCTGGGCTATTTATTATAATGGTGAAAACATATAAAACCATTACTTCCAAGCCATTACAACAACAACAAAAAGGCCTACGCCCTGGTATCAAAAGTTTGATGTATATCTGCCTACAGAATTGGTTTACAAACTTCTCTCAGCACCCCAGCCAAGCCCTGAATGGCTGCTATTGCTCACTTACTAACTTCCCATACCATCCCTTGATAGCAGAATATAAATGCTAGGCATCAATAAATGCAACGCTTAAACTTCTCTGCCAGCCAACTTCTATGATTGGACCAACAATGAGGGAGCAGCTTTTGAGTAACATTAAAATTACTCAAGCTACCTGTTAAAGTTTGATAAACTTTTATTTATCCCTATTTGATATTTGAGGTATGTGGGAGGGCATGCCACTTGAATTGACCAACTTTCCCCTTTTGCATCAGGCTTCCTCTTGTCTTTCCTTCACCCTTTGCTGTTCCATAGGGGGAAGAAGTGGGTACACACATACATTCCTCAGAAAAGGAATGTCGCTCCCACTGGTTTTTGTGGGCAAATGTGCTGGCCTTAGCAGCTGCCCTGTGAAAAGACTCCCTCTGCATAGAACAACTGATGTGTTTCAAGAATTCAGGGGGTTGGGTGGGGGGAAGAAGTGGGTGCGAGATAACAGGAGTTGACAGGGAACCATTTTTGAAAAGTTTCTGTTGTGTCACGCCAGTCTCACCCTCAGGTCCTTCTCCCCAGGGGGGCATGTATGTCTTCCAGCTCTTCGATTACTATTCAGCAAGTGGCACAACCCTTCTGTGGCAGGCCTTCTGGGAGTGCGTGGCAATTGCCTGGGTTTACGGTAAGTGGGAGTTTCATAGTTGAAATTAAGTTGAAAAAGAAGGTTTGTTGTTGTTGTTGCTGTTGTTGTTGTGTGCCTTCAAGTCATTTCCAATTTATGGATACCCTAAGGTGAACTTATCATGGCAAGATTTGTTCAGGGGAGGATTACCCTTGCCATGAAAGAGCATGACTTGCCCAAGGTCACCCAGTGATTTGCATGGTTGAGCTAGGAATCCAACCCTGGACTCCAGAGTTGTAGTCCAACACTCAAACCACTACGCTACACCGGCTCTGTAAAAACAAGGTATATAGCCCCAAATATTGATACTGTACACCAGGGTGGGCACCCACATGGGTCCTGGGGTCAATTTTCTTCCTGCCTCCCCTTGTAGGCCACAAACCCCAACAGTATTGCCAAATGCCTCTATCAAATATCTTTATCCCCATCTTGAGTCCTTCCCAAAATTGTGACCAAAAGTGATGTCCTTCACTTCCTATCACCATTTTGAGAAGGACTCCAATGGTATTTGGAGGTGCTGTAGGGTTCTGAAGGGGTTTCTATATGAGGCCGTGGCATTTTTGCCCATTGTAGGGGATCTCTGTCTAGTTTTGGGGCCAGAAAATACCTAAAAACTGTGACCAATTTAAAAAAAAAAATTGAGGGTCTTTGGGGGAGTGGTAAGGGCCTTCAAGGACTATAAAAGGTCATACTTTGTTCATCCCTGCTGTTCACAGATCCACTAGAATATCAGTCATTTCATACAAATGTATACAAGACAATGACATTTTTATTCCTCAGGAGTGCAAAGGAAGAAAAATATGAAACACACTGCATCGTGCAGTTATGCCATTGCCTCTTACACAAACATATAGAGTTGCTTGCAGTCTAAATTCATATAGTCCAGAGATCTATTGTTCACATAGGTCAGCACTAAAGCACCTTAAAATTCCCTTCCACATTCAAAATCCAAGTAGCTAGTGAGTAATAAAAGGCTGGATATTTTTCCTCCATCATATACTCCAGGGTGTTGAACATTAATTGGCATTACATTGCATATACAAAGCCTCATATTTCAATAGCACCTCCTGATTCTGATTTCACAGTCACTAATGTAGATTACAATAGACTGGTAAACATTCACTGATGAGCTTAGAGAAGCATTCTTTTCTTGTTGCATTTGTTTAGCCATCTTAATGGGAAGTATGGAATTTGCAAGGAGCAGTTAAAGGGCACTGGGTAGTAACTAATTCACATGAACTTGCCCAATTAGGGATGGTGTTTTCAGGGAGCCAAGGTTAGGAAGTTATTCCAGTGTAAAGTTGTTGGGAGCAAAAGGAGGTGTGATTTTGTATGCATAGCAAATATGGTCAAAGGTTGGACTCGGTGCATGTTCCTTTCTGCACCATCCCCAGTCAAGGGCATCTCTGTTTCCCATTTCTATATGGGCTGCCTAGGCAGAAATTTGTCCTTGTAAGGTCCCCAACTAATCTCCAACAAGCAGGAGTGGAGGAGCTAGTTTGCTCAGGCTGGGGGAGAGCAATCCAGGATGCCAGGAAGCAGCAAGTTGGATCAGATAAAAGAGCACAAAAGAGGCAGAAACATTTGCCTTGCAGAGAGAGCCTGCCTGTGAATACCAGCTTCTGGGGAGCGTGAACAGGTGGATGCTATTTGTGTCCTACCTGTGTTTTTTCCCAAAGACGTTTGTCTGGCCACTGTGGGGAAACAGGATAATGGATAAGATACAGTGGCGTAGGGACAAATGATTGAGTGATAAGTGTTCAAGTGCAGGTGTTCGGAAGGACCATTCCCATTGCCACACCCCCAAGAAGAGTCCAAACATGCAGGTAGCTATGCTGATTTACATCAGCAAACCTGTTCTAGTACTAACTTTTCATCTCTACCAAGAGCTGGTCTTCTTTAAAGGTTTTGGCTGGAATATCCTATTGAGACATTACGTCAGTGTTATTCCAAGTCACGCTGCTGCTGGTACTTCCTACACGCTTACGTAAGAAGACATCCAGTACCCTCTTACGCAAGCAGTTCCCCATTTAGCAGCAGTACAGGGAGAGAGTTCAAAGGCCAAAATGGCATGTGAGCACTGTACTGCCCTTCCATGAGTTGCAGATACCACTGGAACCTCATAAGAATGCCAGCAGAGTGCAAAACTGAGATGCTCTATTTTCATTACATCTTGCATTACATACATACTAAGCCATCTTTGCATTACAGTTGGATAATTGGCCATGCATACATACATACATACATACATACGCACACTTTTCTCTCCACCAGCACCACTGCCACTACTGTCAAGATTGCAGATAGAAGAGGGAAGCCCAAGGAAGATGGAAGATGAAGTTATTATCCCTGTTAATCCAAAAGCCCCATGTGCTTTAACCTTTCAGGCCCTCCTTTTGGTCTTATTCTTTATGCCTGAACATTCCTTCTACACTGTTCTAGGTGCCGACCGTTTCATGGATGACATTGCCTGCATGATTGGCTACCGGCCCTCCTCATGGATGAAGTGGTGCTGGATGTTCCTGACCCCTTTCATCTGCCTGGTAAGTGTGTTGTTATTGTTGTTGATGATGATGACAGAGAAAGACAACACAGTGCAGACCATGGGAGAGGAAACGAGAGAGACTGAGAGTGACTTCTAACCTGTCCACACAAAAGCTTTCCATAGTCTAGGCTCCTCGCTTGTTGCTTTCCCTTGGCAAAACTCTTGAGCCAAACCTGACAGGCAAAAAGCCAGCAAGACAAAGCTTCACTTCCTAAAACTGTGCCTTGCTGAGTCCAACTGATTTTAAAGATGCATAAGCAAGGTAAGCAAAGAAGAAGCTGCTGTGTTCCTAGTTGTTTAATGCAACCCTTGAACTTATGCAGCTGAAAATAGGATGCCTTCTTCTTTTGAGCGACCATGCTATGTACCTTTAATATGTCCACAGGCAGGCATGCATGCAGATTTGGTAGCTGAACATTTTCCTGGCCCAGACATAACTGTAAAGATTTTGGCTTTTAGTGATAAGAAAAGATACCAGTTGTTGACATTGTTTTTACAACAGTGATCAGCCCCACTCCCATCCCCAAACAAAAGGTGTCATTCATCGTTAGGAATCAAAACTAAGCAAAGTGGTTCTTCACAGGGGAAAATGACAGGGTGTGGCCCACAGAGATGGCACTAGAGATGTACATGGCTGACCTGGGATATGTTGCTGCTTCAAACATATGATTTGAAAACAACACATTCCCCTTCATCTTGCTTTACATGGCTCATGATCCCCTGGAGATGTTCTCCTGCACAAGGCTCACTGACAGGAATAAGAATTAACATGCTCTTCTGTGACTCTTGTTCAACATGGAAGAGCTTGTGTGGCAGCAGAACCTCCATGGGGATTTTCCTTCATAATTAGATAAAATGAGGAATGTACTATTTTAGATTCAGGCATTATAGAAGGTCTTGTGATAACAATATGAAGTCAACAGATATGTCTTGTCTCTCTCTCCCACTCTCCCACCCTAAATAATACCAACACTCTCCTGTTTGAGGTGGCTGCTTTGGCTTTGGCAGGGCTAACACTGGGCAAAACCTCATCCTTTCCCTGTCTGAGATGGAATAGTACTGGCAGCACTGATAGGTAACTGAACATAACTAGCCTTTTAGGCAGGGTAAAGCAGCCCTTTCAGATAGCAAATTTGGGGTACCATGAGTGAGCAGCAACTGTTTGCTGTTTCATAGCCTTCCTTGCTATACTTTTGTAGACCTTTTGTTTCTGCAAGCCTTTCAAAGCTAACAACTCAGTGGGAAAGGTATTTCATCTGTGGTATTGCTTATATTTAGTGTTCATTTTAATGGCCTGCTTTTAACTGATTTAAGCTTTATTGACAGTTCAATTACATTTTAAACCTTTGACAGTGTAGCTTTTTTAGATGTATGTGTTTTAGCTTTTGTATCAGATTGGGAGAAGGACAGAATAATGCTGGTGGTGACAATGATGATAGTGGTAATAATGGCCTAAATCCTGTTGTTAGTTTTTACTAAACTAGACCCATTGAATGAATGAGATTTATCTATGTGTTGACTCAGCATTCAACAACTGATTGAATTAGTCTACTCTAACCAACAAAATCCCAGGAAATACAGGTTGAGTCTTCTTTATCTGGAATTCTGAAATCTGAAATACTCCTAAATTGTCCACATAGGTGACTGTGATAGTAATACCTTTGCTTTCTGATGGTTCATTGTACACAAACTTTATTTCACACACAAAATTATTAAAAATATCATGTATAACATTAGCTTCAGGCTATTTGCATAAGACAGCGATGTCCAAACTCTGGCCCTCCAGGTGTTTTGGACTTCAGCTCCCAGAAGCCTGAGCCACCTTGGCTAATGGTTTGGACATCACTGACATAAGGTATATCCAAAATATACATTAATTTAATGTTTAGCCCTGGAGCTCATCTCCAAAATATCTTTTTATGAATATGCAAATATTCCAAAATCTGAACAAAAAATCTGAAACCCAAGACACTTCTGGTCTGAAGGATTTCAGATAAGGGAGACTCAACCTGTAGTTTGCTAGCATTGCATTTTTATTGCTAGGGAGAGGTGAAATGTACTTGTTCTGGTTCACAGAGATGAGGCAAATATTTCAGCTGAACTGATTGTGCCCATAAGCAACCACTGTAGCAGAGCTGGGCAAAGTACAGAAGGATGGTCATACCAAGCCCCCAGGAAAGTTTTAATGGCCCTTGACATCTCTAGAATCCCCAGACTGCCTTTTTTCTACCAAACAAATAGAGGAAGTTGCTTCTCCCAGAAGAGAGAGACACAGTTCATATTCCAGCTCTGGTGTAACTTTTAACAAGAGTCACTTGACCTTCTTCATCTCCTTGTCAAATAAGAATAATACAATCTGGCCCAAGACACTTTGCCTCCCACAGATGGCAAACCTACACATTGAGGCCCAGTGGCATCCATAAGAGCAGTGTTTATAGCATGGATGCTCTAGATAGAGCTTTGAATGCTCCCTCTCAACCTTCCATACTCATATCAGGTTAACATTTTTGCAGGCAGAAAAGCTGTGTACATTGCAATAGCATGCTGTCAACAGCAGCAAGTAGGATTGTAGAAAGCAGCAAAAAAAATAAAGACACTGATAACTGTTCAAGCTGTCCCCTAGAGACCTATTAACATGAGTGCTGCCATCTCAGATTGTTTCATATATGAAACGTTGTTGGATTGTTTCATGGGTGTACTGGCCCATATGATCCAGGATAGCAGCACTTGTAGTGTAGACTTCCTAAGGAATTCTTTGAATATTCCATAGAGATTGTGCCATTCATCAGAATCCAAGCCTGAAAATTAATTTCTTGAATTATATGTCTCAGTGAACATTGTGGCTTGGAGATTCTAGAAGCTGTAGGACAAAGAAGTAAATTGTTAAATTTACAAAATGTTAAAGAGTGGTACTAAAAAGGTAGCATTTCCCTTCCCCCCAGTCCAAACAAGCAAAAGCATAATCTTGTATATAGTGTATTTGAAGACATAAAGTGCGACTGCTGTAGGAATGGATGTAAACTGGGAACAAGTGTCAGACAAGTTTTTCATCTATCCATAATCCATTCCAGGGCATCTTTCTTTTCAACGTTGCCTACTACAAGCCATTGATCTACAACAACAGCTATATCTACCCCTGGTGGGGAGAAGCCATCGGCTGGGGCTTTGCACTATCCTCCATGCTGTGTGTCCCTCTTACCGCCCTCTACAAACTCATCCGTGCCAAGGGGACGCTGGCTGAGGTGAGACGAGTTTCCAAATTGCTCGAATTGAAAGGAAAAGATTCAGAACTCCTGAGCAAGTGTGGGTCTGGAGGCATGCGCTATAATTTACCACATAACCTCCAGGATACAACAGCAAAAAACTAGACTTCGTATATTGGCAATAATCTGTCATCCGCAGATATGTGGATGCATGCTGAAGCCACATATGTGATACTGAGCCTTCTCTTTCTTGCTGGCCTAAGAGCAGAGCTAAGAGCAGTGAAGTACAATATCAGAAGAGCCAGTGAGATTGGTCAACTGCCACTGTTGAGCAATGACTGAGTTAGGATGGTGTGGAATTTGTTTGTTGCACAGAGATAAAGTGTGTTTATGTTGTAGAGCAGTGGTTCTCCAACTATGGTCCCCTAGGTAGTTAGACTTAAACTCCCAGAAATTTCAGTCAATATGGCCAATTCTCAGGAATTTTGGGTCCTGAACTTCCAAACATCAGGATGATGAGATTTGGAGAACAAGCATAGCAACTTGCCTCTAGATAGTCTGCAGCAAAAGCAGAGTGTTTCTTCTCTTTTAGTCTCTCCTTATTCCCTCAGGTTCTTTTTGGCAGTTTTGGCCACAGCTTAGAAAAGCTGCCTTTTTTTGGCTGGCAGCTCCTCAAACCCATCAGCTAGCAAGGCTTTGCTGCAGACTATCTAAGGGTTTAAATTGAAGCATGCATTGGTTGGACATGGGCTGGTACTGATCTGATTCTGTCAGTCAGGCCTCACTGAAGGTGCTTGCCTTTTATTCATGCTGGAAATGGGGAACATTCATTCATGGCCTCTCTGCGAGTAGTAAGGCTGTGTATGTATATATGTGCCTCAAGTCACCGGTTAACCTATAGCAACCCCATGCATTTCAGAGGGTTTTCTTAGGCAAGGAGTGCTCAGAGGGGGTTTTGCCATCTCCTTCCTCTGAAATATAGCCTACAGCACCTGGTATTTGTTGGCAGTCTCCCATCAAAGTAATAACCAGAGCTGACTGCTAGGGCTTCCAAGATCAGATGGAACCTGTTGCCTTTAGAGTATGCTTTTAAATGCTTCTGCAGTCTTAGAAATGTAACATCCATGTGTTTAAAATGTAAATTTATGAGGAGTCCAAACCTGAAGAATATCCTATTACCTGCTCTCTATGTATCTAGCCAGTCTTAGGCTATAGCTAAACAAATTATATATTAAAGTCCAAAGCACAAACCAATTATTGAAAAAACAGAAACATTATTATTATTATTATTTATATTCTGCTTAATCCGAGGGAATCCAAGCAGATTACAGCAATAAAATAACATACAATTAAAAGAGAAATGCATTAAAAATTCCAAAATCCCCAACCCTCCCCCCTAACATAAAAACACAATCAAGTCCTAAAAAGACCAAAAAAAGAAAAATTAAAAACATTAATATACAAATACACTAAAATGAGATAAAAATTTTCAAGCGGAGTCCAGGTAGGGTAAAAGATAAAAATATAAAAGATGGAGGATGAAGGGAAGGGGGGAGGCAGGTCAGCAAGGGTGTTCTAGTCTGGAAAGGCCTGCCAGAAGAGATCCATCTTAATAGCCTTCTTGAAGGTTTCCAAGGTGGTAGTCTGATGGATCTTGTCCGGCAGATCATTCCAGAGTCTAGGAGTGGCTGATGAAAAGGATCTCTGGGTCACTGCTGAAAGTCTAGTCCCCTTAGGTTGTAGCAGATTCTTGCCATGTAAACAGTGTGTTTGTTTGTAGTGCTCCTTGTGCATGTGAATATGTTTGGGGGAGTAAATGAGGACTCAGCATAGAGATGGTATTATACACCAAGATATGTGTGTATCGAGTTTATGTAGGCTTCCATTTGTAAAACATCTGCTCACTGTCTCTCCCCTACAGCGCTGGCACCACCTGACCCAACCAATCTGGGGGTTACACCATTTGGAATACAAGGTGCCCGAATCAGACATTGGTGTTCTGACCACCTTGACCCCGGTCTCAGACGGGAGCTCCAAAGTTGTCATCTTGGAAAGCGTCATGTGAACAGCGGCCACCCGCTGTACTCTAACAAGAGGCACCATTTCTCCATGCCACTCAACCCCCAGCTGTCGGTTGAGAGGGGAGTAGGGGTGGGAGAGGGATGCACTTCATCTGTCATGAGTTGAGTTGGGGGGTAGTGCTCCCTACTAGTTGGGAAAAGGTATTATTGGTTCTTTATCCACTTCCCACCGTTACCTCTCAGGACCCAGAATAGGCTTGGCTGAGGGGAAGGGATAACCAACCCCTCAGATCTCTGAACAGAAGGTGGGAATACTAAAGGCCATAGGGGTGGTGGGAGGGGAAGAGGGGAAAGAGAGCCTTAGATTTACATTTTTTTAAAAGAAGAAAACATTATTTTTTAAAGATAAAGTATTTTAAATTTCTATATATATATATATACATTATATAAAAATAAATATATATATATAAGTATTTAGCCAAATGCAGGGGAGACGGCATAGCCTCCCACCAAATGGGTTGCAGTTTTGGGACTGAAAATTCCTGAATTTTTATTCCCCCAGTTCTCTGCAATCTGCATCACTGGCTAGAGATGGGAATCCCTAGTTTCCATCTCCAACCAGCGTAAGGGCAACAGAGTCACAGAGGCAATTGGAAGAAGCAGGAAGGGATCAGAAAGAGCACTGGGGACAAGGACACCTGGGTGCTAATGTCTGCCATTCTGGATAGAGAGTCATAGTCATCAGCAAGTGGCTGGGACTCTCTCCTCAGCTCCTTCCTTCCCAGTTGGGTTGAGGTGGTAAATGTGTGTATTCCTCCTGCATGCCCATGCCCACAAACATTTGGGTCCATGAAGTGACCCTGCGACCCCTTTGCAAGGTGGCTGAATGTGACAGCAGCCCTTTTTGGCCTAACTTGATCAACCAACCACAGTATTACTGGAAGCTCCTTCTCCCACATGGACACACTGTCTGGAAAGTGGCCATCGTGGCTGACTTTTATTTCCCTAGCTGACCTTTATAATCATGTGGAAAGAAATTAGGTTATCCATATAACCTGGGGGCTGCCAAAGCTTGGAAAAGATACCTCTTTGAACGTTAAGTCCCAGAATCCCCCAACTATCATATTGGGGTCATATTGGGATCATAAAATTTGCTATTACCTCAAATAGTGGGGAGTGGGGAATGTCTGTTTGTTTTAGAGCTTTCTCCATCCACATGGCCGAGGGAAGAAAGAGCAGGGATGGCTTGGTTCAAGATGGAAAGGTTCCTTTGGGACAACATTGTTTCCTTCTCACCTCCCTTCTATAGTGAGCACCAGTACGGAGAGAGGAACACAACTAGCCACCCCATTGCATCCTAAATGGTCTTTTTTACACACTTTGATGGGGCTGTGCATTAGAAAATAAACAACCCATTGGTCTGCCTCACTAACCTGTGACATTTAAGGCAGCACAAGACCATTTTGTGCAGTGGCTGGCTGATACACTTTCTGTTGTTCCCTGCCACCATTTCAAAGCATTGTGTCCCAGATTTGGGGAAGGAAGAGAAATGTGAAATTCTCCCTTAACTGAGCCAGTTTGCTTCCAGACAGAGGGCTCAAAGTGTTAGGAGATCAGAACCTGTTCCATCTTTTGATCTTTATTTTCTGCATTTAAAAAAAGCCAAAAGAAGTGGTGGAAAAAACACAGGAGGGCTAAAAGTAAGAAGATGGTGTCATTTGGAAACATCCCCTTCCCCCCAAAAATAACCTGAACAAGACAACAGTGCAATGAAATCCTCACCTAGAAATACCCTGGACAGAAAACCCAGATGTTCTGTGTCTCCCAAGCCAAGATTATATCCCAAACTTTTTACCTGTGGAAGAGATAAAACTTCATCTTCTACCTGAATATCAGGGCTGGGGAACCTGAAGCCTTGCAGATGTTGGACCACAATTTCCATAATCCCTTTCACTGTTATCTATGTGAGGTGAGGTTGATGGGAGTTGAGGTCCATCAACAGCCAAGATCCTATTCAGTGCCAGCAGATACGTATACAGTAGCAATGCTCTAGTCAACATTTGGTGGCTGTTGCAGTTGGTTTGCAGTAATTCCTCGAGTAGCCATTCTGGGTGATAGGAGACTGTGGGTAATGGGGTACTGGATGCATCCTTATCCAAAAAGAATAATTTCCACCATAATCTGGCCACAGGTTTCCCACCCCTGCTCTTCATTCAGTATCAGATGTCCCTCTGTGCTCCATTGCCCCTCCTGGGAGGTGGGGGACAACCTATTTTAGGGTTTTAATTTGCACATTTTCTAAGAGAGAGAGAGAGAGAGAGAGACTGTGTACGTGTATATATGTGTGTGTGCGTGTATTTGGTACATGCACACACGCATCACAAGCAAACCGAACGTTAACTGTGTGAAAAGCTACCCGCTTCTCTATTTTTAAAGGACACATTTATGCAAGAAAGATGAATGTCTAATTTTCTTAATATTTCTTAATATTTTCTGTTGGTAAAGATCTATACATAATATGTATATATATGTGTGCGCGTGTGTGCATGTGTGTATGTATATGTATATGTACTGTATATATAGATACACACACACGCACGTACATGAGATAACATAACAAGCCAACCTCATGATACAGGGTTTGGGATATTTGGGGTTTTAGGGATTAGTGGGGTGGGGGTGGGGGGCGGGGGGAATCTTTTCAGTATAGCAGGTAGTGATGGTGGAGGGGAAGTGGACAGGATCAACAAGGGATGGGTAGGTGGGTGAGTTATGCTAAGCTAGCCAACAGTTGTATAATTTGTTCCATCCTCTGCTTTGTCAATATCTGATATTGTCTTCTGCCCTGGTTGCTTTCAAGGCTTTTAATATTTTAATAGCAGCTACTTCACGTAATGTGAGGCACTTCAGGCATGACAAAAGTTCCTGCACCAAAAGCGGAGTGTAGCTTCCACATTCAGATTCTGTTTCTAGCTATGAATAATACTGGCCTGCTGGAAAATGAACAGAAGAGGGTTATCACCATGCAAAATGATCTTGTGGCAACTTTGAGAGTAAACGGAAAGAGAGAAGCTGGTGGCATGAGGTTTCAGAAACTTGAGTCTACAAAACCTCATACTACCAGCTTCATCTTTCAGTTAGTCTCAAAGGTGCTACAAGATCCCTTTGTATACCGATTTTCCAGACTAACATGGCTATGTTTTAGAAGAAGGTTATGTCCTCTATGAGCTTTATCACACTCGCGAGATCCCACGGGCAAACAGGAGTTAAACGCAATTTAAATTAAATTTGAATTAAATTCGGATGTTCCAAAAGTAAAAAGCTGCCGGTTTTCTCCACTTTAATTGCAGTTTAACTTCACATTATTTCATGTTAACTGCAATGTCGTGTGATAAACTTCAGGCATTTCCAGGTTTTCTTCGTGTTAAATTGTGTTTAACTCCCGTTTGCCTGCGGGAACTCGCTAGTGTGATAATGCTCTATGCTATTCCGATGAGCCTGTCTAAAGGCAGAGTTTGGGAAATTTGGATTTGTTTGGACTACAAGTCTCAGACTCTCCCAGCCAGCTGGCCCCTATCCAACTGTCTGGTGGATTCTGGAAGTTGTAACCCTTCTCTCAAAAGCAATGTCCTCAAGCTCTGCTCAAAGGCCTCTGGGCTGTCTTCTTTTGCAAATAGGACATTGAGCCAGATGAAACTGTCATTTTATCCTACAGGACTGCTCTGTAAGGCTTCCTGTTTAATGTTTGTTTTCAGTGGGAAATGGCATGAGACGTTCCTGTACCACAATGTGTTGTGTAGTCACACCTGTTTCATTTTACTGTGCCCACAAATGCACCTATATTAAGCAAGATATTCTACATGCAGGTTGTACGTAATTTCTTGCACAATATGTATGGGAAATTTGTCACGTCTGAACTGTTAACTATGATGACATTCAGCACCTGTTTGGGCAATGAGTTTAGATTCCTTTCCATTCTGGCCCTTCTCCTCCTCCATCAGTTTGTTTACTGGTCACACGCTGGCTAATTATGGAATACTTAGTTGATAAGTCACCTGCCTTTTGATCAATTTAATATAAATATATTTGCATAGTACCAAAATTTCAATATGGGTGCCTTTCTGAGATGTTTATTATATTATAAGCCTAAGATTTGTGACTCAGTGTTAGAATGAAAAGGCCATCTCTTCACATTTTTCTCCCTCATTTCCCTTTACAGTAGAATGGTAGAATGTCAGAGCCAAAATAGCCTCAAAAGATATGTGCTCTTTATTCTTAGCTGCAGAAGTCAAAGCTGACCTTCCCTGCTTCTCGTTGTGTAACTAAAATTGAATTTTGCAGCCCTTTTTCTCAGCCTCATATCCGCTCAGGTTCGACAAGGTTCATTAACAGAGGCACCTTTTCAGCATTTTGCATTGGGCCACTTATCTATCGGCATATTCTTAACAATCATCTTTTCGGTATTTCTAAGTGATTTGTGTACACACTCACACATGTCACGCTGAGCAACACATAATAGGGGTGCGGAGAAAACTGCAGATAGATTTGATGCAATTTTGCTTTGCTTTTAAAACAATTCCTACCCCCCAAATGGAAAGAACAGTTGTTTTTCTGCCTCCAGTATGAGAGAGGGGAGCCCTTCTATATTGTAAACTGGGTACAAACAGCAAAAAAGGCAGACCATATGAGAATGATACGAAAGAATGCATTACGAAACACGTTAGGGGTACTATAACAGAGAGCAGAGGTAGAGTCAGCTTTGATGCAGAACTGGGTGGATTCCAGATTTCCTTTGACATTTCGGGGAAGTAATTAGAAGTACACCTGCCCACCCACCCCCATCTGAGATTGTGCTACTAACACGTGTTCTTCCTTCCAGAACCATCTGTCCCAATGCCCCGTAGCCCTCCATAAAATAACCTATTCCCTCCATAAAGTTGGAAAGACTTTGCCATGCACTATTGTGGGTAATAGGTACCTATTTCTCGCTGCAGCCTACAGTGTCTTTTACTTTCAGAAGCCATTCTGTTGCTGCCACTCACATAGGGTTTCAGGAGCAGAAGTAACGCCAGTACCATGGAGAAGTAACTGGTGGTAACTGAGGTTGGCCAGGGCTCAGCCGGATAACTAGTTAAGAGGTACTACAACAGTTCTGTGCTGTAGTAGTTCCTTCCTGGCTGCACTCTTCATGCTGCCTTTTCAAGAATGGGGATGGGGGACAACCTCTTTCCCCAAATAGGTAGCCAATCGCATTGTAGGTTTGTCTCAGAGCCTGGAAAAGTTACTTTTTGGGACATAAACTCTGAGAATTCCCCTGCCAGCATGGCCAATGGCTGTTCTGGTGAGAAGATTCAAGGAGTCGTATAATCCAAACTTTTGTGAGCTCTGGTTTTTGGTTCTGCTTGAGCTGAGAGGAGGTGTTTCTGGCACAGAAGCCACCATCCTTTGCCAGACATACACTTCTCTCAAGGCTCTTGTCCTTCCCCAGTTCTGCTTTCCTGGGTAGCCTTGCCAGTCCCGTTCTCGGCCTGGCACAGGCTCTGTGCCACCCCACACTGCCAAGCAACAACAAGGCCTTTGATACAGCCGCGTGAAGTCCCAGGACTTCAGACTGAGGAAGAGCTGAAATTCAGCCAGATTTTGCTTTAGGTGTTTTATTTCTAAAAGCCATTAGCCACTGGCATAGATTGCCAAAAAACGAGGCCATCAATTTCCTCTCTCTCCCGAACTGAAACAAACCCCTAAGAGATGATGAATTTAACTGCCTTACTCATATAATGATTGGAGAGGAGTTTGAGCCCCCTTGCCAATTATCTGTACTCTTTTGTTCTTGCTCTCAGTCAGACCACACTTTGCATTCGGAACTACTGCACTAGTTTATTTATCTATTTTTACACTCCTTTATGTTTCTTGTACTAAACTGCATCCAAGAGTTGACAACACAGATGGCCATATTACTTTGACTCTATAGTAATATGGCTGTCCATGTTGTCAACTCCTGGATCTACGGGGAAGTGAGTTGACACAATGTAGATGGTGCAGGTGAAATTTATTTATTCTGGGTTTAAAGTAACAGCTGTGCTCTGTGACCTGAGAATTTCCAACCAGGCCAACTAGTTAATATTTCCACAAGAACTGTGGGAATTTCCCCATCGCTTCCCCTCACCCCATCCCATGCAATTGGGCCCATTGCTAGGGTTTTTCCAAGCACCTGTTGCTGCTGCTAAAATGGTTGCAACTTTGTGAAAGTGCCAAGTCTTAGACTGCATCTGCACTGGAGAAATAGTTTGGTTTGATGTGATGTTAACTGCCATGGCTAAACATTATGGAATTCTGGGAACTGTAGTTTCAGTATTTCATAGCATTGAGCCATGGTAGTTTAAGTCACAGCAAACCAGATTATTTCTGCAGTGTGGATGTAGCCTTAGTCTCCTTTTAAATGGAGGGACAAGGGGCTATCAGATGTTTCATTTGCTCAGGGCCAGGTTTCTAGCGGAAGAGCAAATCCATGTCTTCTAACATGCACGCACACACTCACACTCACGCCTGCATCCGCAGCACCGTGGGAGAAACTAAACTGCAGTCTTCCAGGGTTTCAGCTTTAAATCCACTAGTGTTGTTGTCTCAATGCCAAGTGTTGTTCCTAAACCTTCCCCTTCGCACCCCATCCCTTTCAAGTCCTGCCTTGTGCAGGTTATGTACTATCTGTGATTTTTATTATTCGTGCGCTAACTTTATCATGGAACATAGCAATAAAAGGAACCACCCTGACCTTCCATCCAGCTGAATGTGTGTGTTTGTCTTTATTGAGGATGAAAAGGGGAGGGAGGGAGGGAAATACTGTTCATAACCCACTAGATCCTATGTAGATTATGAACAAAGTGCTTGCACAAGCTTATATACACATTAGGGAAGAAGTCGTTTCAAACATTTCTGAAATGGCAAATGTATAGAATGGTTGCCTCATTATCATTCTGTTCCTTCTGGTCATTTCCAACTTCCAACCCTAAGGCGAACCTATCAAACAGTTTTATTGGCAAGATTTGTTCAGAGAGGGTTTGCCTTTGCCTTCCTCTGAGGTGGAAAGAGTGTGACTAGACCAGGGTCACCTACTGGGTTTCTATGGCTATTCAAACCCTGGTCTCCGGAGTCATACTCCAATGCTCAAACCACTACACCACAACTGATTTCTAATTGCCTCATGCCCTCCAACATTTCACATATGGAAACCAGTACACAAATGGCCAAGCAGCATTAGAATGTGATCTAAGGAACAAAAGAGATTAATAAGGAAGAACAGACAAACTAAGGGGCTGTACAGATGGGCAGCAGTGTCCCCAAGCAGCTCCTTATTTGCATCCTGAAAGGGGTGTTGTAAGCGCTGCAGCACAGTGCTATGATTCCTCTTCCGCGCTGTGCCATTTGAGTGCTGTGCCAGAGGTGCGTCATCATGGCGCACACTGTCTAGAAGGGTGCACGCCAAAATAGCACCCAGGTGGTGGCATAAGGGTTTGAAGCATGCGGATGCTCAGCCCTCACCCTGCCCACAGGCCAGCACAAAGTGCCAATCTGTATAGCCCCTTAGACAGACTGCACCAGTTTGCTTTTGTCTTAACCTACTGGAAAAGGCAAAAAATATTCCCCTCCTTTCCTCTCCTGAACACAAACTCCTTTTGCTCTTGCAGCAACTGAAGTTACTTAGCTTTGGAGGAAGGGCAGAAGTGGGAGGAAGATGGAGAAACTAGCACATTTTAAAACCAGATGAAAAGGTGGGATGACAAAAGGTTAACTGAGATTGTCCCTGCCAAATGGGCCAGTTGGAAGCAATGTTGCCTCTGCCTATAACAAGCAGCTATGACTTTCTGGGGATTTCAGTCCAGGTGCCCCCATCGTCTTAATCCATCAGAACATGGGAAAGTTACTCCTTTTGGACCAGAACCCACAGAAATCCCCAGCTGGAGTCTTCAATAGGTTGTAGTTCAAAAAATTATATCTTTTCCAAACTAGCACAGTCTCTCAAGGGCCTGCATCTGTTTGGTAGTCCCAATCTGATCCCAGTGTTTCTATAGATGTTTGGTTAAATATAAACAATTGATTCAATTGATCTACTTTAGCTGGGACTACCAGCAGGATTCAGGCAAATGCCTACAAGGTTGTTAGAAGCAAACTGGCAACTGGCCTTTTCAGGTTGGGATTGGGGAGAGCATTCCCAGTTTTCTCTCCTTCAGAAAGATTAAACCAATCTTCCCCAGCCATAGGGTCTTCTATATGTGTTGGAATATAATTTGCATGATCTGCAGGCTTGAAAGATGGTTGCTGTAACATGACACATTTTAGGCCTCCATGGCTGGGGAAGGCTAGTTTAAACCAATTACACTTTTCCAACAACCTTCTGTGATAAGGAATAATGGAGGTCTCTTTCACCCTGATCAGTTATAGCACTATGATTCCACTTAATGGTGATTTTTAAGAGTCATAGTTGCACTGTGAGAGAGGGGGCAAAGTTATCCCTTCTTGTTACAATTGCAATGAAATGTTATTATACCTTCATTAATGAAAAAAATAATAATCAGTAACTCATTATTTATAATTCATTATATCAGCATATGGAATTCTGGGATTTTCATGTTAGAGAAGGGTACTTAACATTCTCAGCTGGAGTCTCTAGTATCTCATCAAACTGCAAATTCCAGGATTCCATACAATGCAACCATAGCAGTTAAAGGGAAATCATAGCACTATAATGCTATAGTGTGAAAAAGAGCTGAGACTCAGCAGATCTTGGTGGAGGTAATCAAAACTCTTCACTGGAGACTGCTTAAGTGGTGCTTTAGGCAGGGGGAAATAGCTTACTGACTAGGCTCTGCCCTTGAAAGGACAGTGGGCCCTCAGTATCCACTGGGGTTCCAGGACCCCCTGTGGATACCAAAATCCATGGATGCTCAATTCCCATTAAATACAATGGCATAGTGAAATGGTGTCCCATATATAAAATAGCAAAATCAAGACTTGCCTTCTGGAGTTTATATCTTTTTGGAATAATAATAATAATAATAATAATAATAATAATAATAATAATAATAATAAT
>NC_056523.1:191796978-191828432 GCF_019175285.1 Sceloporus undulatus
TTTTATTTATATCCCACCTTTCCAATTGCATGATCAAGGCGGCTTACAAGACAAGAAACAATAAAATACAGATAAAACATCATAAAATAAAAAGTTTAAAAACATCATTACTAGAGGTAGGAATATTTTCAAGCCATGGATGGTTAAATCTGTGGAGAAAGAATCCATGGATATGAAGTAAATATGTAAAGTCCGAGCCATGAGACCAAAGGACACTACTAGGAAAAATACAGAAGTACCACACAAGCCAGTCAACCGCAGATAGGTGCCCCATTATTTGTAAGACATTACTGTAAGCTTTTCTTAGTGGTTTCCCACTGATCACACTTTCAGACTGAACCCAGGAAAATGCAGAACTTGAGAAGTTATTGTGAAAAAGCAGTACCTGCTAATATACAGTTCCACTGGGCTTTGGATCCAGGACCTCCTGTGGATACCGAAATCTGTGGGTGCTCAAGTCCCATTGTATACAGTGGCATAGTAAAATGCCCTTATATAAAACAGAAAAATCAAGGTTTGCTTTTTGAAGTGTGTTTTTGTGTGTGAATATTTTCACTGTTAGTTGAATCCCTGTATGCAGAATGCAGAGGGACGATTGCAATACCGAGAAGACCCACAGCAGTTACCACTATGGTAGCTATTTCTTAAAGTATTGCTTTACTTTCCTGTTCCTCAAAAGTAACACACTTTTTAGTTTCCTACTTTCAAAGTCTGAATGCTGCAAGCCTCTGACCTATGGTACATGTTCAACCTCCCATCCACCATGTTATTGTCTCAACACTAATTAACAAAGCACAAGGCAGCAGCAACACCATGTCAGCAATTGAACTATGTGGTATTTCTTCTCTACCATTTAGAGAACAGCATCTCCAAAACTATAAAAGTAATCGTGGGTCCGAACAGACAGACCAAAATAAAGCTACTTCAGGTCACTTTGGAGGTATGCTGTTTAAATAATACATTCATCTTAAGAGGCCAGAAGCTGTGCCAAAGCTGCGCTCCAGTCCTTTGGATTGGAGTGTGGCTTTGGTGCGGCTTCTGGCTTCTTAGGATGCATGCATTATTTAAACCGCATACCTCCAAAGTGACCCAAAGCAGCTTTATTTTGCCCTGTCTGTTTGGGCCCATAGTTGCACTGTGAGAGAGGGAGCAAAGTTATCCTTTCTTGTTACATTTGCAATGAAAGGTAATTGTACTTTCATTAGTGGAAAAAGTATTAATGATCATTATTTGTCATTCATTCTACCCCTATGAATATATATATTTTAGCGGCATTAAAACTTGACTATTTTGCTCCCAACAGCCAGCATGTTGTAGTGGATTGAACACTGGACTACAACTCTGGAGACCAGGGTTTTAATCCTTGGTCAGCCATGAAAACCCACTAGGTGACTTTGGGCGCCCTCAGCCATAGAAAACTCCAAAGTAGGGTCTCCTTAGGGTCATCACAAGTCAGAAATGGATTGAACACACACAACAACATTTTGTTCCTGTAAGTGTAGACGAATTACTTCCACAGTTTTTTCCCTGGTGTGGAAACAACAAAAAATTCTTCACAGTTCTCTCCTGGTGTTCTACAAATTATTCTGCACACATTCACATATGGGTATTATTATTATTATTATTATTATTATTATTATTATTATTATTATTATTATTATTATTATCATCATCATCATCATCATCATCATCATCATCATCATTATTATTTCATAAGAATTGTGGAGTTTAGCCACATGTGATTTTTGTGCATAATTACTGCTCTCCATGCAAGTTTTTCGTCATGCAGTTTTGCTGGGTTTTGCATAGAAAGCAACAATCTTGCACAACCAAGCTATGTGGTTATTTTTTGTGCAAGGCTGCAGTCTTTCGTACAAGTGCTCTTTGTGGTTTTTATTATGCAAGCTTTCTGGATATTTTGTGCAAGATTTGTATTGTGAAACATCTTTTTGTGTAAAATTTTCTGTTGTGCAAGATTTTAAGTTGTGGGCTTTCCATATAAAAACAGCAATCTTGCACAACAGGAAGAAATAGCAATCTTGCACAAAAATAATGTTGTTGTCCGAAAACAGTGCATTTTGTGCAAACAGCTACAATTATTCCCAGATCTTAGCAGCTGTATTTTCTTCATTTCTTTGACTCATTGTTTTTTGTTTGAATGGAATAGTCTGTGCAACTATGGTTGATGCTTTATGACATTACCAGGAGCTGTCCTACCTCTTTGTAACATGACCCTTGTAGAATAATACAGACTCATCCCTAGGTCTGTGGTTTAGGCCCTGATATCTCAAGGTCTGAGATAATCGTGAACTTGCAACTCTACACAAGAAGTATGAAAGTTATTAGAACATTATTAATTCTTTTAGTTAATAATAAGCTTAAAGTCTAAGGGGGAGAAATTCAACTATTACAGTTACATTTAACTGTTATGTAAGTTATCAGCTCCAGTTATTAGAATGAAGCTTGACAATGCCATCTTCCATTTTACTCCTTGCCCCCTTTTTCTTGGCTGTGAGCTCAGGACAAAAACAGCTGGATTAATTTTTTGAAAGCTCAATTTCTTGTCCACACCACTCAAACACCTTTGTCTTTCTCCCTTCACTATAATATAATCACCTTAACCTCACACTTTATTTAGCTTACTGCCGAAGCCACAAGACCCAAGATTAAAATTTCCAAAATTCAGTTTGCGGGGACAGATGAGGAGCCTCTGTTTGGTGCCTACAGCATTATACAGGAGGACTACCTGGATGCAACTGCCAGATGTATCACTTCGTTCTGAGGTCAGAATAAGGCACCCAGCCTAGATCACATCATTGGGCCTCTCATTCTGCTGAAAAGGTGAGTAACACACAAGGGCACAGAGCCATAGCAGGACACATTTTAAACAGCCACTAGGAGTCACAATAGAGGGCTCCAGATGTTCCAGGATGCATTGCATAGTGGTTTGAATGTTGAACTAGGACTCTGGCGACCAGGGTTCAATTTCCAGCTCTGCCATGAAAACCACTGGGTGACCTTCAGCAAGTCACATGCTTTCAGCTTCAGGGGAAGACAATGGCAAACTTTATCTGAACAAATCTTGCCAAGAAACCCCCATGTTAGGTTTACTTTAGGGTCGCCATAAGTCAGAAACAACTTGAAGGCACACAACAACAACAAAAATTGAAAGGGGTATACCCCAGGTTTGACACTGAATGGGCCAGACATCATCTGGGGGCTGTTCACATCAGCACTGGAGTTTGGGCCATGTGTCATCCAGACTTCCCGCTAAGAGGAAATAAATGAAATAAAATAAGTTTTATTTGGCCTGTATAGGCAAGGTCTCAGTCAGCCAATTAAGTTAAAAGATAAGTTTAAATTAGTTTCCCCCTATTTGTTAGAAAATGTATAATTTAATTGATTTCAGTTAGTTATTCCTATCATAATGATGGGCAACTGAAGTTGCTGACTGTGGAAGTAGCTACAATACAGAGGCTAAAGCACTTTAAGCAAATCACTTCCTTGCACATCTCAGAAAAATACGTGGTAGAAGTGTAGGGATGGCCTTTTTAATTCCTAATATTCAGTTACTACTCCTTTTAACTACAAAATAAGATCTTTCTAAAACAATTAACATTTACAATTTTTGGCAAACGCTCAATAGGCTGCACCCTTCTTTAAAGACTGATTAGAGATTATCCACTGGATGCCATTTCCCATACAGAAAAGTGATGCACTGTAATGCAGCCTAAGTCAAAAGTTATTGATTTTGGATTGATTTTGTCTGTATTATCTGTTGCTGCTTCTTGCCAAGTAGTGATGTGTATTCAAAATACAAGACTTGACCCTGAAACATGAAGGCCAAAGACACCTGTTGCCACCTCCACTTCCTCGATCCATGCCTTTGCAAGACAGTTCACAAGCAAAGTAAATTAAATATTAATGTATTTCAGATGTGAATTGCCCGACCAGTGGTTTCAAAATATAGTCCTTCAGATATTGTTGAATTGTAGCTCCCATCTTCCATGCATCACTTGCTATGCTGATTCAGACTGGTGGAAGTTGCAGACCAATTGCACCTGGAAAGATGCATGGTCCCTGCCCATGGTTCAAAACATACTGCAGAAAAAATCCAGTTTGAGACCACTTTAACTGCCCTGGCTCAAGCTAGGAAATTCTGGGAATTGTAGTTTTGTGAGACATTTAGCCTCCTCTGTCAGAGATCTCTGGTGCCACAATAAACTACAATTCCCGGGATTCCCTGGCACTGAGACAGAGCAGTTAAAACCATCTCAAACTGGATTATTTCTGCAGTATGTTCTGGAACATCAGTCTCACAGCATCATTTTTAGAGAAGCTCAATTGGCAAAGAGAAGCAGCATTTGGTTCAAAACTAGTTTTGGTGGCTGTTTTCCCCTTGACATGGTTTTTTCATCTCAGGTCCTCATTGAAATAATTTACCTCATTTGCGAGTAGTCAAAGGAAAATTAATAAATTGTACCAAGTGTCCCCTTTCAGCCAAAAAAAAAAAAGTACTGCTAATAACATGTGGAGCTCTTTAGTTTAGCAAGGGGAAGTGATTGCTGTGCATGGATGGGGGGGAATCAGAACAGGACAAAGGTCTATAAAAATTTTAAGAGAGAAAATTAAAATGTGGGAGGGGGAGTCACACACACCCCCCCCCACATTGCTAGAACTTGGCATCCTTTAGTGAAGTTTATTGCAGTGGAGCCTGGGACTGACAAAGGAGAGTATTTATTCACATTCTGCACCATTAACATAGGAAACCATAAAATGTGGTGATGGAGTCTGGCCAGGATCTCTTTTTAATAAGAAAAGGATTTAGACAAATTCATAGATAGGCGCGTCAATGACTGTTTATAGCCAAGATGGTAAAATAGCGCCTCTGTGACTAGCTGCTGCTGGACATACTGAGTTTCCACCTTCTTCAGCCAAATAGTTTCTCTGTCTATTTTTCAACATTCTGAGCAGACACTGTGGCAAAATGATCTGCTTATAGACTTGTGAGTCTCATGCTGACCAAGAGCCTTTTCACAATGCATGGTATAGCACTATAATTCTACTCTAACTACCATGGCTGAAGGACCCTATAGAGTCCTGGGGCTTGTACTCTGGGGAAGCACTAGTGCTCTCTGGTTGAGAACTCCAAATTTGTTGTTGTTGTGTGTCTTCAAGTCATTTCCTATTTGGTGAACTCCCTGTCTTGGGGTTTTCTTGGTAAGATTTGTTCAGAGGAGGCTAGCTGTGATGTCCTGCCAGGACTATTTGAATCTCTCCCTGCATTTTCTTTCATGTTGGTTCAGGCCATAGAATATTTTAGTGTAGGAAAGTTCATTGTATTAGTTGTGGGAGGAGCTGTAGGATCCCCTGCATTTTTCCAGGTTTGGTTTGCCCTTTCCCAGCATGCTCTGCTTTAGCTAGAGGCTTTTAGTTTGGAGCAGTCTTTGCTGTGAGCAGGCAGAGAGCTGTCTTTTGGTGGCAAACAGGCCCAGACAGCCGGAAAGGGCATTTCTTATATGTTAGCCATGTAAGTTACCAGGAATTAGTTACCAGCTTCACACTAGCCATTGCCTTCCCCTGAGGCTGAGAGCATGTGACTTGTCCAAGGTCACCCAGTGGATTTCAAGGCAGAGCTGGGAATTGAAACCTGAGCTCCAGAGTTGTAATTTAACACTCAAACTATGATGGCACACTGGCTGTCCGAGAATTCAAAATATCACTCACTAAAGGACATATCCCAGGTTTCTATATGAAGATGCCATGGCAGTTAAAGTGGTATTACAATGCTGTAAGGATGTAATATGAAAAGTAATCTCTTGGCAGCGGGTTGGTGTCACCCCAGTGCAGTCATTCATGCTGCTATCTTAGGCTTGGTGCCACCAGGCCAGTGGTCCCTCAGGAGTAGATTGGCCTGCTATGGAAGAGAAAGGTTCAGGTCTACTTGCTGCAGACAGCTGGTGGACTGGGGTACCCAAAGGCCTGTCCATGTTCTGAGTTGTTCTGGTCTACATGCCTTGTTCAGCAACAGGAGAGGCCTCCTGGAGTTCATTGTGTTGCGTCAACAGCATCTCAGCTGACCTCCTTGCTGCCTCCAGGCCGATGGACTGGATTGGGCTGCTCTGGAAGAGAAAGGCTCAGGTCTACTTGCCACCATTGGCTGGTGGATCAGGGTATCCAAAGGATCTGTCCATGTTCCAGGTTGTTCCAGTCTACCTGCTTTGTTCAACAACAAAAGAGTTCATTGTGGTGTACCAGCAATGTCCCAGCTGGCCTTCTTGCTGCCTCAGGACAGGTGGACTAGGTCTTTCCCAGGATCTTCAGTCTCCAATAGTCCTGTACTACCTGCAGAGAGATGTGGCAGTACATTCCACATCAAAAGGCAGGGAGATCTCTCTGTGGTCTCACCCAGTGTGGTCCGCATCCACCACATCATCCTTAGAAACACACCTGCCCTTTGGAATTTTTACAGACCAAGAGCAACAGAGACGGTTGCTAAAGTGAGAGAGGCATCACATACAATACAGTAAATATTTAGAAATTCCACATTAGTGCATCTTTCAAATAGATTAACTCTCTCTTTGCCTTTATCTGAGAGCCAAGCTAGACATGTCTGAGAGTTGTCGCCATGTCTAGTTCAGCCCTCAAATGAAGACAAACAGAAAGTGAATGTAATTGCCAGTCATTTTTGAACATATAAAGAGCTGAGGAAATGTGCCACCTGTCCTCACGCATTCTCCACCAGTGAATTCAATATTTTTCCTGAAGTGTCTTGTAATTCAGATTGGTAATGGGTTACATTTGGAAATATGGGAGAAACAAAACACAAATTTAAATACTGTTCTTTACCAAGGACATTTACTATTAAAATATAGAATCCAGGCTGAGGTAATAATGGGGTTCACCAGATAAAACAATGGGTTAGGTTTCCCTTAGAATAGTCCCAAGGCATGCTGGGAGCATGTGTGTGTGTGTGTGTGTGTGTGTGTGTGTGTGTGTGATATCTCGTTATTTAAAGTGGGAGCCAGAATGGGACAATACTTTGACCTTTAGACTATGATTATGGAAGACCAGGGTTCAGTTCCCCCACTTGGCCATGGAAACCCTCTTGGTGATCTTGGGTGAATCACACATACTCAGCCCCAGAAAACCCAGTGACAGATTAGCCTTAGGCTCTCCATAAGTTAGAAATGACAACAACAAACTTTATTGAAATAAATGTGTGCTTAGTTATCCTGAAGACTAACAATGCCTGTTCATAATTTACCTTTTGAAGTAATTCCAATGAAAATCCCTTTTAAAAAGTCCTGTTGTACTGCATCTGCTGTTGGAACAGAGGTGGGAAATATAGGGTTTTTTGGATGATAACACTCAGGGCCCATTCACATTACAAAAAAAATTGGTTTTGAAACCGATTCAATCATGTGAAGTTCCTACTCACCCCGAATCTCACACAAGCGAATCCGGGGCTTGCACACCCGTTCCGTGTTAAATGGCCCCTAGCGCGGGTCTTTTGAAATCGGCGCAAATGCCGTTTCTTTTTAAAAACCCCGGGTCCTGGGAATGAGAACTTGGCCTCGATCACGATCGAGGCAAATTGAGGGAGGGATTTAGGTCAGAGGGTGGGCAAAGGGCAAGGCATTTCCTCCCCTCATCGGAGGGGAGGGGGAGGAGGAAAGAGCCCTGGGAAGAAGGGAGCAAGGGAAGGCATTCTTTAGGAGCCTCTTTTCCCTGCATCCCCTGCCCAAAGCCCTCTGTCGCTGGGCATTCCTTCCCTTGCAGGAGGAAAAAATGCACGGAGCTCATGTCAGGCAACCCCCCCCCCTTTTCAAATGCAAACAATTTCTATTCCAGAATGTATATTTCATTTTTATCCATTTGTTTTGAGCGCACCTGCGCATGGTTTCTATTCCAGAGGCAGATGGAGCCAGGCTTGCACTTGCTTTTTGCAGAGGGAGAAGCTACAAATGTTGCAAACAATCAATGTTACATTTTTACCAATTTTTTTTGAGCAAATATGCGAATGATTTGTCTTCTTGAGCAGATACAGCAAGGGAAGCAAAGGGAAAGCTAATGCTGCTTTTAAAAACATTTTAAAAAAAGCATGCCAATCCCATCCTCTGCCTGGGACAGGGGCAGATCTGACCCAAAAGCCCACAGGTTTATTAAAAGAGAGAGAAAGAGAGAGGCATCTCTCTCCCTGCTTCAGCCGCTGAAACCCCTGTGCCTGGCTCTTTAAAAAGGGAGGACACTTCCCCCGATGCCCTGCAAACGTCACCATGACGATAGCTTGATTGGCAGCGGCCAATCTACAGAATGCATTCGATTTCTGTCAAAATGCATTCGATTTCAATTTGTAGTGGGCACTTGCTAACGGAGCGATTCGGGGGAGGGGCATCCGGATCATCCCAGTTCCCTCCATGTCTTTTACCCCAGTATGAATGGGGCCGAATCCTTCCACTGGCTGAAGGATTTTGGGAGCAAAGCAGGGTTAGATTCAGAAGAAGAAAGAGTGAAGATAAGACAAAGGAACATCAACACTCTAAGATATGCAGATGACACCATACTACTAGTGGAAGACATCATAGACTTAGAACAGTTACTCAACAGGAGCCCCTTTTTTGCAACCTAATCTCCATTCCAGTCATGTCACAGGCCTTCTTGAGGAATCCATTGTTCTCTCCTACAAAGAGGCCTATGGGTTCCCTGTTGAGATGTAAATGGACTTTAAATTTCCTGGACTTTGAAAATCTCCCTATTGCCAGCAAGGCCAGAAGGAGGAAGAGCCTACCTGCACAAAATATATCCTCCCCAATATACCATCTTTACTAAAAACTGAAACAGCATGCAGGCATATGATTAACATCTCCAATTGGTTTTTTTCCCCTGTTTGGTTTGTAATATCTTGCCTGATGAAGAAGCCCATGGAGCTTTGAAAGCTTGCAACAAGTATATTGTGCATTTTGGTTGGCCAATAAAGGTGTCACTGATGGATTTTTGTCCTCATAAGTACAGAGATTGCAGTCAAGAAATAAGAACATGGGGACTAGGAAGGGCATCCATGAAGGAACTAGACAAGATCTTGAAGTGTAAAGATATACAACTGAGCACTGAAGTCAGAATTGGCCAAGCCATTGTATTTCACATCACCATGTACAGGTGCGAGAGCTGGACAGCAAAGAAAGATAACTGAAAGAAAATAAACACATTTGAGATGTTGTGTGGAGGATACTGTGGATAGCCAGAAAGACAAACAAATGGGTCATTGACCAGATCAAGCCTGAACTCTCCCTGGAAGCAAAGATGACAAAACTGAGGTTGTCATACTTTGGACGTATCAGGAGATGGCATGACTCACCGTAATGCTGGGAAAGGTAGAAGGCAGCAGAAAGAGAGGAAGGCCACATGCCAGACAGATGGACTCAATCATGGAGGTCATGGGCCTCAATTTGTAGGATCTAATCAGAACAGCTGAGGACAGGGGTTTGGGGAGATTTCTCATCCACAAGATCACCATGACTCAAGATTAGTAACAACAACAACAAACCAAACCAAATTTCAACACTGTCACCCCGACACTTCTTTTAAAGCGTAAAAACAGTTACAGCATGAGAGTGGGGTGAAACTCTTCCACACATACCCCATTTCTATTAAGCAAATACTCCTTCAACTGCTCTTAGCCATTTTGCGAAAGGTGCACTGTAGCCTGAGCTAGTTTTAATAAATTTTTCTGCCTGAGACAAACCAGCGAACAGCACCCTCCCCATCCACCCAAGTCAAGCTACACATTACTGAATGCCAGCCAAGTTATTTTGGCACATGAGAGAATCCCACAAATGCCTCTCCTCACTTCTCTGATAGTAAAAATGCAACAACAACCATGTGAGAAAATAACTCAAAAACTGCCAGCCTCAGTTATCTGTTGCTTGAGGCAGCCACTTCGCAAGGGTTCCAGGAGCTGTAGTAAAATAATAATAATAATAATAATAATAATAATAATAATAATAATAATGTTCCCAAGTTCTGTAAAAATTGGTAGGTGCTCTAATGAACAACAATAAATGTCACAGCTACTTTGTCCCCAAGAAAAGTGGTTTTGTACCTCAAGTCAACAGAGAAGGCACCAAACCTACCAATCCCAACATCCACCCATCCACCCTTTATCTTTTGGCATTCCTGCTCTCTCCAGGTTCTCCAACAGTTTTAGGAAACCATTCTCTTTTACCCATAGAAATGAAAACATGCAGTATGACAATGATACCATTTCCTCTTTGTTTTGGAGACAAGGGCAGGGATACAGTGTTTTGAGGGGGGAAGGAGGGCATTGCCACCCCCAATAAGAATTATATCCTACCAAATGATTTTCCCCCTTAATTCTCAAAATTTCTAGCATTGCAGAGTGAGACAATGAAAATCATTCACATCTTGAACACATATTTCCTGTGTTTGCATTCCCTGGGTAACTTTGCCTGTCCATTTTCATTGGATGCCTAAAGTTACTGTATTTCTAAAATTAGAGACATAGCCGTGTTAGCTTTGAATATCAGTATGCAAAGGGATCTTGTAACGCCTTTGAGACCAACTGAGTAAAAGAAGTTGTAGCATAAGCTTTTTCTAAATATTTAAATGGAAGTTTAAAATTCATGTTGTTGTTGTTGTTATGTGCCTTCAAGCCATTTCCGACTTATGGTGACCCCATTACAGGGTTTTCTTCACAACATTTGTTCAGAGGAGGCTTGCCACTACCTTCCTTTGAGTCTGAGAGTATGTGACTTGTCCAGTGTCACCAATTGGGTTTCTATATGTGAGCGGGGATTTGAACCCTGGTGTCCGAAGTCATAGTCTAACACTCAAAGCACTACACCACACTGGCTCTCTACTCCACTTCATATTGTAGGCTATATGCCTGTGGCAATGAAAATGTGCTTCACGTGTTATTAGGTTGCAGTTCCTATCTGCCTTAGCTGTCATTGCCAATAGTTAGGAATAATGGAAATTAGAGTCCATCACCTTATAGAGGCCCACCCCTTTCCTATTCCTGTTATACATAGCTCTGAGGCTGGTTTGGCTTCCCAGCTCCATCCAAATCCAGGGCAACCTTTAGGTTGCAACAAAGACCAGTCTACTTGAGCTTTCCGTTCCCACCCCAATTCCAGTGCTTAGTTACTTGCTGAAGCTTGTCCTTTACAAAATGACATGCAGCTATGTTGGAATTTAAAAAAGAAAGAATTGAGTGCTATTTTTCACACCAATAAATGGCTCCAAATACAATAACTGCCTAGATTTTTCCATTGTTTTCTGAGAGCTGTCTGTTCTGCCCCAGAGTTTACTCCCCAAGATAGAAATTAATGTCAAGTCCTGCCATATCATTAGGCCAAATGAGGTGTCTCTCTCAGCCACCAAATTTGTGGTGTCACTAAAGGGCAGCAAGTTGGCAATTGCTTTATTTCTTACTGGGTTTATTTAATGGTTAAGGATGGGGAGAGACACTTGTTGGATTTTCTTCTTCATGTGCCAAAATAACTTGACATACTTTGGGTACTGTGAACCTTGACTTGGACGGGGAACAGTTCCTGCTACACCCCAGACAACAAAATGTCTTGTTTAATGTTAACTGCACAGCTGGACACCCTATGTAGTCAAATTAATACAAATCTATACTTTTAAATGCCTCTCTAAGATTCACAACAGAGCTGGTTATCTCTTGATAACTGTAAAAGCTGATACCAGGTTTACAATCACTAAGCAACTCTTTTTCGACCAGAGGGTTGAATTCAGAGACATAGTTGGGTTAACCTGGAAAATCAGTGTTCAAAGGATTCTTGTAGCACCTTTGAGACTAAGACTTTAAGGCTTTGAGACCTTTGTGGAAACTAAACTGTAGCATAAGGTTTTATAGACTTGTTCTACTTCCTCAGATGTATAGCTGAGTCTACGAAAGCTTATGCTACAACTTATTTTGTGCAGTCAGTTTCAAAGGTGCTACAAGAATCCTTTTCATATTCTTTTTCAACCAGTTTTTTAGTTTAGAGATTCAAGTTTCAGGCAACAGAGATTTTCAGTTTAGGTTCGGTTCTAATATATGGGGTGGAGGAAGGTTTGTCGAAATCCAATTTAAGAGCAATTTTGACACCCATTCAGACTACACAACTCCCGTGGTTCCATCCTGGGATTGGCAGTTTAGGAAGAAGTATTTGGAATTGTCCACCAGAAACCTTCTCTGGTGCCCCACCAGACTATCAGTCCCAGGAATCTATAGGATGGAGCCATGGCAGTTAAAGTGAAATCATAGTGATATACAGCCAGACCTCCATATCCACACATTGTGAATTCCATAGATTTAACCATCCACAGCTTGAAAATATTTTCTTTTTTAATTCTGAAAAGCAAGCCTTGATTTTGTCATTTTGATATAAGGGGTGCCACTGTATATAACAGGACTTGAATATTCATAATGTATCATATGAAGAGCAGGTTTAGACTCAGAAGAAGGAGGAGTGAGGTTAGGAGGAAGGAACAGCAACAATCCAAGATATGCAGATGACACTATAATACTAGTGGAAGACATCATAGACCTGGATCAATTACTAAAGAGGGTCAAGAAAGAAAGCGCAAAGGCAGGCTTGCTGCTGAACATATAGAAAACAAAAATAATGACCACAGAGGATCTACATAAATTCAACCTAGACAATGAGGAAATTGAAATAAAGAGTTCCCATGCCTTGAATCAAACATTGATCAGAAAAGAGACTACAGTCAAGAAATAAGAAGAAGACTAGGAATGAGAAGTGCAGAGAGAAAAAAACTAGACAAGATCTTAAAGAATAAAGATATACAACTGAGCACTAAAGTTAGAATTATCCAATACATTGTATTCCCTATCACCATGTACAGATGTGAGAGATGAACAGTAAAGAAAGTGGATAAAAAGAAAATCAACTCCTTTGAGATGTGGTGCTGGAACAGATCAAGGAGGGACTCTCCCAGGAGGCCAGAATGACAAGACTGAGGCTGTTGTGCTTTGGCCACATCATGAGAAGGCATGATTCCCTGGAAAAGACAATAATGCTAGGAAAGGTAGAAGGCAATAGAAAGCGAGGAAGAGCACACGCTAAATGGCTGCACTCAATCAGGGAGGTCATGGACATGAATCTACAAGACTTAAGCAGAGCAGTGGATGACAGAAGGTCTTGGGAGTTTATCAAACAGGAGGAATTTCTCTTAAATTCAAATGAAAAGAAAGTGGGGCCAGAACGCATTCACTTAAAGTCACTAGTTTTGCACAATTATGTGAATATGCATTGCATTCGAACTGGCTCCCCATTGCCCGAAAATAGCTTGCCATTGTCCAAATTTGCGTGTGGCAGTCTATCACGCAATAACGTTAAACCCCATGATTGCGTTCAGATTGCCATTGGATTATACTTCCAATTCCCCTTGTCTGATACTCTTGTAGGAGATGCCTCATCCACAGGGTCGCAGTGAGTCAAGGTTGACTCAAGGGCAGTTAACAACAAATAATTCCTGGATTTTGGTTTTCACAGGGGGTCCTGGAATCAAACCTCAGCTGATACAAGGGTCCACTGTACTTATGTACTCTAAAAGGGCCCCTGCTCAATATTGTAATGTCTTTTCTATCTGCAAGAATAATGGTTCGATGTCAAGTGCTACAGAGGTTGAGGGAAACCAGCAAGTGAAAATTCTCCTTCTGATCAGTCCTGCTTCTGCAGTAAGAAAAGTGGAATAATTGTTGACTTGGGTAAGTTTGAATGGTTTTCTCTTTTCACACAACATTTCCCCCAGTCTTTACATTATTGATTTCACCTCAACATGGAGAGAAGCAAGAAAGTACATAGGGCACCAGAGCTATTACCTTAGAATGCCATCATCCCCTGAGATTTTAGTGGGTTTTGCCTATACAGTATTTAAAAGTGTATCTTCAGAGATGCTTAAAAAGGGTGAGGGGGAAGAAAAGATAAATGAAAACCTGAACTCACTGCTTATCTACACGTATGTACTTCATTCTTTATTCAGCCCAGAAGCAGCAGATGTACAGAGAATAACTGAGAGGCGTAATTGAAATGCCAGTATTTGTATAGAATGCTGTTGTAAGCAACACATTGCTATTAAGTAAATGAATCAGAGCTGGCACAATACATATTGCTGCTTGAGGTATAGCAATAAATGACACTGCCACTCCCTGAAACCCATCCAAATTAATACAAATAATACCTCAGACCAGTTACTTTAGCACATGAGGCAAATATAGGGTTGTGAGAGTGAACACTGCAGGGGAGGGGGTCCCATATCTTTAACAGCTATGTTTGTTGCTGTTGCTGTTGTGTGCTTGCAACTCATTTTCGACTTATGGTGACACTAAGGTGAACTTATCACGGCATTTGCTTGACAAATTTCTTCAGAAGGGTAGAATTCAAAGATATAACCGTGTTAGTCTGTAGAATCAGCATGTCAAGAGATCTTGCAGCACCTTTGAGACTAACCAAAAGAAAGAAGTTGGCAGTGTGTGTTTTCGTAGACTTAAGTCTACTTCTTCCAAATGCATGTGAGGAAATAGAGTTAAGTCTATGAAATTTCATGCTGCCAACTTCTTTCTTTCAGTGAGTCTCAGAGGTGCTACAAGTTCTCTCTACATACTTCTTCAGAAGGGGTTTGCTATTGTCTTCCATTAAAGCTGAGACCATATGAGATGACCAAGGTCACCCAATGGGTTCCATGGTTGAGCTGGGAATTGAACCCTGGTCTCTAGAGTCATAGTCCAACACTCAAATCACTGTGCCATTCTGGCTCTCTGTAGCTGTGTAGAAGAAGGAATTTCATCAGGGGTTGCTTATATTGTGTGACAAGTAACATCTCTGCAGAGTCATCATTCCAACACTCAAACCACTACTACAATTAAATTGAAGAGCTTTTTGATTTCCCACGATTTAGGGACACCTAGATTCAACTGCCTCTGCACTGGCCATCATACTTTGCCTAATGGTAGGGCTGGCCTCATGGTGAGCACAGCAACATTTTTTCACCTGCTCAAATCTTTGCCTGCTAAAGACCAAAGGAGGTGCCAGCATGGAGGAATGTAGCGATTAACCCAGAATACGATGAAATACAAAAAACCTTGGCATTCTTTGTTTATTGCAGCCCTGGGGCCAGGCACAAGCTGTTCTGACAGATAGGTTTGTTACTTCTTCTCTTGAGCAACCCAGTGATTCTGGCACTGAGTTCCAGAGGTTGGGCCCCTCTGGAAGCTTAGGGCATCAGGTTTTACAAGTACTCCCATTTCCAGGAAAGGGGACATGGGAGAAGAAAGGGAGGGTTTGTTTTCTCTCGCTCTGGGCTTGTTGTCCTATGTCAGGCAGAAAAAAACACACATTGAGTATCCTATTGGAAAGCAGCTTCCAATAGAACCATTGAGGAATTAGAGCAGGGGTGGGCAAGGGGTGGTTTGTTTTTGTGGCCCACAAGGGTACAAAATTGTTATTATTTTGCAATTTTGGTAAATGTATTTTTGCTCCAAAATGCCTACAAATGATCTCTAGGGGGTGTAGATGGCAATTCCAGACATTTGTCACTCCCTTGGAGTCAAACTGAAAATTTGCAAAAAATAAAGAATAAAATAAGAAAATTTAAATGACCTCAAAATATCCCATAATGGCCTCTACAGGTCCATGAAGGCCCACAGGCATGTCTCCATGTCCCATAAAGGGTGTTTGGGGTCAGTGTGTGTGTGTGTGTGAGAGAGAGAGAGAGAGAGAGCAAGAGAGAGAGAGAGAGAGAGAGGATTGGACTACGACACTGTGAGACTCAGCTCCACCACAGAAACCCACTGGGTGATCTTAGGGAAGTCACATTCTCTCAGCCTCAATGGCAAATCACCTCCGCTGAAACTTGCCAAGAAAACCCTATGATAAGTTCTCCTTAGGGTCATCATAAGTTGGAAATGACTTGAAGGTACACAACAATAACAACAACAACCCCGACTTATATAGTGGGAGCAGGTCCAGCCTCCAAGGTCTCTAGAAGGCTAGTGAGGTCTCCTAGTCTTACACAGTTGCTCTCCCCAGAAATAGAGGAAGAGGCAGCTCCAAAAATGACATTTAGGCAAAGGGTAACCAGAAATCCTCCTTTTTCCAGGACCTGTCTTCCATTTCCACCTTCTATCCAGGGGGGATTTAAAAATGTCCTCCAATTCAAGCATCACGAAAAAGCATGAATTTACATTTAAGTTAGTGTTTTTAGCTTTTAATTTGGAACATCCCTCATTCTTCTGGAATGTCCTATGTTTTGCTGTGCCTTGTCCTTCTTTGTGGTTAGGACGTCTGGTCACCCTGGTTTGGGGTTTATGAGAAGGAGACAAGCTTCACTCAAGGGATTTTACAAGGAAGAATGGATAAAGCCAGGATGGAAAACCCAGCACTTGATGATGGGGGGAAAGTGATGGAGGAGCACTCGCTGGAGTTTTCAATGCAGAAATAGAAATAGTAAAAGAGTTCCTGTACCTGGGACTAAACACTGATCAAAGCAGAGACTGCAGTCAAGAAATCATGGGGAGGGCAGCTATGAAAGAACTAGAAATGATCCTAAAATGTAAAAATATACCACTGAGCATGAAAGTTAAGATCGTACAAGCCATTGTTTTCTCTGTTACCATGTACAGATGTGAGAGCTGGACAGTGAAGAAAGCAGACAGGAAGAAAATTAATTCATTTGAAATGTGGTACTGGAGGAGAGTGCTGAGGATCCCACGGACAGCCAAGAAGTCAAACAAATGGGTCCTATAGCAGATCAAACTAGAAATCTCTCTGGAAGCCAAGAGGACTAAACCAAGGCTGTCATACTTTGGCCACATCATGAGAAGGCAGGACTCATTGGAAAAACCAATAATGCTAGGAAATGTAGAAGGAAGTAGTACTAGAAAGAGAGGAAGGCGGCATGCTAGATGGATAGACTCTATAAAAGAGGTCATGGGTGTGACTTTGCAGGAACTGAGCAAAGCAGTAGAGGACAGGGAGTCTTGGAGATGTATCATCTACAGGGTTACCACGGGTCGAGATCGACTCGAGGGTGGATAACAACAACAAACTCTCTGCTAAACATTTTCTTGAAAACACTTGCATTTGTCAGAGAGGAAAAACACATCCTGGCATTGAAGAAAAGGATGGGAAGTCTCCTTCCACTCCTTCCAGGGCATGTGGCCAGAATCCATCCTCAACAGGGAAGGAGAAAGAACAGGCCTGCAATTGAGAAGCCTTTTCTCCACCTTGCCAGGAAGGCTGCCTGAGAAGCAGCTTTTAAGGTTTGTTACTCCTGGCTTCTGCCCTGCTTTTTCACCATGATAAATCACCTGGCAAGGTCTGGGAAAATAGATCCACCAGAGCACAAACACAAGGATGGAGAGAGAGAGAGAGACTGAAAACTTTCCACTGCGAGTTGTAGGTTTTGGAAAGCCGGGCAGCTACCCTGCAGTGCTGTCCACATAGACTTTGGGCCACCTCTCTTTAAAAAAAATAAAGTAAAATAAAATAGGTAACATATTAGCCAGTTCTGGTTTCAGGGCAGGACATGGATGATTGTTATTAGCAAAACACAGCAAGAACAGGGACAAAGTAACACACCCAACGTTGCTGCTCATGTGGCCTCATGTGATGGATGATCAAAAACAGTGACCAAAGGGTGAGTCAGATCAGACGTGGAATAGGAATCAAGCCAACATGCTGGAGACTTCACTGGCTGCTCCCAAGTCCTTTTTATAAGTTTAAAGCCAGCGTATTTATGCAGAGGATGGTGAACATACTTGTTTGGAGTTCCCAGAATCACCAGTAGCCATGTTTGCTGAGGGATTCTGGGATTTTATTCTCCAAAACTGTAACATTCCCAATTTCTGGATAAAATAAATAGTCACTTTCAAATTCATTCCCCAATTCAGCTCTTGGAATCTGCTGAGGTGTGGTTCCAGGACCTGCTGTGGATACTAAAATCCAAGGATGCTCAAGTCCTATTACTGTATATATAATGACGTAGTAAAAGGATGTCCTTTATATACAATGGCAAAATCAAGGTTTGTTTTGGAATTTTAAAAAAAATATATTTTCAAGCCATGGATGGTTGAAATCCCTACTGTCTCGGGGGCATCATCCACTTGAGGAAAAGCTTTCATGCCGCCCACATTTGGAGTATTTCTCAATGCATCTAAACAGCATTTCAAGTCAGAGGCCACCAGGCCTAGGATAGTCCTCAAGAGTATTAATCAGAGCTTGAAAAAGATTGCTACTGCTTTGTTATTTGTTGTTGTGTGCCTTCAAGTTGTTTCTGACTTATGGCAAACCTGAGGCATTAACTTGACAAGTCTCTTTAGAGGGGGTTTGCCATTATCATCCTCTAAGGCTGAGAGACTGGGACTTGACCAAGGTCTCCCAGTGGGTTTACATGGCTCAGCCAGGATCTCTCCAGAATCCTAATCCAACGCTCAATGCACTACACCATAATGGTCCTTATTCTCATGCTATCTGGGGTATTATGGGAGCTGCAGTTCCAAAATAGTGACCACCCCCACCCCCAGATTTCCCAATATGAATTTAATCTATAAGATTGCATCCACTTTGAAAGTAAGGAGTGCTGTTCCGCCACGGTTTTCACTTTCCTACATTCTATCATCTGAACGGAAATCTAAGGACAAAGTGACCCAGATCCATTTCATCCTACATTAACTCTCCTCTGAAATTATGAAAATCATTTAAGTGAAAATTAATTCTATGTTTTCCCTAGCTTTAAAAAAAAACACTGCAGGAACTCCTTGGGATTAATGGAGATCCTTTGCTCTAGCAGAAGGTTGGAGAAAGTATGGTCATTCATGTTTTTGTACTCCATTTCCCATAGGCTATAGCCAGCAGTGCAAGATGACGGGATTTGCAAACCAAACACATCTGGAGTGCTCTGCCTAAGGGAGAAGTTTGCACATTTGTCTATCAAACTCACCCTTCGTTTCAGCTATTAATGCTACCCCTGGACACACTCACCGCTATAACCAGCACTACCAAACACATTCACTGCAAGAAAAGAGCAAATTGGGTCTCTGCTCTGCATCACCATCACACAGATCCACTTTTATAAACTGGTCATTGCACGCTTCCGGAGCTTTCATGTCAGTCAGGAGGAATGTTTCCCAAGGTTCCTCAAATCCACATCTAAAACCTCCCTGCTCTGTAGATGCTTATACTGAGACTCTAATCAGTATTGCCAGATGGTCATTTGGAAGTCTAGTGACCAATTTTTTAAAACATCATCGGATGCTGTTCAGAATTTTTTTTTTTATGGAGCAATACAAGAGATGGCAACTTCAATTTTAACCACTTTTAGCATCCCTCATTGGTGATATATGGCAAACCATTTTATTGCAGGACTTAATATGGCAGTCACAGCTGTTCATCTGTGATTGCAATCCCAAATGCCATAAAAAAATGTTTTAACAATTTGCAGTGGAATCCCAATTTAAACTAAGTTCTTACACTGAGAAAAAGGACAGTGCTTAACTTTCACTATTTTCCTTTCTATCACTCTAAATCACCTCCCTAAAAGCTACTGTTTTCTACACAAAATATACACATACGTATTGAGGCAAAAATCTGAATTTTCATCACAACTGGGTATGGCTGCTAGTGGATGCAGTTCAACATCTGAAAAACATCAGGATTCTCACCCCTGTTCTCAACACTGATGGGAATTGTGACCTCACAGGGAAGATCTTGGTAGACCACTTGCTGAACCCAACAATGCATAGTAGAAAAGGGGGGGGGGAACCAAGAGGGAAACTTTAGGAAAGGGGCAAATCCCAAAGATTTGATCTGGGATTAAGTCTCAGTGATGAGGTTGGATTAAGAAGACTGAGGCCCTGGAAGAATTCCCCAAATAGGGACCCCTTTATGCTTATGTGTTGAGCTGTTCTGGAATCTGTGGTGTAAAAATTAAATAAACGAGTAAGTAATAAATTGCAAAATACGATACATAGCTATATAGACCAGAGGTTGGAATTGTGCAGCCCTCCACATGCTATTAAACTGAAGCTCCCATGAGATCCTGCCGGCAAAACCAATGATGATGAATGCTGAGAGTCGTAGTTCAAGAACATATGGACAGCTGCATTATTTCCATCCCTGCTATACTTGCCACTGCATTATCTGTTGCCCTGCTTGGTGAATGACCGCAAACTGGAAGAGACATCCTACCCCCTCAGTGCTGCTAGAAACATGACCTGCACTGAGTAATGCTACTTCTTCTAGTGCTGGTGCTGTGTGCCTCCAAGTCATTTCTGACTTATGGCAACACTATCACGGGGTTTTCTAGGCAAAATTTGTTCAGAGAGGATTTGCCATTGCTGTCTTCTGAAGCTGAGAGAGCGTGACTTGCCCAATGTTATCCAGTGGGGTTTCATGGCTGACCTGGGGATCAAATCCTGGTCTCCAGAGTCCTAGTCCAATGTTCAAACCACTAAACCATGCTAGTTTCTTCTGTGCTTGCCTACAAACATTTAACGTTTACCTCCTTGTCCAGAAGGCCTTAATTCTCACCTCTGTTTGAGAATTCTCACATTCCTTGTAACACTGCTTGCAGTTTTCCATTTCCATTAAGCCCCTTCTACTTTCTTAGTGAAATGCCTCTGTTGCAACTACCCTCCTTCCCTTTCCCCAGCTATCCTGTACTCCTTTACTCCATCCAACAAATTCCTTTTTTTAATTCAGAGTGCAACACTTTCCTTGTTTTTTGATAGACATGCAAGCAGTAGGTATCACTTCTGTGGGCATCTTTTGGCGCCAAATAAGAGACTGAATACAGCCAGTCATTTGTTATCCTGTCCCCAGTTGACCTCGGGAGAGGCAAAGTCAAATATAAAATGACCAAGATCAGAGCCTTGTTTATAACCAAACTGAGGAGCCAAGCTGGAAGGAGGCAAACACAGATGCTGCACCCAGGCTGCGAAAGGTGAAGCCAAGGAGCTTTGGACCTCAAAGGTTGTCATAGAGGTGTTTTGGTGTCTAGCCAGCTAGACTCAAGATGAAAACCCTTCATTAATCCAGGACAGAGCATTCAGTGTCAAAAGGGTGAAGATATAAAGGGAGAGAACTAGATTCTCTACCACAGATGGAGTAATGTCCACCAATTGGATGGCATGAGAAAGATGCAGCTATTAGTGGCTACTGGTTATGATAGATACATACTTCCCTCCACTTTGCTGTTGTTTGCTTTCAAGATTCGGATGTATGGCATCACTACGGAGAATCTGCTTGGCCGTGGAAACCCACTGGGTGACCATGGGCAAGTTATATTTTCTCAGCTTAAGAGGAAGTCAATCAGAACCCACCTCAATAAATCCTTGCCATATAAATGCTGTGGTAGTTTCATTTCATTTCTGAATTTGTGGTTTTCTTGATAAGATTTGTTCAGAGGGGTTTGCCATTACCTTCACCTGAGGCTGAGGGAATATGAATTGTCCAAGGTAACCCAGTGGGTTTCCATGGCTGAGCAAGGATTTATTTGAATTCAGGTTTCCAGAGCTGGAGTTCAATGCTGAAATCACTACACCATGCTGGCTCTCAGAGGAATTATGATGCTGGATATCAATAAACTGCTGGACGCATGAGTCAAAGGAGGTACTGATACTTTGTTCGCCACTACATAAACAATACTCTGGACTATCTACGCTATCACTTTTATCCTGTATGGCTTTTCAATGTGCTTATTTCTCTCAGAGATCACACCAAGAACATTGTTCCAGAAATTTAATGTGTAGCTTTACAGTCACCTTGTCTGTAAATATACATACATAAAAAAATTAGAGGAGCATGAATACAGATCTTTCCCCCCCAAAACCCAGGCAATACTAACAAGAGCATATAATAAGCACACTGATACATGCCCTGCTTGTATTCACTCTAGCCCTGGGATACAACACTTTAAAGACTTGGGGAAAGCAGACACTGCCAAAAGACGAGGGGCAGCAGCATTAAGAGCGCATGCCAAAATAGCCAATCAACTCTCACCACAGCATGTCAAAATGCTTTTTGACCTTAGGAATCCAGCCTCCACAACAAGGAAGGCTGTTCTCATCCCCTTGCGAAAAATCCCCTGGGATGTGAAGTCAAACAAAGTCCCATTCTGGTAAACTGATCGCTAGTCTCTTATCCAGAAAATTTTGGACAGTGAGCATAGAGAAGGTGAGCAGTCCATTCAAAAGCTGTAGAATCAAGGGTGTTGTGTAGAAGAGTAGGGTGGGTGGGAGAAAATGATGCTAGGATGGTTATGCCACCCAAACTTATGCCCAGGATTGGGGTGGGGGAGCTCAGTTAGATCCCACCTCTCACCAAAAAGAAAATAAAAATAAAAAGATGAGTGTACAGCAACAGCAGGTAGTATGGAGACTGGCCAGAACTGCTGATATGGGGATCATTCTTCCTTCTTATCCTTTGGGCCATCGTGAGACACCTGGAAGAGAAACAAGGACAGAAGATGATGTTACTATTCTGTGCTAGAGCAGTTTTTCTGTTTAAGGATATTCCATAGGAAGGGATGGGAGGACCTACAGTCAGATAACTAAAGCTGAATTTTGTAGCCTGCACAGATTTTAGAAGCTTGCATAGTTGATTCTACAAATCTTCACTAACAGTGGGGATGGGCAAGGTGTTTTATAGGGCACCCTGAGCTGCAAGGAATCTTACTCAATCACTTATTTGGCTTCTGAGACAAAACCAAGTGCTGTACCTAAAAATTTTCAAGCCTGTGCACAGACACCAAAGGCTAGAGATATTAGGGGGGGAGGAGGAAAAGAGCAAGATGAGTTTTCCCAAGAAGCTGGATTCCACACCTGTTGCCACATCCTGTGCTTCTGTTTCACTCCTTCAGAATCAAGGCCTAGGAACAGCCCTGCTTAAGATACCCACAGAACTACTGGGATTGCTACTAAGATATTCTGTTGCAGAAAACAAAATACAAGTCCACTGTCACTTCAGGCAAACAATAGGCCAGTCACAAGATTCCGCAGGCTCAAATACATACAACAGATTGACTCCCTGCTGGCCAATGACGTAAAATCTCAATTCAAACCATTGTCCTTTGTATTCCACAAGGTTATGAGCTGTTCACTTTTAGACACATCATTCAAATGTGTCACATTTGTTTGTCTCTGTGTCATACACGCCTAAGGATGGTCAGCGCAATCCCTGCTTTTTGAAAGCAGTATTCTGGTATATTTCGTCAAACAACCCCTGGTAAGATCATATCTACTGACTGGTTGAGTATGTTCAAACATTACTGAATTCTTTGTGCATTACTGCATGCTACAGTTTTGTAGGAATACAGATAAAAATGCTATACTACTAAGGACACAGAATATAGCTTCTTGAAGACCAGCTTTTTAAAAAACAAATTTCTTGTCCATACAGCTTCAACAATACATTTAAAAGGGCATGAGCAGTGCATACTGAAATCCTACAAAGCTTGTGGGGAATGGTTGAACAGGATTTCCGGAGGTTATGGGGGGATAAGGTTCCGTGTCCCATATCACCTCCTGCCTTACTCTACCACCAGGGCTAGGCAACCTTTTTGAGCCGGGGGCTGGGTTGCTGTCCCTCAGACAACTGGGGGGCCGAAGCCGGGGGGTGGAGCTTCCACCCTCTGGGGGCCAGGCCTCCTCCTCTTTGCCGGCCCCTGTCAGAGGCCAGGAAAGAGCTGGCGGGGGCCGCCAGCGCTGGAGGCCTCTTCTTCTTTGCCGGCCCCTGATGGGGCCCCAGGCCCCGTCAGAGGCCGACAAAAAAGCCAGCGGGAGCCACCCACGCTGGAGGCCTCCTCCTCTTTGTCAGCCCCTGACGGGGCTCCAGGCCCTGTCAGGGACTGGCAAAAAAGTCCTAGAGGCCCGCTGCCGCCGCCGGAACCCTGTTGGAGGGCCCCAGCGACGGCAATGGGCCTCCTAGAGGCCTGCTGCCACTGCCGCCGGAGCCCTGTTGCAGGGCCCCGGCGACCGCAACAGGCCTCCTAGAGGCCCCCTGCCATTTTGTTTTTGAAAATGGTGGTGAAGTCTCACGCGACGGGAAAGTCACACAATACTTCAGCCGCCATTTTAAAAACAAAATGGCACCTGGAGTGGTGTGGAGGCGGGGCGGCTGCCGCGGCAATCAGCACCAGGACCGTGCCGGGGCCGGTGGGAAGGCCTCGGCGGGCCACATCCAGCCCGTGGGCCGGAGGTTGCCGACCCCTGCTCTACCACTATTAAACTAGTGCTGTACAAGCATTTGAATTTATGTATGTATACTCCATTTTATATTACTCACAGAGACTACATATCTCAATTTAGCATTTGGATTGCCTGTCATGGCACAGCCAGCGCTGTGGTAATTATGATTCTGTGCCCACTGAGCAACTCAAATTGCTGCATGACGTCTCAACAGTCCCTGTCTCTCAGTCTGACCTACCTCACAGGGTTGTTGTGAATATAAAGCATAGAAGAGGAAAGCTGTGCAGGCTGCCTTTCAACTCAGTAGAGGAAAAATTGGCTAATGTGGTGTAATAGTTTGTGTGCTCTAGGAGAACAGAGTATGAGCCTCTGCTCTGCCATGGAAACCTACTGGTTGACTCTTGGCAAATGACCCTCTCTCGGTCTCAGAGGAAGGCAATGGCAAATCCTCCTTTCAATAAACTTTGCCAAGAAAACCATGAGAGAGTTGCCATGCACACACAACACCAAATAACACTGGTCTGAGTGTTGGTCTATGATGCACAAAACAACAACAGAACACAGCAAGGGGCCGGGGCTAAGTGCGAGTGCTTTAGCTAAGGCCAACTAGAAAATTCATGATGAGAAGTGAGCTCTGAATTGTGGACTTTGCAGTTTGTAGCTCAGTCATAGTCACTTTCCTACAATGACTCACAAGGATCAATTACCATGAGGAAGACAGCTTGAGAGCCACAACTGTTTAGATTCTACCAGATCAAATCATATTAAGATAATAATCTGTAGAGTCACCATTCTGTGAGTTGTGACATGAATCACAGTAGTAGAACAATACCATAGTTTAATGGGCCTTTTCAAAAGTCCACTGGAAAAGAACGAGAGATTGTTACTGGAGAGAAAACGGTTTCATATTAGATGACCAGCCACGCTAGAGAAAATCCTATCCCAAGATAAAGTGTCAAGCTGAATTGTGTTGGAACAGGTTCTGCCCAGCTGTTGTCCAGCAAGAACAGAGGCAGCAGCTGAATTCTGCTTCTATGCCAATTCTTTTACTAATCAGCCCTCAAGCACTGTGATCCTAGAAGAGAGATTTGTTTACAAAGCCCAGGGGGCAGGAAGACCACCTATCTCCATATGAGAATGTTTACTATGTACTCTGAATACAGCTGGAAGGAGCTGACCAGGACAGCCAAAGGGACAATCCTCTTTTTACATAGTGAACAGATAGGTGTTAGAAGAAGTAGCTGGCTCCTTACAACACTTCCAACCCCCTTTCTTGGAACATATGGGGAAGGGGGGGGATTGTGCTGCCTGACCTCCTTCTTTGGGTTCTACTCTCACACTCTTTCTGAAGGACTGTATACACAACCACACTCAAGCAGAACAGACAAGTAACATGTCACACATGTGTTGTTATTTGCTCTCAAGTCAGCTTTGACTTCTGTTGTTGTTGATGTGCCTTCAAGTCATTTCTGACTTATGGCAACGCTAAAGCAACCCTATCACAAGGTTTTCATGGCAAGATTTGTTCACAGGATGTTTGCCATTGCCTTCCCCTCAGGCTGAAAGTGTGTCACCCAATGGGTTTCATGGCTGAGCTAGGAATCAAATCTTGGTCTCCATAGTCATATCCAACACTCAAGCCACTACGCCACGCTGGCTCTCTCCAACTTCCACTTATGGCAACCCTATGAATGAGAGAACTCCAAGATCCCCAGTCATAAACTACCCTGCTCAGGTCTTGCACACTCAGAGCAGCTACGGATTCTGCCATTGAGTCACTCCAGCTATACAGCCATCTCCCTCTTTTCCTACTGCCTCCCTTTACCAAGCATTATAATCTTTTCCAATGGATAAGATATGTGAGAGCAAAAGGAGCTGCTCAGCACTCTGTATCAAGTGCTTTAAAAAAAAAGTACACACACAGAGTGACAAAATGGGAAGAGGAAGAAGTGTAATGGATTTACTCAGCAGGAAACTTTGTCTGTTTTAAAAAACAATGCTTCCCCTACTGTGTAGAGTGCTGTCCTCCAACCTGCATTTTCACAACTGCTGCCATTCCCAGAAAAGCCATTAGCCCTTAAAAGAAGCTATATATATCACTCCCGCATCACATACAGTTTAAGACACTTATACATTTCGGAAACTTAAAACAACCTGATTCCTAGCCATAGAAAATGAAGAGTTTTGTACAATGTAGGGAACAGACTCACTGGCTGGAGATAATGGGAGTTGTAGCCCTGTCTGGAAGGCTCTCGATTAGAGAAAACTGCTGTAGTTTACTACAGTGTTTAGTTTTTCCTCTCCAACACAATGGAGACTCAGTGTGGCGTTATGGTTTGCATGATGGACTGCAACTCTGGAGACTCGGGTTTGATTCCCAGCTCAGCCATGAAAGCCACTGGGGGACCTTGGGCCGGTCACACTCTCTCAGCCTCAAGGGAAGGCAATGACAAACTTCTTCTGAACAAATTTTGCCAAAAAAACCCAGTATAGGTTTGCCATAAGTTGGAAAAGTCACACAACACACACATTCCAACATACACCCATGGGAGCCTTTTGTGGTACTCAGCTGCAGTACTATGGTCCCACTTAGTTAGCTATAGTTGTTTCCTGTAGATTCCTGGGGCTTGTAGTTTGGTTAGAAGCACCAGAAGAGCTTTTTGGCTGAGAACTATAAACTCTATCACCAGCCACAAACCCCAGGATCCCCCAGGGTGTTGCCATGGCAGTTAAAGTGGAACCATAGCTATATTTGTATCACATGGCAGTGCCAAAACAACACCAAAGCAAGAATACACCAAAGCAACAACCTCTCGCTGTTTTTATTAACACAGGGGGTGAGGATTGTACAGTCAGTCCTTCAGAACTGTTGTACTGCAGCTCCTGGCATTCCTCACCACTGGCTTTGTTGGCAGTCCTGCAACACCTAAAAGGCCACTTGTTTTTCCACCCTGCAGGGAGGAACATGCTTCTGCCTCCTTGAGAGGAGCCACCACTATTTGGAGGCAAGAAACTCAAGGTCTCATAGGTGGAGAGGGATGCTGCTCCCGCAAATTCCCAAGGAAGCTTAGCCAGGCTGGAAAGGATGCCATTCTTCAGGGTTGGAAGAGACGCCATTCCACAGGGGTGGAGGCCTGTAAAGTCATTAGAGTAGCTACACAGAGGCTCTATTTATAGGCAGCTGGTGAAGCAAAACTATTACTGAAACGCAGCAGCCAGATCACACTGCCTGGAACTGCAGAGTAGAGAGGGAGGGAGTGTGAGGGAAGGAGAAACGGTGGGGGGGAATTCAAGCAGGTGGTTGCAGAAGGCAGAGCAAGACAGAGCTCAGTAAGGACCTGTGGGCTAAAAATGGATATGTAATGGAAGGAGGATATTCCTAGATGATGCTTTACAATCAAATTTGCTCATAGACATCTCAAAGATGCTGGTGGTGGCAGTAACTCAGCTCTGGAACGTTTATAATCTAGCAAGCCAACATAACCTCTCCAAGTTTCTCCTGAATCTCAGAAGGATGCAGTTATTAATAAATTGTATTAATCTGATTGAATGCAAACATAAAAATGTCATCTGCAGCACGGGTGCAAAACTACCACAGACTTGTGTGTCATAAATCTGCAACAACTGGTGGCCAGGCATTTCAACTTGGTTTGGTACTGAGGTGCCTTCTCCTTCAGACATTTTGGACAAAAGGGAGAATTTTTGATCTGTAGACTTAGGAGAGCCAGCATAGTGTAGTGGTTTGAATGTTGGACTACAACTCTAAAGACCAAGATTCAAATTCCTTCTTTGCCATGGAAATCCATTGGGTGACTTTGGGTAAGTTACACACTCTCAGACTCAAAGGATGAAGGGAACGGCAAATTTTCTCTAAAGAAAATTTCTCTAAAGAAATCTTGCCAAGAAAACCCCATTTCTAACTGTAAGTTAGAAATGACTTGAAGGCACACCGTATCAAGACTTAAGAGCCTAACACCTTAGAAATAATACCATCATCCACTAAAGAATTCTAAAAACAAGAGTGTTTTAAAGTACCACCTGTGTGCAGCTCAGCTTCACCTTTAATAACCAAGAAAGGTGGGAGCTGGAACATTTTGCTTATAGTTTTCAGCCCTGTTTGTTAATTACATTTGTGTACCTCCCCAGTCACACACACACACACACACACACGCACACACACACACACACGCGAGTTCCATCTATCACCACCCCCCCCTTTCCCAGGATCTCAAGTAGTACATCCTTCCATGTGCTTATAACAGCAAAGCATCGAACTCTCTAGCTGCTCTTCATTCATCCCGTGTATCTTGGATACACCAACTGAGCAATATAACCCCAAACTATTCACTTGAGCCAACTCAAACTGCCTCCATCCATTGTTCAGAGAAAGGCAGAGACCCAAGCCACACTGACACATAGAAGAGATCAAGATCTCTTCAAGATTCATCTCACTCTGAGAGGCAAGATAGTAGGGTGACTGGTATCTTTGGTGAACCAGGTGGGAACAGAGTGATTATCATCAGAACTTAGTTGGAAGAAAAGAGTCACTGACAAGACACTGGAGAGGAGTCAAGGGGACTCAGAGAAATATGCAAATTAAATAAAGGCTTCCCTCTCTTTTGATTTATCCAGTATTGATAATACTTCCTTTGATCCAAAACAATAATTGGGAGGCTCGTCTGGAAAGTTTTAAACATCTGAAAAACTAGTCTCCATTCTTCTGTTACCAGACTACAGTTGCAGGCCTGGTTTATACTTGTTTGTTCCTGTATTCAGGTCAGGCTTGAAAGCCCTCTCCCAGCTCATATCTTTGTGGGCTTCCTGCCTGCCAAGCAAGAGAATGAAAGGAAAGGTCCAACACCTGCTCCCCAACTTGTCTTGTTTGGGCATTTCCTTGTAGCATGCCAGCCCAGCACTATGCCTACTCACTCCTATCTCCTTCACCTTTATCAACTGCTCCCAGGTGAGGCAGCGTCTTATGACCTGCTTACGTGCCGCCACAAACGTGGAGGGATGCTTGCCAGGAAGGATCCAGGGCGAGGCACCCACCCAGCTCCTCCTCCTCTTCTCTGGAACCCAGCAGCACGAGGGAGAAATAGGGAGGAACCCACAACCAAGGCCATGCTGCATCTTTCTTCTCAACCACTGTGTAGGGATTAGGTTACCCTAGTAACAGAGGCCAGATTATTTTTACACTCTGTGTGTGTGTGTGTGTGTGTGTGTGTGTGCATGTGTGTGTGCACAAAAGAGAGAGAGACAGAGAGAGACACAGAGAGAGACAGAGAGACATAGAGAGAGATTGTGTTGCAATTTAATTCTTGCCAGTCTCCTAAACTGATTTAGGGTAGCACAGAAGGGTTCATAGCTAGAGTTCATAGCTGAAAATTAGAGTTTCTGCAAGTAAACTGGAATTCCTGTGCTCCCCCACTCCCTGAAAATAAGAGCTCTCCCCTGTTGTAGTGGTGGCTGTTTAGGGGGAACAGCTGAAAAGTAGAGGTTCTGAAGCTCCCACTGTGTACATGGACATTTCTTGTATATGGACTTTCACAGCACACATTTTAGAATAAGAATTAAAACCAAACAAAACTAAAGTTGTGAAGGGACAGTGTCGGGTTCCTGAGGGGGAAGGGAGAGTAGAGAAAGACTCTCACTAGCTTTGAGGAAAGCTAAGGTGTTTTTAAAAAGGATTTTCAAGCAAAGAACGCATAAAGAGGAGCACAAAGAGGAATTGGCCAGGAACTGCAAGATTGCAGGGATCGTCATTCTCTTTCCTTTAAATCTCAAACAATTGTACCTCTGTGTTCTTTTAAGCAAAACTGAAATTATAAAAGGTTCCCACCTGTTTTATTTTAGGAAGGTAATATAATTCACAAAGCCACTTTGCTCAGTCTGGGCACTGGGGGACACCTCAGATTTGCTGCCTGAATCCAAAAGATCCCCAAGGAATGGTCAGAGAAGAGAGGAAGCGTTTTCACTTGGAAATATACCTTTATGATCTCACTCTCGATTCATCACTGTCTTCCTCATTCATCTATTCTGTCCAGAGCCTGGAAATGTGATTATTTGGGCCTACATCTCCCTAAAGTCACTGTTTATGCAGGCTGGTACTTCTGAGAGTTACAGGCCAGAAAAATAACTGCCAAGCTCTGCATTCTGGTAAATGAGAAGCCATTTCTTTTTCTGAGTGAAGCCTCCAATAAGGAACCCCACTCCAGTAAGAAACCCCACTTGAACCTAGGAATAGGGAAGAAGGCCAAGAACTCGCCTTCATTCCCAGAGGATGTAGATCATGTCCTTTGTACTGCAGCTCTAAATGTGGCCACATTTGTGTGCTCTCTGCAACTTGGCTATGGAGCTTAGAAACATGTAACTGTTGCCTTTGTCTAGCTCAAATCTACAATGCAAGCACCCCTCCTCTCACAGCATGTGAAATGGCAACAATATGAAGATGCTTAGGTGATAAGCCTTCACTTCAGTTTGGTGATAGCTTAGCAAGACAGGGCAGGAAGGAGACCCTTCTCAGCTTTGTGTTGATCTTTAGCCACCCCACTCCTTTCCCCCTGACACCTGGAGCTTGGTGTGTTCATCCAGCAGCCTGTCGTACTCCTTGGTCAGTCCTTCGGCCTGTTTGCGCATAGCCAGGGCCTCGTTGTCAGCTTTCTCCAGAGCTAAAGAACAGGGAAGAAAAGACAACATTAGACTAAGTACTGCATTCTCAAATCAGTTCAGTTCAATGGGGAATAGTAAGCCAAGTGACTAGCTGGACCAATGGAGGTAAGGGGCAGCAGCATGTGTCACAGGAAAAGAGGTCATTTGAGATTAACAGGAGAATGAATGCTGCAGAAGCAGATCACAGCTTCTCTTCTCCTCCAGGATTAGAACAACTTCATTTTTTCCAGTCAATACTGAAGCTGTGATCTTTTATAAATCATCTCCTCTGATTGCACTGCTGCTACAAACACAGCGCCCAGGTGTGCAGCTGTTCGCAACAGTGAAGCTGGTTGTCACTGTTGCCTGCACCAGTTCTACAAGCAAGGAGGATGCTATATGGCAATTTTTGTCTAGGCAGGGAGAGTGAAACTCATTTTGTACAGTTTCACACTGGCAACCTGGCACTTAGCTACCCTCTCCTGCTGAAAAGATTTATGCTGGAGCAGCAGTTAGCTCACATTTAATACTACTGCTCAAAGATCTGAGTAGTTTCTGAGTGCAATTTCTA
>NC_056523.1:191828442-191829879 GCF_019175285.1 Sceloporus undulatus
CTGTGTAAAACAGAAAATAATCAAGTAGAATGCATTTTTCAGAAGAGGAAAAGGAGATAATCAGTATTTTAATCATATGGTTGTATCTACAGTCACTGAATTAACAAAACGATTTAAACAGTATTTCTCCCCCTTCTTCTCAAGACATGGTTAAAAACGAAAGAGGAGAATGTAACAGTCAGGGTTGCAAATACAGAATCAAAAGGCAGCAGTTCAAATTCTGATTTAAGGACAGATTGTTGAAATCAATTCAGTGTATGGCTTAGACGCACCTAGAATCATAGACTCATAGAATCACAGAGCTGGAAGAGACCACAAGGACCATCCAGTCCAACCTCTGCCGTGCAAGAACTCACAATCAAAGTGCCCCTGACAGATGGCCATCCAACTTCTGTTTAAAAACCTCGAAAAGAGACCCCGCCAGACTCTGAGGGAGTGTGTTCCACTGTCAAACAGCTCTTTCTGTGAGGAAGTTCTCCCAATGTTTAAGTGAAATCTCTTTTCCTGTAGCTTGCATCCATTGTTCTGGGTCCTATTCTCTCAAGCAGCAGAAAACAAGCTTGCTCCATCCTCAATATGACATCCCTTCAAATACTTATACAGAGCTATCATATCATCTCTTAACCTTCCTTTTTCCAGGCTAAACATACCCAGCTTCCTAAGTCTCTTCCCATAGGGCATGGTTTCCAGACCCTTCACCATTTTGGTGGCCTCTTTTAGCTTGCCAACATCCCTTTTGAATTGTGGTGTCAGAACTGGACACAGTATTCCATGTGAGCCGTGACCAAAGCAGAATAAAATGGCACAATTACTTCCCTTGATCAAGACAGTGTACTTCTATTGATGAAGCCTAGAATTGCATTGGCCTTTTTAGCTGCCACATCACAGTTGACTCATGCTCAACTTGTGGTCTACTTGGGGGCCATTTAGACTACCTTTTAACCCGGTTCAGGATTCGAAATTTGCATGTGAAGTTCATATTGGGCCTGATTCTGTCACAATCCATGTCGAGGCTTGCACAAGGAAATGCCCCTTGCCCCGGGGTATCCAGAATCGGGTTAAAATTATTTTTGACAAAATATGTGCATGGTTTTTTTTTCTTGAGGCAGATATATAGATGCATAGAACATGGCTAGCTGCTTGTTCACTTTCCCTTCTATTTGCTGGCTTCCAGCAAAGGGGAAATGTTGCAAAGGGCTAGACTTTTTTTCCTTTGCAAATCAATGCTATAATTCAAATGTTACATTTGTTGTTCTTGTCAATTAGGCAACTGGCAAAATGATACATAATTTTGCTACTGTCTCTTCAGGGCTAACCCTGAATTGCTTTTAAAAGCAAAAAAGAATGCATAGCAATCGCATCCTTTTCTTTTCCGAGGTGAGGAAATTATTATTATTATTATTATTATTATTATTATTATTATTATTATTATTATTA
>NC_056523.1:191829889-191869706 GCF_019175285.1 Sceloporus undulatus
CCACCACCTGTGTATGAGGCATTCTGGGGTGGCAAGGAGCTGGGGATACAGGATGCATTAGCTTGCATTTTGGGGTTGAAAATGGGGCCAAGGGCAGATCATAACCTGCACTGACCCAAAGGCCCACACACACACACACACACACACACACACACACACAAAGAGGTTTTAAATTTTGATGTGCGCACTTTGGGACATTTTGTGCATGGCTCTTTAAAAAAAGGAGGGGGGAGGACACTTCCGATGCTCCTGCAAACGTCACCTATGACGATCGCTTGATTGACACGAGGCGCCTTCAAATTAAACCCGATAAGGCAGTGATGGCGAACCTATGGCACGTGTGACAGAGGTGGCACTCAGAGCCCTCTCTGTGGGCACATGTGCCGTCGCCCCAGCACAGAGTTTGCCAGAGCTTGTTACTAGAAAGCCAGAGGAACACGACACTTTGCATTAAATAAGTGGGTTTGGGGTTGCAGTTTGGGCACTCGGCCCCTAAAAGGTTCACCATCACTGCGATAAGGCATTCGGGTTAAAATGCCCCTCAAATCTAGTGGGCACTCGCTAACGGAGAGATTCGGGGAAGGAGTATCCGGATCTACCCAGTTCCACCCACGTTAACTGGGCCAGTGGGAATGAGGCCTTGGATTCCTAGATCCCTTTCACATGTACTGTTGTACATGTTGTTAAGCCAGGTGTCTACTATCCCATATCTATGCATTTCATTTTTTCACCCTAAGTGCAATAACTTACATTTCTCCCTGTTGAAATTCATTTTATTAGTTTTGGCCCAGCCTTTTAACCTATAAAGGTCATTTTGAATTTTGCTCTTCACCTCTGAGGTATTAGCTACTCATCTGCAAATTTGATAAGCATGCCCTCTATTCTTTCGTCCATGTCACTGATAAAGATGTTGAAGAGCACTGGGCCCAGAACAGAACTCTGTGGGACACCACTGGTCACTTCTCTCCAAGATGAAGAGGAGCCATTGTTGAACACCCTTTGGGTTTGGTCGGTCAACCAATTACTAATTCACCTAACAATTGCATTGTCTAGACCACATTTTTCTAGCTTGTCCTCTCAGATTAAAGTATTTCACAGAATGGTTTTGAGGATACTATATTCATTAAATCATTTCTGATGATATTCAGTGGAAATGAGACTTTGTATGCATCCATCCTTTTAAAAAAAATGAAAACCAACAGATATGAAATCAAGAGCACACAGATTTGCAAGCTTACGTTCTTTGGCAGAGAGGCCATAGTTCCCGTAAGCACATTAAAGATTCCCTGTCTCCTCTGAAAGAGCTGCACCCTCGGGGATATTTGGACAATTTCCAGCAGTAATTATGGAAGGAAGCAGAGTATGAGAAGGGAACTCCTAAAGTCCTAAAGCAACTGCCACACTTCCTGGGAGAACAACCCAACCCCATATTACTGGCTATTATTTGATGCTAGCCTGGAGAGATTTGTTTGAGCCTCCTTTGGGATAGATAGAAGGCTACCAGGATGATTCACAGTTTGCCTTTGAATGCCTTTGGTGCTACAAGGAAGAATGCCAACCCACTACCATTGTTCTACACACTTTAGCTTGCATTTCATGCTAGGGATGTAAGGGATGTAAAGTATGTTGTCATTTGAGCCCCAAAAGTGAACCTGGCACTTTGTTGCTCGCAGTTTCACTGCTCAACAGCTCTCTGTAAAGATATTCTGCTTGGCCAGGGGACAGGTGGGAGACAGAAAGACAAACAAGGTGGACCTTAGGGGGTTTAACTTTCATTCCACAGTTACAACAATAACTGTGTACCCTCCTGTGTCTTGGTGCCTAAGGTAAATTGTCATCAGACCAACTCTGCAAAAGCTCATGCAAAAGCTCATGCTACGATTTATTTTTGCATGGTTAGTTTCAAAGGTACTACAATATCCCTTTGCATACTAATCTACCAATTTGTGTTTCTGTAATTTTTCTCCCTTTGATAACTTGGGGGGGGGGGGTGTGCAAGAAATTCCCAAGAATCTTCAAGATGAAAACTGCCTATCCCTGAAATTTCCAACACGGTACCCAAATTCCTTGCCACTCCTGATTTTTAATTTTTTTAAAATAAAGAAAACTAGTGGGAGGCTGGCATACTGCAAGCAAAATGCTGGCTGGCGGCACCATCTTTATCTCCAAAAATACAACTGGGATATTCATTGATATTCTTCAAAAAGTTATAGTGTCAGGTGGTTGCCATCTAGCACTTCCATTTTGAAATATACCCAGCCATCTAGAAAAACATAAGCTGGGAGTGATCGAGGTGATGGTGGTAGGAAGGCAATGAGGTTGAGGAAAGGCTTTGGCCTGTGCTATGTGCACGTTTTCCTTGATCTAGTTCCTTTGTTTTAGTGCAGTGTGTGTTTTGCCCTGGTATTTTGTGTGTAGGTATTTTGCCTGGTGTAAGTGTTTGTATGTGCTTGCTTGGCCTAGATCTTTTAATGTCAATGTTTTGCTTTGTTTTGCTTTGAGTGAGTGCTTTACCTTTATTGCAGTATATGTTTCTCCTAGCACCACAAGTTTGCCTTCCGGGAAAAAGCTGTTTTACAATTGGCCACATCTGTTGTGGCAGCCATTTTGGGAAAGGGGAATGAAGCTCAGTCCTCTTACCTATCCCATCCTATCCCATGGCAGCGACATCATGAGCACACCAAGGCAATCTTTGCAAATGTGTTCACCAGTCCCAGCCTACCCACTTGGGACAGCTCACCTGCAGAGGAGTATGGTGCTAAAGAGACAAAAGAGTCTCTAGTATACAGGAACTGCCCAACCAAATTTAGCAGCTTTTCTGTCTCTTCATAATTAGCGCCAGTCAAGTGTTAGGCACTAAAAAGAAAGCACAAGATATAGCACCCCCCACAGCAGCTATAAAAAGGCCCTGCTTAAAGAAATGACATCCAACTTTGCCCAGGCATGCACAAACAGCTGTCCCATCTCAATGCTAAATTTTCTCACCCCTCTTTGCCTGCCCCAGTCCTCAAAATAATGCAATGACTATTTCATACTTAGTCTCTTCCTTGAAAGGTGCGCGGGTGGAGGGGGGGAGTGTTGTAATCTGGTACACATGGCCACTGCGCCATTCAATCTGGTGGGACTGTGGTGGGGATGGAAGAGGAGACCACGGTGAAGTGTTACACAAGCCCACTCAGCAATGAGAAGGTCAGAAGGGTTGCTGCCACACAGAACTTTGCAGCTCCTGGATTCCTGCAGGGCTGATGTCAACGCCTCTGATTTGCCAGCTCTGGAAATGGGATCTAGAGAAGCAGCTCAAACTGGTTGATGCTGCTGCTGAAAACAGCAGTCCCTCTTTTTTTAAAAAAAAGCATACACAAACACACACATGCTGAGGAATCCTATTACACCAGTGCAAAGTTCATGAACTGTCTACTCAGTTCCCAGAGCTGGGCACTGTTAATAATGATCAGGACTGGTGTCTACTGCAAACTGTAATGAAAATATCCTTGCCTGATGCACCCCTCTAACTGCAGCAAATGGGCCACCCAATGCACACGCACAGAAGACCCTTAATTCTACTACTACCCCACTCACAGCTACATTTCCACAGTTTTCTAATTGGAAGGCTTGTGACTGTCTACTTGGGTCTAGAGCTAATTTACAAGATGGACTTCCACTGGACTTTGCTCTCATGCCAGGCCCTTTTTATAGCTGTAGAAGGGGGTGGGGTGCTGCATACTGTGCCTTCTCTCCAGTACCTAGGAGCCTGGGACTGATGCCATTTTACCAGGTGGGTTTCTAATCCCGTCTCTCTGCCTAAAACAATTCACTTGGCATGAAGCTTTGGGAATAAATGGACCAAAGCCCTGTAGTCCCCAGGCTCTGAGAAAGCAATATCTGCCACAAGGGGAACTCTGGAATCCCATCTGCTAGCACTGTGCTTTCTCATTGTAGACAACTTAACGAACACTTAAAAGTATCCAGAAGGTCCTGACATATTATGTACGTTGGTTCCACTCAGAGTAACAGATGCAGAAGACACACACACAAACGCACGTGCACACACACACACACACACACACCATCCCTATCTCTGATGATCTTACACTCTAATTTTAGCAGCGAGGGAGGAAAAGGGAGGAGAAGCCAAGATAATAGGGGCTGAACCAGAAGCTAGCCAAGGTAGGAAACATGGAACCCTTCAGATATTAAAGAACTACTCCCAGTATCTTTCACCACTCGCCAGAAGGCAGGAGTTGATGGGAGGTGCAGTCCAAGCAGCATCAAAGGTTTGCCAGCCATACTCTAAATCAGATTGGTCAACGGTGCCAGAGATTATGACACCTGGACAATTTCAACAGGAAAGAGGAAACCCTTAAAGTTAACAAGGTTTGGCTACCAGTCCTGAAAAACAGCAAGCTGAAAACTCCACAAATGCAAATGAGAAATCTCCCAGGGTCAGGGGTTTCCCAGCAGACAATGAGCACTAATCAAGCAGACACTAATCCTCTTTTGCATACCCTCTCACCCTGAGGCTTGCCATTAGCAACAGAACAATACACATGCAAATCACTCCTGCCTTCCCAGGGTCACACAGTATATATATACCCAACTTTTTCCAGGCAAGCATTCTCTGAAGATGCCAGCCACAGATGCTGGCAAAACGTCAGGAAGAAACTCTTCTAGAACATGGCCACATAGCCCGAAAACCCCACAAAAAAACTATGGATGCTGGCCATGAAAGCCTTCGACTCCACATTCAAATATTCTTTTCACACCTACTGTCTGAGTGTTGATAGGTGTTCAGAGGCTTGGACATCCCATTCAAGATCACACACACATGCACACACACTCACACTTCTATGCAACGGCTCAAGATAGTCACCACACAACAGGGTTACCTCTGGGATCACTGTGAACCAGGACAGTTAAACCAGCCTGAGCTGCATTTCAGTCAGGGGAGAAGAATAAGGTACTTGGCTGAACATGTTTGTTTTCAATAGAGGTTGAGAAGTATAGAACAACATTGTTTTAGGAGTGGATCTGATAAGAAGTCTCAGTCATTTCAAGACTACATTGCACATGCTGAGATACCCACTCTTAAAAATTCATGAGCTTTAAATATCTAATTCCAAGTGTTTACAAGCAAATGCTGCAGGGCTGGTCCATTTGTCCCCAAAGCACCATGCCAAGCAAATTATTTTAGACAGAGAGGAAGGATGGGGCATGTTGAGATAGTACATGAGGAAAGCACATGGATGTACAGCTCTTGGGGATATAAATAGATCCTGCATCACCCTTTCACTGGCTTCCAGCCCTGATGAACCAGCTGTGCACAATTTGAGAGAGGGAGACAAATAGCAGGAGGAGAAACTCAACTCCTCCGCTACCTTTAGCTGCTGTAAATTTGTGGCCGACGTTCAGGGAGTGCCTGGCAGGTGGAGGGTGGTGGTAACCCCATATACATCCTCCAAGGCAGACACAGCACACCACCACCATCCCCCAACATCTCTCACCTTTCTTTGTGGAGGCCAATTCCTCCTTCAGCTTTTTTACTTCAGCCTGCAGGGATTTGTTCTCTTCTTCCGCTCCGGCACCTCTGGTGTCCAGATCAGCTACTTCCACTCCCGCCAACTTCAGTTGCTGTTATGTAGGGATGGGGAGGGGAGAAGAGAAAAAGAGTGGCACAAGAATAAGGAAGAAATAAAAGGTAATTCAGGTCTAATCCTCTGAAACCAGCATCCCTAAACCCAAGCTTTTCATGAATTGTTTGGCTCCTCACCCCTGTGAAAGTACAGCATTATAGAGTCTAGACTCCTCCAGAATCCAGAGCTGCCCTTCTCAAACCCTGTGTCTTTTGGATCTGCTGGGCTGCAGTTCCCATCTTCCTCAGCCCTGCTGGTAAGAGTGATGTGAGCTATAAACTCCACAGATAGACAGGGCAGGGTATTGAAGAAGCTAGAGAGACAGGGGCCCTTTGGATAACCTGCACTATGGTTTCTAGCCTCCTGGAAGATGGTATGTAAGAATCACACACTCTCCTACGTCTTCCTGCTCACATTATCTGCATCATGTCTGTGTCAGACCCTCTCTCTGGACATAGTCAGTGTAGTGGAAGAGGCTATAGATAGACAACCCATTACAGCAGAGGCTCAGGAAGGTATTATGGGAAAAGAATTTCTTAGGCTGCATTTATGCTGTGGAATTAATGCAGTTTGATGCTACTTTAACTGCTATGGCTCAATTCTTTGGAATTCTGGGATCCGCAGTTTTGCCAAATATTTAGACTTCTCTCTCACAGAGATCCGGTACCACAACAAACTACAAATCCCAAGATTCCATAGGATGAAGCCATGGCAGTTAAAGAGGCACCTAACTTCCTTAATTCTGCAGTATGGCAACGGCCTCAGGTTACATTGGGCTGCAGTCTAGTCTTCTGTCCCCTCACCCAAAATGTTGTTGCAGGCTATATGAAGTGGACAGAATCTGGAAGCAGCCAATGGACTTTCTAGCAAATCACTTGCAGCAAGAACACTTTGTGTCTACCCCAGCAGTAGGCAACCAGTTTACGTCTAGATGACATCCATAATATTTGACCACTGGCCCCTGCTGACTGGAATTTATGACCACTGAAGTCCCGAGAGGGCAGCAGACTGACTACCACATCAGTCCCAAGTTCTGGCAAGACTCTTTTGGAAATAAACTCTTCCATTTCCAGAGTACTTCACATAAACCATTTCAGTAATTCTCACTATTGTCTATGACGTTAAGCCAATATGATAATCAGGGTCTTATTCCCCTTTTCCCTTTTCATGTCTATCATGGTAGATATATCACCACCATCTGGTGGACATGACAAGCCTTGCTGGGCTTCTGACAAGGAGCTCAACTATGGGGATGATGCCTGTAACATACACTCCACAATCACATTCAGTTGAATCTGCCTCACTCCAACTTCATGCTTACAGCATGGATTTTTCCCTCACCGTATGCTTTGGAGATGCAATGCAAGGTTGATGACTGAAGCCATGCTGATGCCTTCCAGGTGTTCTGTACTTCAGTTCACATGATCCCTCATCAGAGGCCACGGGAGCCTAAATACCTGGAGGACATCAATTTGGTGGAAGTGGAACTAGAATATTCCCTGGGGAAGCACTGACTGGCTACAATAGCAAAGCAAAGTCTGAAGATAAATCAGGCCAAATTCCAACTCTGAGCCTTCAATATTTCTTATTTACAGACTGTCCTAATGACACTCCAAGCAATGTTACCCATGTATCCATCAAACCATTTATCTCCCTAACCAACAAGAGCACCTAGCAATGCCACCCAACCATGGATAGAGCTGCCAACAGTGGACTTAAGTTTATAGAACTGGATGTTGCTTCCAAACACCAGTGAATGAAAAAAGACAGATGGGGGATAGAAAACAGATAAATGTTTATCTTCCAGAAAGGAGAAACAACTATCACCAAGTATGCAAGGAAAGGGGGCAGAGTTTGTATAATCTTTTATCCTCAAATGAAGGGAGTGGGAGTCTTCCCTACATTATGGTCCCTCTTCTACGAGGAGCATCCGTGACTAGAAGCATTGGTATGGGTGGCAGCACCAAGGAGGCAGCCTAACATTAGCAATGCTATGTATAGAAAAACTGTTATACAAGCTCTTCGTAAGAGAGGTGAGCACGTCTGTGGCAAGTCGTGCCAGTGAGTGTTTATATCCTTTGTTCTCCTTTTGCAGGAGCTTTTTTCATCTTTCGCTCTCTTGCTCACTCTCCCTATGACCAACAGACAAGCTGTACATGTTGACATGATGGTGTACTTCACCCAGCCACAGCAACAATACCCTCCACCCCCCTGGTCCATTTAAAAAAAACATCTTGTCACAGAGGTTGCAAGAAACATTGACTCTTGAAACTGCTTTCAAAAAGGTGATTTTAAAAACAAACCTTACTCTGCAGAGTTACATAAGCAGGTTTGGGAGGGGAGAGGTTCCTAAGGCCACAAGAAAAACCCCACTGGATTTGATCAAAGATCTACTTAGTCTTACTTTCTGTTACCCAAGTGGCCATCTAAATGCCCCAGTCGGAAGAAAATAAGCAGGACATGAGAACAATCGAATCCTTCTGCTCATTTCCCCCTAGCAACTGGTATCCAGAGGCACATTACTCCTAAAGGTGGACAGAAAAGAAAGTAATCAGGACTAGTGGTCACTCATTCCCTTATCTTCCAGAAACTTGTCTAATCTACTTTTAAAGCTGTCCACATTGGCAGTCATCAACATATTTTGTGGCATCAAATTCCACAGTCTCGCTACGAGCTTTGTGAAGAAGCTACAATGCAAATCAGCTTAAAAAACTTGTATTCTTTCCTTTGTCACAAGACATTGTTCTATCCCTCCAAGGTGCATCATAAGTCGCTGGACCTCAAAGACCTACTAGCTCTATTAATGCAGAGCCAAGCAATCTATGGCCCATAAACAAACAAACAAACCTACAGGCAGTTCTTTTCTTAAACTTTCCACGCCTGGTTAATAAGATGAAATTTATATACCACCAGTGAGTAGCTGTGCATAAGCCTGCATTATTCAAAGAAGAGCAATTTGTGGAGGTCCTATCTTGAAACAGTATTGTTAGAATACGCAGTGTCCATCAACCAAGTCAGCCCTAGAAAACCTAAGCCATGGTTTTTCAAATCATTTTGGCACCTTATGCTTGTGCTCACCCTTCCTTCCACCAGGGCCCAGCACTCAGAAGACAATATGCACAACCATCTCTAGCAATCTCTTGCTGAGTACACAGATACGAACCCTGCAAAAAACAAATGGTTCAACAGTAACAAACATTGGTGAAGCTACGCTTTATACAAACAATCAAGAATGTGGTCAGATCTAGCCTACAGTGAAGCAGAGAGCATGAAAAGAAATCCAGCCTTCCATGGAAACAAAAGAAGTAATAGAGGGTTTGCCAGGATGTGTGACACTGCAGTATAGCTGTGTAAGAGAGAAGCCTGCACAATGACTTTGAGTCAAACTTTAAACCAGGACTTCCTTTCAAACCAAAGCTGACCAGGCTATGACGTTAGGATCAGTGCTCGGAAATGCTGCTTCTGCTTCTTTGAAATGCAGCTTCCAGAAAATCCCCCAACCAGCAAGTCCAATGGCTATGGAGCAAGGACGACAATGGATCTGGGTACTGTAGTTCAAAAGGTGCATTCTCCAAGCTCAGTGTAGGACCGTGTGGATGAAGACTGATCATGACTCAGGATTGGCTGATGCAAACCACTGTTTAAACCAAATGACATTAAGGGGGGAAAACTCCTGTTTTTAAAAATTGGTTATTCATATACAGTCAGACCTTTGTATCTGTGGGGGATCTGTTCTGGACCCCCTTACCCATGGATATGAAAAAACATGGGAGCACAAGTCCTGTTGTTATTAAGGGTGGTGCAATGTGTGCATGGCCTTAGCATGGTTAGGTGGTGGTGCAGTGTGTGCATATGCCACCACTGGAGACAAGAGGGCTTGCCAACTGTGGATGCTGTGGGCAGCATTTTACTTCCCCATTGTCTATAATGGGACTTGAGCATCCACGGATTTTGGTATCCACGGGGGATCCTGGAAACAAAACCCAGCAGATACCACGAGCCCACTGTATACAAATTAATTAACATCTGTCTCTTATTACTGTTTTCCAGCCCTCTTACTGGAACAACAATGACTGGATTTAAACATTTTAACTTTTATACTTTTCTTGGCAGTTGTTCATTGTTAGAGACTAGTATCCAGTGTTGGTTGTTTCTTTTTCATCACTTCATTTTATAGTGCATTAACCTAAGTTCAACCAAAAGAACTTGCTTTAAAAAAGGAGTTTTGTTTTTTTTTAAAAAAAACATTTATTATTTAAGCTAGTGGCTATAACATCTGAATTGCACTTTGCTACTTAATTTTCTGATTTAGTCCTATGTTGTAGTCCTACGCAGTAATGCAAAAAGACTGGTTTATACCAGGTTTTTAAATCTGGGTTTTGTTTTGTTTTTTTCACTTGGCTAGGCTCCATGCGCTCCTTCACAATACAGGCCTCAGCTGACCAAGTATGGGCAACCCAGACTGTACTATATGGCAAAAGAAACGGAGCCATCCACTTACATGACAACTACTCTTCTTGCTATGGGAAAACCTGGCTGTGGACCTTTGTGCCCTCCATGTACCCTTTACAGTCACTGATATGGCCTTAAGCCGTAGGTAGCATCAACCATAATAAGCAAAGTGTCTTTGTGTCAGGGATACAGGACAAACAAAAGGACATCAGGAGAACTGGGGGGGGGGGTAATTGCTTTTTATCATTTTTCACTGTGTGCTTTAAATTGTTTTGGAATGTTGTTGATCATTTAATTCCATTTTAATGTTGATCTTCTGAGTGTTTAAAATAACAATGTATTTAAGATTTTTTTGTGCTGCCTTGTTCCCTGGTTTTGGGGAAAAGGTGAGTTATTAAATAGATAAATAAATGAGATCTATACTAAGGAAGGCTCCTCAACCCCACATAACAATATGAACTCTGGATTGTTACAGACAGAGAAACAAGAGACAGAGAAAGCAGAGCAACATTGCTCCAAATTATTCCAAGTAACTCCAGCAATATATAGGAAGCTACAACAGGCTAATGAACCCCAAATGGTCCTACCTGAACAGGCAACAGGAAAGAAAGAGAACTAGAAGATGTACCTACTTCCAAATATCAGTTTGGCAAGCTGTATTTTAGCATCAGGAGCCAGCATGTGGGTTGAGTGTTGGACTACAACTTTGGAGACCAGGATTCAATTCCTGGTTTGGCCCTGAAACCCACTGGGTGACCTTAGCGAAGTGACATGCTCTCAGCTTCAAGGGAAGGCCATGGCAAAACTCCTCTGAACAAATCTTGGCAAGAAAAACCTTAGGATTGCCATAAGTCAGAAACAACTTGAAGGGACACAACAGCAACATTTTAGCTCTACAATACAAAAACTGCCCACCCAGCAAAGGCTCACATACAAGGGATTCTACTAGGCATGTCAGAGAGATAGTAGCCTTCATGCTCATCTTCTCAACCTGACATGGTAAAGTGTTTTAGCTTTTGACTGAAATAGGAGAAACTTACTTCAAATCACCACTCAGATATGAAGGCCACTGAGTAACCTTGAGTCAGCTCAGCTGACCTTCCAGCTGTCACAATAAAAACAGAGGCCCATGTATGCAGGATATAAAGGTAGTCAGCAATACCTATACTGAAAAGAGTTCTTTTCAAAATCTTTATAAATGTCCAAGGTGGTATCAGAAAGGCGAGCAGTAAGAGTTCCCATACCTAGGATCAAACATGGATCAGAATGGTGACTGCAGCCAAGACATAAGAAGACTAGGAATGGGAAGGACAGCTATGAAAGAACTAGAGAAGATCCTAAAGAGAACTAAAGTCAGAACTTTCAAGCCATAGTACTCCCCATCACCATATACAGATATGAAAGGTGGACAGTGAAGAAGAAGGACAGAAGAAGAATAAACTTTTTTGAGATGTGGTGTTGGAGAATAGTGCTGAAGATACCGAGGACAGCCAAAAAGACAAAAAAAAAGGGTCCTTGGATAGATCAAACCAGAACTCCTCTTAGAAGCCAAGATGACAAAACTGAGGCTGGCATATTTTGGCCATATCATGAGAAGGCAGGATTCAATAAAAAGGACATTAATGCTCGGAAAGGTGGAGGGCAGTAGGAAAGGACTAAGTCCGCACACCAGCTAGCTAGACTCAATCTGAGAGGTCCCGAGCATGAATCTACAGGACTTAAGCCAGAGGTAGGCAACCTGCGGCCCGCGGGCCGGATGCGGCCCGGCGAGGTCTTGGGACCGGCCCCAGCCCGGTTCTGCCGCCAATTGCCGCCGGGGCCTTTGGCGTCTCGCGCGAGGGGCATGGTGGGGCAATTGTCTATAGAAGCCTCAGAAACATGCATTTATCTTAACATGTTTAAAAAATCAGCAAATTTTTTCACATGTCCTCCATTTTTTATTTAAAAAGTGCCCTCCATTTGAAAATTTTGTCCTACATTTGTCCCGGTTTATTTATTTATTTAAAATTATTTAATTATTTATTTTTTGGCTTCGGCCCCCCAGTTGTCTGAGGGACAGCAACCCGGCCCCCGGCTCAAAAGGGTTGCCTACCCCTGACTTAAGCAGAGCAGTGGAGGACAGGGGTCTTGGAGATGTCTCATCCACAACAACAAATGCACGAATCCTTTTAGATTGGTGCATTTAGCCAGCCTCTTGAGAAAGTGCAAGCATTTTCTTGTGGTACATTTTGCGTGTTCCAAATGATGTAGGGTATGTGACCATGCATCTTGGAAACCAGAGTAGGATTCGTATGAAGTACAGCATGAATCCAGATAACCAAATTTTGGCTATATCTTTATTTTTCATCTGAGAATGACAGCTACATGCACCAATGTCAATTGACTCCCTTATAACACTGAGTAAACACAAGGAATCTGTAGGAGGAGGAGAGTTGTAGTGGTTTGGGTGTTGGACTAGGACTCTGGGAGACAAGGACTCAGCCACAGAGATCCACTAGTAAATCTTGGACAAGTGTTTACAATGGTAAGCCCTCTTTCAATAACTCTTACCAAGAAATCTCATGACAGGGTTATCTTAGGTTCGCCATAAGTCAGAAATACACAGCAACAGGTAAAATTCAGCAAGTTGGAATATTACTTAAAATCCATTTTAACACATGGGCAGCAAAACCCTTTAGAGTATTGCTTCAAAGATTACATAACAGTGAGAGACATGATCTGCATTCTTTAGCAAAGTGAACCTGTTTGCCAAGTGCAAATATTGTCAGTGTGATATGGAGCATCAACACCACAGACTCTTAAGAGTTGGAAGGGGCCACAACAACCATCTAATCCAATCCCCTGCTATGCAATTATACACAATAAGCATCCTATTTAACATCTCACTCTTACAAGAACTCACTCGGTTTAATATTTAACCTTCAGCAATTCTTCCAGGTATATTTTTGGGGCTTCTTTGCCAACAAAGATACTGTCCTTGTACAGTTGGTGCCCTTGGATTCTTAACACACGTTCTTTCACACTGTGATTTTTGTGTAGAGATAAGATGTCTTAGAAGTCCCCACCTTCCTGTGTAAATTTCAAGGCTAGCCTGAATGAGAAGCTGATTATATGTATTAATTATTATGAGACTAGAATCCTAATCTTACTATCCAAGTTGAACATTTCTTCCTAGTTTCAATGCAAATGAGGGTTCAGATAATATTATTGTTGTGTGCCTTCAAGTTGTTTCTGACTTGTGGCAATCCTGACTTGTGGCAATCTTATCACATGGTTTTCTAGGCAATATTTGTCTAGAGGGGATTGGCCTTTGTCTATGTCTGAGGCTGAAAGGGTGGGACTTGCACAAGGCCACGCAGTGTGTTTTTATGGCCAAGTGGGGATTTGAACCCTGGTCTCCAGAGTCTTAGTCCTTGCCAAATACATTTGGCCCTACATACCCATGGATTCAAGCATGGCTTGAAAATATTTTTAAAAACATAAATCCCACAAAGCAAACCTTGATTTTGCCATTTTAAATAAGGGGCACCAGCACCATTTTACTATGCATTGCATTTACGGGACTTGGACATCCATAGATTTTGGTATTCACAGGATGTCCTGGAACCAAACCTCAGTGGATACTAAGGGCCCACTATAATCCTTGTTATCTTTTATTGTATATGCTGTATGGATAAACGAGTGCAATTGATCTGGTTTGTACACACATTGAGTCACATGACTATCATAAAAGGATTGGTTGAATGAACAGAGGCATTATCAAAAAAGGAAGCAGTAAGCCTGTTCCCCCATTCTTGGTTCCTGCTTATTGCTACAGCTTGGAGAGATATCAGAGCTGATGTTCAACCACCTCTGCCATTCAGCAGGTCAAGGCTATCTGCTAATGTGCCAGTTTTAATTAACTTGATGCCATAAAAATTCTTACCATATTTGAAACAGTATGCCTGAAGCAATTTGAGCTGTGGGGCTCGGCTGCCCTCTTGAGGCCAATCCACCCAGCATTTGAACAGGCTGAAAAAGGCTTTAAGAGGTAGCTCTGAGCAAACAGGCAAATACAAAGAGGCTCCTCTCCTTTCCCTACCTCCCATACCCTATTCTTTAAATAGACATTATGCAACTTTGCATGCCTTTGGTGGCGTTTTGTTTTGTTTTTTAATTTCAGGAATTTCCATGCTCAAGGTTGTTGTTTTTTTCTCCCCTGTTTTGGAAGAGAGAAAGTGGGGATGACAGGCAGAGAAAGACTGGAGCCAGACAAAATACACTGGTGGAAGGCATGGGGAGGAAAAGGAAGCTGGACCCTGATCACACAACCCTAATCCATTCTCAAGACATGCCAGTCCTAACCTGAGGGCAATTTCCTTCTGTTTTGCTCATCAAGAGGCAGAAGACTGGGCTCTTCTAAAGAAAGAAACCTAGAAGTGCCAGGATTCAGCATCCGCTGCCTTCTAGTGTATTAGAGGTCTTTGCTGCAACAGATTCCCAGAAACTCCAACACACTTGGGAAGGCCAAGATAATTTATGTTGGCCAAGCTGTGTGTCTCTCTCAGTTGCGCTGTCCACGTGAGCGCTCTCTCCGCTTTCAAGGTCTTATAGCCACAGAGACCGCCTGAACATTTAACAAGCCTGTACTTAGCAAACTCTTCAAAGCTATCTGGTATGTGGGAGAAGGGGTGCTGATGGGAATCAGACTTTCAGTAGCTAAGGCTTTAAAACCTTTCCGGCATTACTCTATCCCCAGGATACAATCAGGTGTAAACAGGTCTCAGGCCTCCAGGCTTCCTCCCTCTTTCCGCCCTGCCAGGGAACAGTTATCCAAAATAACGCAATGCCAGGAAGTTTTTAATTTGGTTTTATTTGACTTATTCAAAATATAGTAACCTCAACATCCAGGTTTCAATTGCAGATTACAACATCCTCTGTTAATGTGAAGGATCTTACCACTGTTGTTCACATGTTCAAGCAAGCAAGTCACACAGCATCAACACAATGCCAATGCTTGGGGAACCAAAAATAAGGGGATGAGAATTATGCAGATGCCCAGATGTTTCTCAACTACAGCTCCTGCTATTCTTCACTATGAATTGTACTGGTTAGGAATGCTGGGAGCTCAGTCAACTTCATCTGGAGGGCAGCATAACTCCCACCCCTGCCACAGAGCAATACCTGCTTGGCTAACTAAAAGAGGAGCAAGGAACAAATAGCTGCTTGGCTAACTAAAAGAGGAGCAGGGAACAAATAGCTGCTTGGCTAACCAAAGGAGGAGCAGGAGACATATGTTTGGGACTAGTGTCTATACTGGAGTTGAAGTCCAAAATGGCTGGAGAGTCAAAGGCTCCTCATTCTTATACCAGGTCTGCATGTGTCTGCAAGTTGTGGATGTTTCTAATCTACCTACATATGTTGTTGTTGTTAATGTTCTGTGCCTTCAAGTTGTTTCCAACTTATGACAACCCTAAGGCGACCCTATCATGAGGTTTTCTTGGCAGGTTTCTTCAGAGGGGGCTTTGCCACTGAGGCTGAGAGAGTATGACATGCCCAAGGTCATCCAGTGGGTTTCATGGCTCAGCCAGGATTCAAACCCTGACCTGTTGCAGTCCAGCACTCTAACCACTACACAACACTGGCTCCACCTACATATACCCATGTTAAAGAATTGCTAAAATAGTTCAACAGCCAAGCTGGTTGTCATAAAGACTAAGCTTGGGCAAGCAGTTGATATAATTGGCCCTCTGTATCCACATATTCTGCACCCACAGATTCAACCGTCCAGAGTTTGAAAATACAGTGGGCCCTCGTCTTCCGTTCCGGATCCCTCCGCGTAAGGCGAATTCCGCCTATGCTCAAGCCCCATTGTAAACAATGGGGCTCGTGCACGGTGGCGTGGTGGTGCGCGGGGCGCAACGTGTGTGTGTGCCCATGCAAATGAATGGGACGCGCCGCCCCTTCCGCCCCGCGGCTTGAGCGTGTATTCTCAAGCTGCGTAAAGCGCGACTGCGTATGGCGCGGGTGCGCTGTATTTAACAAAAAACAATTTCAAAAAGCAAACTTTGATTTTGCCATTTTACTATATAATGGAATTTGAACATCCACAGATTTTGGGGGCTTGATCCAAACCCCAGCAGATACCATGGGCCCCCCATACTGGCAAGCAAAGGTGACTACTGTATATACTCGACCTCATGTATAAGTCAAGAGCAGGTTTTGGGGCCAAAGTTATGGATTTTTATATAACCCATGTATAAGTCGAAGGTAGAACTTAAGGGCATGTAACAAAGGATGCAGATGATGAAGGAAAGGAAAATGATGCCCAAGCACATTGCTACTTTTCCACCTAGACATTCTAAAAGGGCAGAAGTGGCACCGCAGTGGAGAAAATAGAGAAATGTGGTGTTTCTTTTAGTTTCTTCCAGGATGGACTACTTGCTTGCTTTTTGCTACTCTATTCAGAAAAGGGGATGGTTCCTTTTTAAATAAGAGTTAAGGTACAGTACTAACAGTACTTACATTGACCCATGGATAAGTCGACCCAGTTTTTTGGGGTCAATTTTTTGACTAAAATTTCTAGACTTATGCATGAGTATATATACTGTAATATGTATTTCTGTCACTAGATTATTTGCCCGTTTTTTTTAAGTTCAAAGAAATGTTTACGTGAAGAAAAGTAGAACCAAAAACAAAACAAAAACATTGGTTGCACAGATCACATGCTATGTTTTTAAGATAGACCTTGAAAGGAAGATGAGGAAGGATTACAAAAATGAGTATCACTTCTATCTATCGCCAACAATCTGTACTACTGACGCATCATGAATTTATACATCTTTCTCTGTATGGGATCCATCTTAAGTGTAACAAAAAGTTTCATATATAAAACCATTTTCCGTTTGTGTTCAAAACATCATTCTATAAATCATTGTGAGAGGCAAAGGATCACTGATATAACAAATAAGCTGAAGCCATAATGTAATAAAACTGTCAACTGTCTGCGTCATTCTTATATTCCTAACTTCATCAGCTGATCCAACAGAAACAAATATCATAAGCTTTTTAACCAGCCACTGCAAGTACTCCTATTTTTCCATTGCTCTGTCAGTTATAACCTGGCTGTCAAAATAATGCAACTAAATGCATGGAATTTAATGTTTCACTTTCATTTTACTTGTCCATTTTTTAAAGGGTAAGAAAAGTAACATCAAGATTGACAAAAGACAAAATGGTATAAGCACCAAGCCAAAGCTACCTGGACATGACTTCTGTCCAAATATTACTACAAGAAGGATAAAAACCTAAGAAATTATTTACCTTTAAAAAGTGTTTATCTTTGGCATAACCCCTCTTCTATTGTGAGAGCTTCCACTGCCCACAGCCTTTGCTACACAAACACAGAAACTCCAGGTTTCCAAAGGTCTATAGGCCTTCAATGTTCTGCCTATCCTATGCCTTAAGAAGAAATCGAGCACCGGTGGCTTTCCAGCTATTGCTGGATTACACCTTTTATCAGCTCTGGCCAGTGACAAGGGATGACAGGAATTGCAATCCAACCAAATCTGGAAGTTGCCCATCTCATAGCTTAATGGGATGATCATCCACATGGCAAGAAGAGCAAGTCTTGTAAGCTGCTTCCCAGTTGGAAAACAGAGGTTAAACCAAGGGCATTCCATCCACTGCCTGCAGTTTTCCATTTTGCTCTTTACATACACATATGTATCTGGGACTGTATATACAACTATTCAGTCTTAAAACACTCTGGTAGGACAAAGAATAGGAGGCTATGTTGTTGTCCATCTGCAGGCAGGCCTGTGGTTGGGGAAGCATCCAAAAGGCCTCTGGTTGTGTTCTGCACAACACACCTGTGCAGAATTCTGCATCTAGAGAATCAGTTTCCATTTCTAGCCCTTCACACTGCATCAGCAATTGGTAAGGTAGCCTGAAGATTTCCAGTTATCTGGAGGTAGCTCAATTTAGCTACTTATTACTCCCCTACCTCATTCTTCCTGCCACTGTATCAATGCCATAGCTTGGGAACAGTAATTTTACTGAATTACAGCTCCCAAAATCCCCCTCTCAATATGTTCACTAGCCAATCTGACTGGGGGATTCTAAGGGTCATGTCCAAAAGAGTTATTTGTAAAATAATAATCTACATACAAAGACAGCAAAATTACTTGTCCTCAAAGGTAGTAATCCCTTGCCCATCTGCTCTCAATGGAGGGGACCAAGTCCATAGTACACCCCCAAATCAGAAGACCACGAACAGTTGAATCCATGGCTCGCCTCTTTTGCCCACTGAAGTCCAAAGGTCCATTCCCTGGAGTTTCCTGCTAAAAGGGTTCAACATCAGCTGGAGACCCACTGCCAGTCAGAGTAGACTGGGATGGGAAATGTATGCGGTCCCTTCAAGTTACAGGGACCATGTAAGTTTAACAGGGAGGGATCATGTAAGTTTAAGTCCATAGCATCTGAAAGGCCTGTGGTTGGGGAAGGTTGAAGTAAACAGACAACTAGCTAAAGATGAGGTAAAGAAATATCCAACATTCTCTGGGTAAACCATTTTTACTCTCAACATACTTGTAAAAAATGGTATTAAAAGAGTACGGTGTGTTTCCAATTATAATTCAGAAAACAATGTGTTTCAGACATTTAAGAAGCACTAGACTGAACACTTTTTGAGGTATTGTTGTTAACTGCCTCCAAGTCAATTCCAAGTTTTGGTGACCCACCTCATAAGGTTTTCTTGTCAGGATTTGTTCAAGTGCTTTTGTCTTCTTAGGCTGAGAATGTTGGGATATAGCAACTTCACATGCTGAGACCTTCTAGTAATGCATGTCTATGGTATTTTATTGCCTACTAACAACCCCTACTCATTGCCCCTCCTCATTTCCTGTTTACCCATGAGGACACCTAACCTTTTGTTCCCAAGAAGAAGAAAGCAAGGATGAGTCGCCATTACTACTTTCTACTTACCTACTAATCTGCTTGCCTATGTCCGGAGCAGATGAAAGGATGCTGGGGCAGCATCCTTTCCTGAGATGCATGTAGACTACTTTTCTACCTCATTTTTCTTGCAACATGAAGCTAGACCTGTGCATCTCTTCATACACATGTTTTTGTAAGTAAACTTGTTTCTTTTTTACTTTTAACCAAGTGACTGTGTATTTATTGGGGACACGTTGGCTGGAAGAGAAAAGTGGAGCTAGTTGAGTTTTCCTGCTTGCCTCATATTCCGCTGTGTGAACTCTGCTAGTAAGATTAAACAATCTTGCTTACTTTCCTGAGTTTCTAACGATCCTCAAGAAAGAACTACATTTCCCAACAGAGAAGGTGTCCCAGGGTCCTGCACTGGGTTTCCATGGCTGAGTGGGGATATGACCCCTGGATTCCTGGAGTCCTAATTCCACAGACAACCCATACATCATTCTGGCTTTATACTTCTGTTGAAGTATAGCCCATGCTTATTCCAGATCTTGGGCGAACTCATTTTTGGGGGGACTTGGCTAGTGTCAATATAGGGCAAAGATGGAGCAGAGAGGGCAAAGACAGAGCAGAAGTGCTGAAGATGGAGTAAAAGGATTCTGGGATTTGCAGTTCAAAAAAAGAGCAACAGCCCCTCAGCTCTGATTTATTTGCACAACTTCAAGTCTCTCGCAAGAGCAGGCTATATGGAGCAGGAACTGTAACACCACTTACTGCCTGCTATGCTAGACATTTGCTAGTACAGCAAGCTAGAAGAGTCAAATCACCCACAAAAGTATTCCTGGAAAACACAAGGCATCATTGGTAAGGTTACTGTCATAAAAGGAGAGCTGGTGTATAGAGTGACTGACAAGCTCTTGGCCTTATAAGATTACAACACCAACCAATAAATAAAGGTATCCATAAATCTCAGCTCTGAAGTCTCAGGGCAGAAAGCATAGAACTGAGAACATGGAAATGTCCACGAGGAGCTTTTCATCTGTATTTCCACCTGCACAGCAGACGCCTCCAATCAAGGGTGTCACAAACCACCTTTAAAACCCTGGGGAGCCTTAAAAGTAGTTTGTAGGACAATAGTTTGTAGGACAGTGTACAGAGTGATAGACAAACTCTTAACCTTACAGGAATGCAACACTAACCAATAAAGGTACCCATAAATCAGGGCTCTGAAGTCTCAAATACATCACTGAAAACCAAAGTCGGCATCACCCATGTCATAATATTTCCAATTACTGTGCATGGATTGTGAGAGCTAGACAGCGAAGAAAACTGACAGAAAGAGAATCCACCAATTTGAAATATGGCACTGGAGAATAGTTCTACTGATACCATGGACTGCCAAAATGACAAATGAATGGATCCTAGAGCAAATCAAGCCTGAACCCTCCCTATCAACTACTGTACTTTGGACATACAGTATCATGAGGGAAGATAACTCATTAGAAAAACTGATAAAGCTTTGTAAAGTGGAAAGCAATAGAAAAAGTGTAAGACTGCATTAGAATTAAAGAAGCCACAGCCTTGAGTCTGCAAAGCCATTGCAGCGATATTAATAACAGGATGTCTTGGAGGTCTCTTATTCAAAAGGTCCCCATAAGCCCAAGCCAATTTGATGGTAATTAACAAGGACAGTACTTAATCAAAGTAAAAAATGTCAAAAGGTTTGGTAAACTCTTTGGCTCACCTTAAATAGCTTCCTGAAATCCCAAATGCCTGAAAACTTCAAGTACATGGAACAACCTCTGGTCCCTCACTCAGGCATAAGAATTTTTAACTTAACTTTCAAAGAATGTCAGTATGGATCTGTAACTTTTTTTTCTTTTCTTTTTTATAGCACATTAACAGACTGGTTCTCCAAATCTGGAAAGATCAGCTTCCTCACCTGATTTAGGCAGCAGACTCAGAATCTACGGTATATACTCATGTATAAATCTAGAAACTTTAGTAAAAAATTGACTCCAAAAACCTGAGTTGACTTATCCACAGGTCAATCTAAGTACTGTACTGGACTTTAATTCTTTTTTTTTTTTTTAAAAAGGAACCATCCTCTAGTGAAAGGCCAGAGTGTCATCTGTTGTGGAAGCACTCACACCCCCTTTATATTCTCTCGTCCAAGAAGCCTTATGAGCACAAACAGTTATGCCTGCTAGAATTTTGGAAGTTTTCTGGCACTGTTTTTCTTTGCTCCATCCTCTGCATCCTTTGTTACATATCCCTAAGTTTTACTCTTGACTTATCCACAAGTCCACAAAATCTGTAAGTTTGGCCCCAAAACCTGCCCTCGACTTAGACATGGGGTCAATCTATAGTCAGGTATATATGGTACATTTGAGAGAGAGTTCCCTGCCACCTCTGCATAGACAGTGGGACTGAGTACATTTATTGGTATGTTTAACCTCTTCTGTTTGGTAAACCCTTTCCTTTTTTCCAGAATCCCCTAATCTGTTTGCATTGCTTAAAAACAACAACAACAAACATTGGTTAAAGAAAATCAGAAAGGACCAGTTTTAGTCCTCTTGATGTGAATCTTCCAAATGCACTCCTAGTGTCTGATACAATTTTTTAATTGGGGAAATGTTTTGCAGGGCTTCCTCTCTATGCCAGCTTTCCCCTATAGTTATTGTAACTTCTTCCTGCTTGTTATCCCCCATGTTGTCAAGCAGCCATGTCTTTCATTCTGCTATCTGATTTCCACACCCAAAGAAAGCCTGACAAAGAGACATGCAAGTACACTAGTTAGACCTTTTGGCACAAAACACAACATTATGCACCAGTGTTCCAGCCTGGCCCATGTAAAAATGTGTTAGGTTAGCAAAAATAACCTGGCAGTCGTTTCAAATTAACTTCTTTTGTAGCCAGGGGAAAACAGAACAAAGATGGAAACTCTGCAACCCTCCAGTGTTATTGAACTCCTAGGTATCATCATCCTCAGCCAGCACAGCCAATGGACAGGAATGATGGAAGTTCCATCCTCATGCAAAATTGCCTCAGCAAGAATAACTCAACTCCCTAATCACACTTCGGGTTTAAAACAAAATTTAAAGATCAGAATGCAGAGAATATGAGGCAACATTGGATTAGATCACAATACAATATCACAAGACCTGGTCTGCACAGAGTCTGAGTGTACTCGGAGCAGGGGGAACTTTGGAGAAGACACACCTTTTGTCTTAACACATGCACTAATTTTGCCTGGAGTTGTACACATCTTAATATCTATACAAGAAGGAGGTTTCCTGCATGCCTTTATTTACAGCAAACCATTATCCACTTAAGTGTTAGCAGGAAGCAAGTTTAAGAAGATGTTAAGATGCTGCTCTTCTACAGCCGTCTTTCCCAACCTGATGCCTTCCAGGGGCTCTGAACTGCAAAGCCCATGATTACTTACCAATGGCTACACAAACTTGGGCTGATGGGAGCTCCATATGGAGAGCACCAAGTTGGGGAAAATTGCTTTTGGGATATACTGAAACCATTAAAACATTTGATGACACAGAAATCACCATCAATCTCACCAAAGCAGAGACAAGAGCACTACCCTCCTCTCTCTAACCCAAGCTCTCAATTCCTCAGCACCAGTACCTTCTTCAGCTTATCGTTCTCCTCCATGTATTTCTTGGCGGCATCGCTGGCTCCTTCAGCCTGTTTCTTGAAAGCTTCGTTAGAGGCCAGGACGGTGGCATGTTGAGAGATCAGGGTGATTAGGCGCCTCAGCAAGCTGCAAGGACAAGTACAGAGGTTGGTTAAGACAGGGGCTTTCAGACTCAACTGACACTAAAGAAAGACCATAACACCAACCTCAAACTACTTTTTAAAAGGTCTCTGACTGCTATGAGCCAAACATACAATTGTCATTAAGACACAGAAAGCTTCCAGTCCCCAAACAGGAATAAAAGTCCTCAGTAGCTGCCAGAAATGCCTAGACTTAGACCTTCTGGATGTAATGGGTATAGAATGCTGAGAAATCCGGGTTCAATGGTCACTGGATAACTCACTATGATTTGATCTTGTTCTTGTGTGCCTTCAAGTCATTTATGACTTATGGTGACCCGAAGGTGAACCTATCACAGGGTTTTCTAGGGCTGAGAGTGTGTGACTGGCCCATGGTCACCTAGTTTCCATGGCCGAGTTAGGAATTGAACCCCAATCTCCAGAATCCAAGTCCTATGCTCAAATTATTACATCACACTTCCTCTCCTGATTTGCTCTACAGGGATGGTTTTGTGAGGAAAATGCAAGATGAAAGGTAGAATTACATATGCAGCCTTGAGCTCACTATAGCAAAGGCAGAATATAGTAGTGCCAGTATGAGTGCTGAACTATGACTCTGGAGAGCAGAGTTCAATTGCTGCTTGGCCATGAAACCCAGTGGGTGTCTGTGGGCAATCACACACTCTCAGCCTCAGGGAAAGTTAAAGGCAAACCCCATCTGAATAATTCTTGCCAAGAAAACCCTATGATAGTGTCGTCTTAAGAGTTGTCATAAATTGGTAACAACTTGAAGACACACAACACACACACACACAAATTGACAGATGACTTGAGGGCACATACATATCCCAGGGCTGTCTCACTGACATGGAAACTAGTGCCACTGATCACTGGGGCTCTCCACTTTAATGCCTTTTCAGTTTCTTCCCCTAAAACCCCAGAAGCTGGTCCAGAGACATTAGACCTCCTTTTCTGTGTCTTTCCATCAAAAACCCTCCTGCAACCACTGGGTTGTTCTCAAAGTTCTTGTCCTTTAACATGGACTTCCTCTCTGATGTCTAAATCCTCCCTTGGCACCACTAGGGGGCATAAAAATCAAATCAGCATTGTTTTTCAAAGAGAAACCAGTGTCTCCCCACACATCACATCAAGTTGGGATTGACAGCCTTCTCCACTTCAGCTGCTCTTTCCAGAGGCTCTTTCCAAATACTACAAAGGCAGGAACAAAAACAACAACAACAACAACAACACTCTTCCTCCAGACACATACCTTCCACTTGCACAGCAAGCCTTATCAACTCTCCACCCCAGTTCCTACTGCCTTGATTCTCCCAAAGGTAAAACTGTCATGTCTAGGAGCTACCAGAATAGACATGCTCTGACAAGGTGGTAGTAGGAAAGCAGCAAGAGTATCATTTGTAGACTCCACTCTGGCCTGCCATCGGCAGCATTGCTGGGGTTTCTGCTATCCCAACAAGATGCTTCGTAGCCATGGCCCAGCATGCAGGCTGGAGGAGAGGACAACTGCATTCAGTATTGGCATAACTAGGTGCTACTTTTTCTGATACCCTCAAAAAAAAGTGTAGCTGATGCAAGTGAACAAGAACATCCACCAGTTAGATCTCCTACACTCAACTCCCACTTCCCAAACTGGACCCCAAATAAGAGGAGGCTTTGCAATTATCCCCTGACAAAAGGTTCCATTCGGTTTTAGAAAAAGCTTCTGCTGATCTATTTTTAAAAAAGATGGAGTATAATGGACAAGCTCTTCCTTCCTGGTAATGATCACCTTATGAATCAGCACACGTAGAAACAGTTTCATGCTAAGCAATTATAGCTGTGCTGGCTGGAGTACTAGTGACACTCTCCCCCATGCTCTTTGGTCGCGTTCACACGACTGAATTTTAGTGCTATGATTCCAATTTAACCCTCACGGTCCCAGCCTACAGAATCCTGTGATTTGCTGTTTCACACGTGGTCTTTAGAAATCTCAGCCAGAGCTCTAGTACCTCTGACCAAATTACAAACCCTAGGATTCCACAGGATGCACACATGGCGTTTAAAATGGAGCCACAGCCCTACAATTGTGTAGTGTGAAAGAGAAAGAAGGAAAGCAGAGCTTGGGGGGAAATGTTTTTTATTACCACGTTCCTAGGATCAAACACTGATCAGAATGGTGACTATAGTCAAGAAATCAGAAGACTAGGAATGGGAAGGGCAGCTATGCAAGAACTGGATAAGATCCTAAAGAGTAAAGGCATACAACTGAGCACTAATGTCAGAATCATCCAAGGAACTGTAATCCCCATCACCATGTACAAATGTGAGAGCTGAACAGTGAAAAAAGTGGATGAGAAGAAAATAAACTCATTTGAGATGCGCTGCTGGCGAAGAGTGCTGACCATACCTTGGACAACCAAAAGACAAACAAATGGGTCTTTGAACAAATCAAACCAAAACTCTCCATGGAAGCCAAGATGATGAAATTGAGGATGTCATACTTTGGCCACATCATGAGAAGACATAACTCACTTGAAAAGACAATAATGTTAGAAAAGGTGGGGGGTAGGAGGAGAGGAAGACTGCACACCAGATGTCTATATTCAACTAGGGAGGTCACGAGAATGAATCTACAGCATACCCTCGGATTACACGAGGTATCCATTCCGGACCCCCTGCACGTAAGCCGAATTCTGCGCATGCTCAAGCCCCATTGGAATGAATGGGGCTCGTGCATGCAGCGGCGCGCATGCGCACACCATGGGCACACACCCCATTCATTCCAATGGGACGCACCACCCCGTGCACTCCCGCACGGTGCGCCCACATAGGTTTAAATTTGCGTATAGTGCGCCTGCGTATGATGCGAGCGCACTGTACAAGAATTAAGTAGAGCCATGGAAGATAGGGAGGCTTGGAGATGTCTCATCCACAGGGTCTCCATGAGTCGGGACTAACTCAAGAGCAGGTAACAACAACAACATCCTTCAATCAGCATAGCCAGAACTGTTTTTTGCAGTACCAAAAAGTAACTTCTCCAAGCTCTGGAAGGGCAACACTTGGAGGAGATGCCACACATATATGCAACTAAGAATCCCTGCCCAATTCTAGAGCCATCCTGAGAAGGCCCAGCATCCATCTTTGCAGCTTCTTCAAATACAGAGCACAGAAGCGGAAGCCTCAGGTCCAAGCGCTGCCCTCAAGGTTAGAACATCCTGTCCTCTGTGCCTCGGCACTCAGAGATGGACATCGTGGCTCACATCCCTCTCCCCACCCCAGCTGCAGTGTCTAGCTGATTCCCTTTGTATGCAGCACTGTGTCCAGACTGCTGATTTAACCAATAGGCATTGTCTCCCTCCAGCCAGCTAGGAGCAGCTGGCAATTAAACCCAAGAGCTGGAGAAGCAGCCACAAGTGTTGACAGTGCCAGGACGGAAGGACACAATTGTCTTGTTCAGCTGGACTGAGGATAGTTGCCACCACTAGTGTAAGTTGATAGAATGGATGCCAAACATGACAGCACCTTAGCGATGTGAAGAAAAGACATTTACTTCAACTTGTTTCTTGCTGCCAAATCCAATCACCTCTAGAAAAGAGGTGGGCACACCAAGCTCATAGGACATACGCAGCCCACCTCCCTCATTTGCTGCTGCTAACACGCTGCCCCTGAAAATTGATAACAGCATCACAAAAGTAAAATAAATAAATAAAAGATAGACACTGCAGCACTACAATTTCTCTTCTTCTAAACCAGAGGAAAGAAGACAATCTGTTCTGCACATTAATATAATCTTGGACCAGATTTCTGCTGTTGCACTATGGACCCTGGTAAGATCTAACATATCCTACTGTTCGCTCAAATATGCTCAGCTCTATTGCAGAAGATCAGATGGCAGGTCCGAAATCCGTGTGGACAGCACATTCCTCTGATCTGAGCAGCCCGTATTGTAACCCAACATGTGCACTATTTTTCTGGCTGCTGGCAAACAAAAGCATTCTGTACACACTCACAGTTGTTACTGGTTCATTTCACCGCTAAGCCAAAAGTGAGTAACTGCTAGTTGTTGAGGTGGGACATACTTGTATTATGTGACCTCAGAAATATGCTGCATCACCACCCTGCTTTGTAGCACCGGGGGGGGGGGGTGTCACCATGTTTTCCCTCCCACTGGCTTTTTTGGGATCCAGAAGAAGCCTATTTTTCAACCAAGAAATGATTGGGAAGACTGGAAAATTGTCTCTCCTTGGCCTAAAACTCACAGGAAGGACAAAAATGTAGTGAGGACCTCACCTAAGCCAGCAGGGAGCCATTGGGATTATTTTGTTTAACAATGTTTTGGCAATGTTGCTGGGAGCTGTTGCACTGTTACCATCTATATTCTAGTTCTTTGTGAGCTCTGAGTTACCTATGCCTCCATGAATGAGTAGAATAACCAGCCTTTCAGTAAGTTAAGAAAAATGCTATTGGTCTGCCACCTTGTGGCTAGTAGCAGCACAGGTCAGCCTCATCCTGGGTTTTTATATTTTCAAAAATGGAGGCAATCAAACTTTTGTAACTTTCTTGTTCCTAGTATACTGAGGGGTTACTCCAGGTAAAAACCCTAGTCAGCCCCACATTACATGGCTGGGCAAGTACCACAGCCAGTTGTTCAATCTAGTACCTGCAGGAGGTTGAACTGAGCTTTTGCTGCTTTTTGCTGTCAAAATCTGGTGGCACAAAAAATAAATAAGAGCACTATTCCTTTAGATGTGCCATTTTAACTTTTAATGAGACAGAACAAATCCCTTGACTGCCTTTCTGAAGACCAGTGTCACAGTTCCAGGAGTGTAGATGTACTCTTATTCAAAGGTGATCAAGGAGTGTATGCCTTCCTTAGTTTGGACTTCAACTCCCAGAGGCCCCACAAAACATGCCCCATGCTCAAGAATTATGGTAGTTGAAATCCAAAACACCCGGAGACCCAAAGGTTGCAAACTATGAGTTCCGAGGAAAAATAACAATGAAAGGAAATTTGCCACATTTTGTGCTGCCATGCCACAGAAATTCAGTGGCACAATCAGTGGTGACAGGGACCCTTGAGGGTACCAAACATTATTAAACCTAATTGCTAAAGTTAAGGAGCACTGGGAGTTGTGGTCCAATCGTATCTGGAGGGCCACCCAATACCCACCTGCATTAGTGGCATATGTTCAATTCATACAACTTCTTAGCCAGGCACCCCTCACCCCTGAGCAGATGACTTACAACCTGTTCATCATTCTTCCTGTTTGCTTCAGCATATAATAATGGGTGCAGATTCCTGCTATGTTAAGAACCCCAGCTTCATCTAAAACCCCAAATAAACAGTTGGCCCTCCTGGGTGTAAAAATATGCTTGGAAGCATATGGGGAATATACTGTACTCAAGGAGACTCTCTCTATATATATATATACACACACACACAGAGAGAGAGAGAGAGAGAGAGAAGAGAAGAGAAGAGAAGAGAAGAGAAGAGAAGGGAAGAGAGTGGGAGATAATTTTGAGTAAGACTTTTGGGGTTTGAAGAAAAGATTTCAAGGCCCTGCACAGTTCCTTGTCACTCCCACAGGACTAATAAAGTAAGTTTGACAAACATGTTCATGTGTATACAATACACAGTACACAGTCAAATTTCAGCTTTCCCTTTCAAATATTATTTTTGTTATTTGCAACCCACTCTCCTGGGAAACTTTCTCAACCAAGACAACTTTGCAATAAATAGAAATATTATTTAAAAAGTGCATACAATCTAATTTTCCTTCCAAAGAACTGGGAGAGCCTGGACGCACACTGTACATAAAGCATTGCCTAACAAACCAACTGCAGTTTACAACATGATCTGTCTGCCTCTGCAGGAACCATGTAGATGAGAGCCACTGGGCCAAATGTTCATTTCATGAAGTTAACCAACTCACCCAAAAATGTATTTTTGGGTCAAAACAAAGAGAAGCAGCCATCAACACAGAACAATACACATGCAAATCACTCCTGCATTCCCAGGCTCACACAGTATATATACACCCAATTTTTCCAGGCAAAGCATTCTCTGAAGATGCCAGCCACAGATGCTGGCGAAACGTCAGAAAGAAACTCTGCTAGAACATGACCACATAGCCCGAAAAACCCACAAAAAACTAAAGAGAATCATACTGCTGGAAACCTCCATGAACAGTGATTCTCCTCTAAAGCAAGATACATGGCCTTGCTCCATCAAAAGGTATCATTTTATGTTGTTGTTTTGTAAAGCAGATACTGTATGCATTTCTCTTTTGAGGTGAGACAAAAATATATTTTTGACAGCTGTGTGGTCCCGGAAACCAAGATGAGGCTGTTGTACTTTGGGCACATCATAAGAAAGCATGAATCATTAAAAAAGACAATGATGCTAAGAAAAACAGAATGTAGCAGAAAGAGAGAAAGACTATACACCAGATGGATATTCAAGCAGGGAGGTCACAGGTATGAACCTGCAAGACCTGAGCAGACTGGTAGAGGATAGGATGTCTTGGAGATGTCTTTTACAGGGAAGCCATAAGTCGAGGTTGACTCAAAGGCAGTTAACAACAACAACAAGCGGCCCACAGTGGATCCCAGTGGCTTAAACCAGAGCTACTAAAATTCCCTACACCAAAAACAGAGGGAAATGAATCAGACAAGGTGACATTAAAGGGAGATGACCAGACCTGTCTAGATTAGATTTGGGGAAGCTTTGGACCTCCAAATGTTTCTGATTTCAGCTCCCAGAACCTACACCCAACAGGGTCAACGGCGAAACACTGTGAGAGTTGTAGTTCAAAACACTAAAGGTTTCTCATCCCTGGCTGCTTTCGACCGAGCAGTGCACAGAGTTCTCCTCGACAGAAGGCCAGGGATGTCCTACAGAACTTATTGCAAGAATTACAACATCTTACAGAGGTATTCACCCTCACCCCACTTTGACTTTTCCACATTTTGTTATGTTACAACCTGGAACTGAAATATATTTAACTGGCATGGCTACCACTTGATGTACACACAATACTGAAGTATGTTTATTTTGACACACATATGAAATAAACTTCTGCACATCAAGAATATGCTAGTAGCATTCCTCAACAGATCTGGAAAGCACCAGAGGTTGGGGAACGTTGATTTTTTGGTCTTCCTGGCAACAGCTTTGCCTTCATGGTGATGTAAATTTGCAGCTGGCACCAAAACGTTTCTTGGAAGTGAAACTTTTCAAGCACCTCTCCAATCCGTTCCTCGTACCTTCCTAGAGATCTAACTCAAGAGTGCCCCCTCTGCTCTCACAAGTACTCACAAGGCCATCAGTAATGAGAAGCCGGCAATGTAGAGGTTTCGCTGCGCTCTGAAGAGCTTCATGTGAAAATGCTCAACAGCACCAGGATTATTCTGCAGGTTCACTTTTTCAGTCACATCATCATATTTCCGGATCTCACGAATGGCATCTATAACAGAATAGAAAAAAGTAATGTATACTTTGCATACCTGGAGTTATTTGCAAAGCCCCACTTGAACTCAAGCTTCACCTCTTTACTACAGAGTTATCCCAAGGTCCAGCACTGTTCTGGGAAATTGTTTTTAGTTACTGTCTAATAAGGTTATGAAACAAGGGTCTAAAATCTGGAGTGGGGAGCATACAGCCCACCCAAGATCACTGGATTACAGCTCCCAGCATTCATCACCATTGTCTAGAAGCGAGATCTTGTTCACAGAAGCAGAGCAGTGTAAATTTTCATGAGCATAGTTATGGTGGGTTATACTAAGCCAGGTACATACTGGAACATATAACTACTTAACAGACGGCAATGTCTCACTTTTTCAGTTGCACAGCTATTATACCTTCATAAAACTCTGATTAGGAGACCTCCTGCTATAACATCCTATAAAGGGCAACTGCTTTGAAGTTCAGGCTCTTATAAAGTCTAACAGTATTTAAACCAGTGTATATGGCATAGTGGCTTGGTGGCAAACCTTTGGCATGCGTGCCAGAGATGCAAAGATCATTTTTCAGGGCACGTGGAGTGTGCAAGGGGGAGGAGAGGTAGCTGAAGGCCCAGAGGGTGCAAGCAGGAGGAGGAGGAGGAGGAACAGGTGTGCAATGATCCTACATTCATTATCCATGAAAAATGAACAACAAGAGTTCATGTAATTTATAAAGCATGGAAGGGCAGGGGGTGGACTGTAACTTTGCCAATTTAATCCAAAAGGTAACTTTTCTAAGCTCTGGCCATATGAGCCATCAGTCTACCACTTCCTGGGACTCATTGGCAAATAACTTGATGTTAGCAATGGAACGGTATGCTCGAAACTGATGAAACCATTCCAATGTAGTATTCATATAAATTGCAGGAAAGTGTTTACACATTTTGATCAAATGCTATGACGATTGTGAGCTAAGACAAGCCAGTACTTTGCAACCTCTTTCAAACAAATGACTCTTTATATGGGATAGCAGGGTCTTGCCTGTTAATTTACAAATGAGGAAGCAAGTCCTCCTTCAAAGACTGCAGCTTCCCATAGGGCCAGCAGGGCAGCAGGGAACCGAATGATGCTCTCAGACATGATGAAGTGTTCAAGCAAGCAAACAAGTCATAAAAATGAATTAGCCCATAAGAATGTGGAAATGTGCCTAGTGGCTTGTCATGCAAACATGGTTAAGCTGAAAGCTACTTAGGTCTTCCTACCTAAGAGGAGATGCTAAAAAGTTCTCAGCCTGACCAAGAAGTGAATGACCTAGTTCTAGAGACATGTAACTCACACATTCATCCTGAAGGTGACACATTGTTTCTCACATTTCTTTAACCCTTCCCAAAAATTATCTGGGATCTGGTCACTGGAATACTGCTCTGCTGCTGTTATCACCTCTAAATAATTCAAAAACTTCTTGCTTTCAAACTCATTTATTTATTTATTTATTCATTTATTATATTTGTATCCCACTCTTTTCCCAGGACTGGGACTCTTTTTAAGGTTTGGAAACAGTCAGATGGAGTGAGTAGGACGGATAGTCTATTCCGGTGATGGTGAACCTTTTAGAGGCCGAGTGCCCAAACTGCAACCCAAGACCCACTTATTTATTGCAAAGTGCCATGTCCCTCTGGCTTTCTAGTAACAAACTCTGGCAAACTCTGTGCTGGGGCGACGGCACTGGTGCCCACAGAGAGGGCTCTGAGTGCCACCTCTGGCACACGTGCCATAGGTTCGCCATCACTATTCACTAAACCCCAGTTTCTTCAAAACACCCATTGTCTTGCCAGCCCTGTGAGCAGGTGCATGTCCTGCAAAAAGAGAACACCTTTCTGCAGTTTTCTATGCTGTCATAGTGATGTAACCGTTTCATCAACAGTGACGAATCATTCTGAAAAGCTATCACTATATCGCTCAAAATAGTGCAAAATCAACTTGGAGGTATCCACTTGATTTTGTTTCTGGTAAGCATTCAAACTTGGCTGACTTCTTCTGAATTATAAACCGAATGCATTCCCAGGATATCTCTAGAGGTCAGCAATTGTAGATGGAGCAAAAACCTGGATTATGGTTGTATAGATGGATTTTCCTGGAAGTCCCTGATATTACTCAGTCAGCCTTTCATGACATCTCTTGACTGCTTTTGCTACATCCAAATGTTGTTGTTGCTAACTGCCCTCATTATTAATGCCACTCCGTTTCTTCTTAGATTTATATTTCCTGAGTAATTATCTGACTCAAAATATGCCATTCCTGTCCATTTTACCTAGCTCACCCCAAGTACTGCAATGTTTATAAATTCTATTTCTTATTTTACAATGTCTAGCTTTTCGATTAATGCTTCTCGCATCTCATGTGCTTATCCAACTTGACTTTCACATTCGAGCAGGTCAACAGCTGAACTTTCTTTCAGGTTGAGTCCAGCTGGATAATTAGCCACAGCATCAATAGTACTTGCCCTCTGCTGTACCCCAGTAGCTTGTTGAGGGCTTGATCTTCTGGCACTCTCTTTCATTTTGGATTGTCTCATCATAGGTATGGTGACACTGCTGTTGTCTATGAGAGATTCTCTATCAGTGTCACACCTCCCCACATATGCACTACAGTTGCCACGTAGCTGCCTGGCACATTTAGTTTGGCTCCTTTGTAAAAACCTGTCTTGCCTGGGAAACCCCATCAGCAGCACTGTTACCATCAGCATAGCCTCTTGCCTCACTGTAGCACACAATCCCACCACTTAATTACCTAGAGCATTCTTATTTACCACAAGCAATCAAGATACTGGTGCACTCTGCATTATCCAAGACTCCAGGCTCTGAAAGTAGGAAGAGATACAGCTGCACAGTCTCTATATATAATGGAAATGCTGGCCATAAAACAGAGAGGGCAACTGCAAGCTTCCTGATGTTTTTGTACTGCAACTTCTATCATGCACCATTGACTATGCTAGCTGAGGTTGATGGGAAGTGCAGGTCAAGAATACCTAGATGGCCATCACTGACCATGAAGCTTACCGCACTGTTCCTCTTGATCCGTTCTGAGAACGGAACGAAAGGAGCAGGAATCAGTGCGGAACGAGTGGGGGACGGATTTTACCACACATTCCAGTCCCTCATGCGTTCCGTTTCCTGCTGGACCTTTCTGAAAACGGCCCTGAAGACCTGTGCGGTAAGCTTCCATGCCTGACCTGTAAGAGAGGGAAAGCAGAGCAGAGGCTGACCACTTTGTAATATCATGTACTGAGTTATAAGGCCTAAAGAAGACTAATGACCAGCACCCAATTGCCAGAAAGACCTGCTTGGTTCAGTATCCTGGCTGACAAGAAGGAGGGAAATGCCAAAATATGGGCGTGATATTATATGAACAGCATAGAATATTTATTACAACAGGCTAACAGTAGAATAGAATCCCAAAACAGGTCATGTGAAATTGGTGTAGGAATCATGTAGTCCTACAGATGTTTTGGGGCTTGACTTTCCAGTAGTCTTTGCCACCACTGTCAACGGTGAGATATGATGGGCACCACAATCCCACCACACCTGGGGGGTTGCATGATTCTCACTCTGTACCAGGCTGACAGGAACCTAATTACTTTTCCAGCTGCAGCTATACTTGCTCATCTCCTATTCCACCTGGTTCCAGAAAGAGGCCTCTCCCAAGCAATTTTTGGCTGGAGTATGATGCAGCAACACAGCCTGGAGCTAACTTCTGGGAGCACATTACACCTTTCACATGAGGTTTACAGGCTGCTGGTTACTTTGCAGGCCCAACTGGAGGTGTTTGCTTTTAATCTTTAAAGTTTTGGGTGGCCTGGATCCAGGGTACTTAAGGGAGCTTTTTCTCCCCTATTTGCACCCACTCCATGAGCCTACGTTGGCAAAATGAGACATTTACCTCATGAGTCATGACCGCCTGAGGCAAGGCTGGCTGCCACTAAGAAAAAGGCCATTTTTGGTGGAACCCTGAGCCAAGACATCCCTCCCAAGAGAGACCTATCAGGTTTGCTACACTGGCATTTAAGTGATTGGCAGTCACTTCTCATGCTTTTGAAAACTAAGTATCTGACTGCTGAAAGTCACTTTCAGATATAAAATGGTGCCATTACCATTTTGTTGTTGTGGGCCTTCAAGTTGCTTCAGACTACAGGCATATCTCACTTAACAAGACCTGACAGTGAAGCTTATTTTTTACAAAGTCTTTTGATGCTCCCTCAAGCCTTCCTTTTCCTCCTCAACCTCTGTCTATCTGGAGGTTTTTTAGCAGCATTAATATTGCAACGGGTGTGCAGTAGGGCTGGAGAAACACTTTTCAGTGTTGGGTTGCAGTAGCATGCCTGCAGTAAGCAATACAGTATGACAACCTTCTGTCCTTAGGACCAGTGTCCATGCCTTCACTTACCCATTTCTGAAAAAACATGTTGTCTCTAGGCATTTTCTAAATCTTCCAACACAATTCTATGGTATAGTTCCAACAGAAATTGACCAGAGTCATGTTGGAGGACCTAGAAATGTCCAGAGGTTTTTTCCTCTAGGAATATCTAGGTCCTCCAGCATGAATCTATAGTCACCTTCTGCTGGAAGTCTTTTATTTAAATATGATCCACTATTATCCATAGTTTCCTGTTTACATGTTAAATCCAGGAATATATCCCCCGTGGAGACAGGGGTCATACTATACATTAAAGCTCAGAATCATAGAGTGGAAGAGACCGCAAGGGCCATCCGGTCCAACCTCATTCTGTCATGCAGGAAATCCAAATCAAAGCATCCCCGACAGATGGCTATCCAGCCTCTGTTTAAAGACCTCCAAGGAAGGAGATTCCACTACACTCTGAGGGAGTGTGTTCCACGGTTGAACAGCCCTTACTGTCAGGAAGTTCCTCCTAATGTTGAGGTGGAATCTCTTTTGCTGTAGCTTGCATCCGTTGCAGCAAAAGAGATTCCACCTTCACCTGGGAAGGAGTGGGATTCGGCTCACACTGCTGTAGATGTGTGCACATGCCTACAACAGGCAAAGCAAACAGCAGCTGCCTTGAGGATCCCTTAGTGAGCATGTGTGAACAGCAAAACAGAGAGAACAGAGGAAACCAGTTAAGCTTGCCAATATGTTACACTCTGTAAGTTTAGCTACTCTGTAAGTTTAGCCACCAAAATGAAAAAATGGAAGCTGGTGAAAGAAAGAAAAAAATCATCCCTAAATACATTTTGAAAGAAGATTTCAAGTAGAAGGTTCAAGATATAATAGAAGCTGAAAATAACCATCAAATTTCAAAATTATATAAACAGTTATTAAAATTCAAAATGGAGGAAGAAGTAATAAAAGAATGTATGATTAATTGGGCCAAATATTTGGGTCAAAACATTAAATTCGAACAATGGGAGAGGAACTGGGTTAAAAGGCTAAAATATACAATGAATTACAGGTGCCTCTCCATTTTCACGGACTTGAAGTCCATAGTCTCAATTATTCACGGAGGGGCAAGCCGCACTGGCTAAAATGGCACACGCAGCCTTTCAAGCCAATGGGGCTTGAATATATGTGAGTTTCCATTTTCATGGGAGCATCCAAAATGGATCCCCTGTGAAAATGGAGGGGCAACTGTAGAATTTAAAGGAAAATCTATATAAGATGCAACATAGATGGTATCTTACAACCATAAAGACCAGCCAAAATGAACTAAACCATTAAAATATATAAAAATGTTTGTTGGAAATGTGAAAAGGAAGTAGGCACTTTTTATCATGTTTGGTGGTTGTGCAAAAGAACAAACAAATACTGAAAAATGATACATACTTAAGCAAAGAAAATTCTAAATATTAAAGAATCTGCAGATCCTAAAACGTATTTATTAAATATGGTCAAAAATGTTAATCTAGAACAACAATACAGGAAAACATTATTGTATATGATGACAGCTGCAAGAATATTATATGCAGCTGATTAGAAAAGGAAAGAATGCCCAAATGTAAAAGAATGGATATTAAAATTATATGATTACATGGAGATAGATAAATTGGCACACCTGTTGAAAAAGAAATGATTATATAATTTTAAGAGTGACTGGGAACCACTGAGGTACTTAAAAGAAGAATGGGGTACTAGCATGACTATTGGTTTGGAATGAGAACGATATTAGATTCAAACAATGAGGGAAGAATTGAATCTGTATTGAATTAGGAAATAAAGAAGTGTGGAGTCAAATTGTAAAGAAAGATACTGAAGTTAGACAAACGAGAGAGAATAGCAAGAACTCAAAAGATAATCAGGAAAGAACCTGTATGTTAGTGTTATTGTTTTTATGTTATGTTACAATTATTGTTTTCATGTTATGTTGTAGTTATGTTATGTTGTTATTTTATGTTTTGCAAATGGTTAGAATGTTTTTATGTGTAAGGAAAACTTTAATTAAAAAAATTACAAAAAATAGTTTTGTTTACTTAGGCAAGTTTCATTTGACTCGGATGTTTCATTTCACATGTGCATATTGTCAGTTTTGGTTAAAAGTTTTGCTGAAACATGAACTTCTCTTCTTTCCCGTGATGAGCCTATCCCTATTTATTTCATATTATTCTTGCCTCTGGTACCAACGTATCTGTTAAAGAAGTAAAGCCCAGAAACACATCTACTTCATTAACTGAGGTATATCTGTATCTGGGCTTGTGGGATGCAGGAGGAGTAGATAAGGTACATTGTTTCCTGGATCCATGCTGTGTTTCCTGGATCCATGCTGTGGCCTACTCCTGATATACAACAATAGTAGGAGTAAATATCCATGTATTCCTTTATAAGCTGTTTTGAAGGGTTAAGTAGTGGCAACGTTTTACATTTATTGTAAGCTGCCTCGGATCCTATTTTCAGAGAAAGGCAGGATAGTAGTGTGATAAGTAAGAAGATGACGAACAAGAACTTGGGATAGGAGTTTTAAAATAAATGTCTTGGATCTCACAGGAAAAATGACTGAACTAATGAAGAAGAATTTCTACACACATATACAACATTTCCGAGTACAGTGTAACCTGAAACAGTAGTCCTTGGAGAACTGCACCAGAAAATACATTTGTCATGGGACCAACTCTCCCAGGCTTGTTTTTTATTTTAAAAATAGCAGATATGGGAAAGGGTGTGGGGTGTGGAGAGAGAATTCAGACCAGGATTATAGTGCCCCTTCCATTATTCTACACTGGGAATCCTATTAGCTGCCATTTGCAACACTGGCACCTTTGGGAGCAAATTGGTACTACACTGGGGGTAATAATGAGGAAAGGGTCAACCCGCTCTTAATGATTCTGATCCAAAGGGCCTCTTCACACTTTCAGTTTCAAGACCTGCCTCACAGGTGCTCTTTCAGATTTCAAGTTGAAGTACAGGTTAAGATTCCCTTATCTGAAATGCTCAAGATCAGAAGTGTTTGGGATTTGAAATTTTTTCAGATTTTGGAATATCTGAAGATGGGAACCACATCTAAACATGACATTCATTTATGTTTCATATGCACCTTATACACATAGCCTGAAGGTAATTTTATATAATATTTTTGTGTATGAAGCAAAGTTTGTGTCCAATGAACCATCAGAAAGCAAAGGTGTCACTATCTCAGCCATTCATGAAAAAAAGTTTTGGTTTTTGGAATATTTCAGATTTTGGAATTCTGGATAAGAGAGATTGAACTTGTACAATAAGGGGAGAGGAAGATCAATCCCTCAAGATCTTGTTAGACTACAAGTTCCAGTACTCCTTCTCATTGACTGTTTTGGTTGGGGCTGTTAGTAGTTGCAGGCCAACAATATATGGACTTCCTCTCTAGGATAAGAATGGTTTAGTTCTGTTTAGTCAGCTAGTGGCAAATAAAAACTTCACAGCTTTAATTAAGATATACTGCACCTTACAACTGACATCTACCTTGATGATTACATCTACTTTGGTTACAAACATTAAATACGCCTTGGTTTTTGCTTAAACTGGGATCGCTACTGAATCATGAACATATCTCATATCAACTATCAATATATATCAATTATATGATACGCATCTACACTTGGCTCTGAGTTCAGCTCAACAGCCTCCAGGGGCCAGCTGCTTGCTATCTCCACCTCAGCCTAAACAGAAGCTTGTGTAAATGCAAGGAATGGTACAACATTTACATCACACATGGCTTCTTCCCAGAAGGGAGAGAACAGGAGAAACCAGCTGAAGGGCACGCATCCAAGAGTGTTCAAAGGCAAAAATCTGGATGTTACTGGCCACATGATGACAACTAAATCTTTCAGTGCCAAAGAGCCATGCTGTGGACAGTCAGAATGGAGTTTTTTGGGCCAAGGTAGGGGGAATCTGAGAGCCAGTGTATTGTAGTAGTTTGAGCACTGGACAACAACTCTGGAGACCAGGGTACAATTCCCTGCTCACCCATGACTATGGGTGATTCACATACTCTCAGCCCCAGAAAATCCTGTGATAGGTTTGCCTAAGTCGGAAATTGCTTGAAGGCACATAACAACAAAGGGAGATATTGATAACTGATGTTGATAGTCCAGATGTTGTTAGTCTGCAATTCCTTTCACACCTAGTCTGCATAACCAATATACAGGGCTGATGAGAGGTTGTAATCCAACATATGTTCTGAAATCAGTGTGGCTTAGTGGTTTGAGCGTTGAACAACAATTCTCGAGACCAGGGTTCAATTCCTCACTCAGCCACGAAACTCACTGAGTGACCTTGGGCAAATCACACTCTCTCAGCCTCAGGGGAAAGCAATGGCAATCCTCCTTTGAACAAATCTTGCCAAGAAAACCCCATGAGTCAGGTTGGCCTGACTTAGGGTAGCCATAAATTGGAAATTATTTGAAGCCACATAACAACAAAAATAATAATGTTCCTATGACTACATAACAGGAATAGTGCCATTCTTGAATGGAAACTAAATACCCTAATCCTTTTATTTATAATGCATGGGCTACTCTTCTACCTCAAAGGAAACCATCACATGTTTTTAAAGGTCTATATAATGAATTTGGCATTGTAAAACAGGATTAACAGTAACACATCATCAAGGGCAGATGCAGTCCACAAAAGCAAGATATGTAGAAAGATGAGATATATAGTCTTTGCAATAAAGCCCTGTGCCACCTTAAGGTATTATACCAACAAATGTATTATAGCATGAGCTTTCGTAGTGGGCTTTGTATAGCCCACTTCATCAGACACATGCTGTGCTGCCCTGTATCTCAACTATATGGTCAGGGGGTGATACTGCAGCAAGATCAGAGGCAAATCCAATGCAGGAAGCAGTGACAGTGACAAGTAATTAATTAACACTGGTCACTCACCGAACTGCTGCTGCTATTAGAAACTTCTTGGCACCAGCTGAGGTGCTGTTCTGGATAAAACTGCCCATGACTGACAAAATGTTCAGGCTATACTGTACAAAATGCATTAGTCTTTAAGGTGTGGTAGGACTTTTTGTTGTTTTGATCTCGACATACTAATTTAGCTATCCCTTTGGAAATATTTGTAATGGAAAGGACCAATGTTTACAAGGCATCCATCCAGATTAAGGAGTTCTAGAA